>NC_138374.1:57830385-57870348 GCF_054177405.1 Leptonychotes weddellii
CTCACTCTCTCTGTCAAATAAATAAATAAAATCTTAAAAAAAAAATCCCCATCACTCCCATCAACCCACTACTCAATCTGTGTGAGAAAAGAAGCCCTCCTACTTTAATTTCTTAAATCCTCCAAAAGCTCCCAGTGCTCGTTACTGATCTCAACACAGTGCTTATCTTTAGAATTTTCAAACGCTACGCAATGGGTACATTTTTCACACTGAATTTATATGTGTTTATTTTCATGCTCATTTTATACACGTGTTCAATAAAGTCAACTTTACCGAGTACCCACTAAGTGCCAGACACCGTTAGGATACAATGAACAGCTTCAGGTATCCCTTGCCCTCACTCGGCCTAAAGGCCGGCTGGTGGGGAAGAGAGACATCGGTATGAAACTGAAACTGTTGTAAAGATGCCACAGAGAAGAGACACAAGGTTCTGGAAAGTGAGATCTAAATGACAGATAGGAGTCAACTAGAAAAGGAGTAGAGGCAGAAGGCGTGACATGGAAGGTGTGGAAAGCTGTGATATATGGCAAGAAGAGGAGAGTGGAAGCAATGTGAGAGACTGAAAGAAGATCAAGTGGCTAGAGTGCAGACGGCAGGGGTGAATAGCATGAGTCCGGAGGTGTGATCAGGGGCCGTCACCATTAAAGGCTTTTTAGCCATAGCAAAAAATATGTCTTCATCCTAGAGCCAATGAGAAGGTTGGGAGAAGGGAGGGGGGATTGTAATGAGTTACATCATCAATTTGCTATTTCAAAAAAATACTTCTGGCTACAATGCAGAGTATAGGTTGGCAAGGGGAGAAGGTCATGCAGACCAGTTGAACATTTTCAGTACAGAGATACTGGTAGCATGGCCTAGGGGTAGGAAGATTGAGGTGGTGATTTCTAAAAAGTGAATGGATTAAAGAGACATGGAAAAGGTAAATGGACAGGCCATCTTCTGCAATATTGATGTGGCATCCATGCGGAAGAGTAAGGGAACACTGGAGGAGGACAAGTTTGCAAAGACAGATGCTAAGTTCAGTTGGACATACGGAGTTTGAGTTCTGTAGGGAACATTAGAGGACAGAGCAAAAAGACATTGGATTGTGGGTGTGGAGCTTGTCAGAAAGCTGTAGGGTTTGGATGTAAACTTGGACTCATCTTTAATCCATAGTTCTGGCTATGATGGATATGATCCATAGATGGATATGACTGCCTACAGGAAGATTATAAAGTGAATGGTGGAACGAAAGTCTTAAGGAATTCAAATCCATAACAGCCAAGTAGTGAAGGATGAGCTTGTACAGGATGAAAGGAGTAGTGAAATAGAAGGAAACCCAGGAAATTGCTGGATCATGGGGGGCAGGGAGGGCAAGGGAGTGAGGATTTCATTTCAGGAGGGTGGGAGTGGTCAGTTGGCTTGAATGTGGAAGATTGAGAACAACTGTTTATTTAGCAAGAGTGGAGAGCACCGATCAGGAGAGAATTGTTTTGAATTAAAATGAAGAGAAATCGCTAAGTGGAATGTATGGGAAATAGAGTTCTAACTGGGTCTATTTGCAGTCATGCCTATTTAGAAGATTTCACATTTCATATTTTACATCTCTCCTAACGAGATACCTCGGGAGCTAGCATGATAGAGAAGAAAGCCATTCTGACATGTTGGTGACCACGATAGAGTGGAACTGGGGTGGAATTTGAGCATAGAAGAGTCTGAGGTCCTGGGATCTGAACTGGAGAGAAAACGTGAACCTGACAGCAAGGAATTTTATGAGCACAACGCTGCCTGTTCCTCCACCCAGTGGTGCCTGTGTGCCCAAGGTAAATAAACCAAATGTTCATGAAGCAGTATTGACTCGCCTCACCCACTTGCTGGCATCCCTGTTTAGAAGAAGGAGGCTGTGGGCTGACACATCGCACAGCACGTTCTCAGCAACTTCTCTGGCGTCAGCTGCAGCCTCAACTTCCCTTCCGGCACCGGCTACACCACAACTGTCTGCGCATGCGTTGCGGGGGGGTGGGGTGGGGGTGGAAGTTAATAGGTCAGCCAGTGAGCACTGTGATGAGGCAAAGGTCAGACTGCAGAGGTGTGAGCTGCCAATGGGAGTTAAGAAAAGAAAGATGACTATTGGTAATTATTTGCAGTAGTTTGGCTATAAAAGGGAAACAAGAGATTGGAAAGCAGCTGGAGAGCGGTAACTGGATGAGCAAGCGCTTATTCAGTCAACAAATATTAAAATCTCTTCTATGTGCCAGGCACTAAGACAGGTACCAGGAAGATATTTTCCAGCCCTATTGGGAGATCTGCCATAAAATATATTTCATGTGATAATCTCAAATGCAGAGTGACTAAATATTTTGTGATCTGATTCACTGAAACAAATGCAACATCTTCCCTCAGATATAAACCTTACCTGATCTTTATAAAATGATCAAACAAATTTGTGTTAAAATAAAAAAGAGAAAAATAACATGTCCATCTGTACTTTTTTTTCCTCACCCTCTCTCCTTCCATTCTTTTAGTGTCCCAAATTTGGACAGTCTTGCTCTTGTCACTTATTCAGAAAATATTTTCTAGAATGGTGTTCTTAACCCTATGTTCAGAGCCTCTCATAGTGCTATTTGATGTTTCAAAATCATCTAATCTATAATTTATAGAGCACCCATAAAATGAAATATGAAAGAGTACTATAAATGTGTTTTCTCTTCCTTGTGATTTTCTTAATAACATTTTCCCTAGCTTACTTAGTCATACGAATACAGTATATAATGCATGGAACATACAAAATACGTGTCAGTCAACTGCTTATGCTATTGGTAAGGCTTCCAGTCAACAGTAGGCTATTAGTAGGTACGTTCTGGGGGAGTCAAAAGTTATATGAAGATTTCTGACCGTGCGGGGTCAGCACCCCTCACCCCTGCATTGTTCAAGGGTCAACTGTATAATCATTTGGTTGTATCTTTCTCTTCCTTTCCCTTTTGGATTGGCCCCATGGAATGGGTTCAGCTGTCAGTCCTCTATCACACTTCATCCTTGCAGCTCCATCCCCTATCGAGCAGTGACTGGCCTACAGTCGCCAGCAATCAGTGACTTCCTTCAGAAGCTGCCCCCCTCCCACTACTGAGAACATGACTTCAGGAAAGAAGCTCCGTGCATGTGTGTGTGTGTGTATGTGTGTGTGTGTGTGTGTGTGTGTTAGGAAGGCACAACAAGGGGGAAGTGCTGGGTGATTTGTTAACTGGGAGTCAGTGGGATTATATTTAGTATTTCCCTAATTCAGGCTTCATGCTTGTCTCTAGGAATAATACAATTTTATGGCAATAATAACTACCTCCAAGCATAAGTACTATTTTGCCCTTCAGCTTTCATGGAAGGTAGTCAGTCCCACTTTTGTTAAATAGTTCATTTTATTTCACTGTCCGTATATCGTGTTTTCCATGAAAAATTTTTCTGTGAATTTTGTCTCAGGGCAATTTCTTTGGGGGAAGTAACACATTTTCTCCTAACAATAGGAGTTATAGAAGAAATTATGTTCTCCTTTTACCTAAATTATCAAGAAATTCAAATCCAAATGGTAACTTCAATTATTTCAACTGTTGACCAATATAGGTAGCATATGAACTTCTTCCTTTTTTTACTCTCAACACTGTTATTTTTATTCATATTTCATTATTTTTCTATTTGGAAGCCACCCCAGATCCTTAAGATGAAGAGTCAGGGCATCAATAAATTAAATACTTCCGGTGTTAACCAAATGTCTCTCCAGACACCATCTCCTTTGATCGTCAGAACAAGCCATTGACTATCTAGTATTATTACTCCCAACGGAGCAATGATGGAGCAGAGGCTCGGTGAAGTCAAGGACATAAAGTTCACTCAGACAAGTACTGAGTGGGATTCAACCCTGGGTCTTCTTTCTCTAGTGACAGTGGTCATTTCAGCCTATCTGGCTCAAACTTTTGTGGGCAGCTGGTTGATGGGTAGGTGGCATATGGTTGGCTGGGATAGCTCTTGTCCAGATGAGAACTAACCACTGACATGAGAAACTAGTATTGTTTTGAGCAGTTTTCTTCTTGACGATGAAACAGTCCATGCTTCTGTCTCCTCCCCAGATTTTATAACATTCAAGAAGCTCATGAAAGAGGCCTCTCTCATCAAGTATTCTTGATTAAGTTATGAAAATGGAATTGAAGCTTGTTCTCCCCCTTCGTATGGTAAGTAACTACTAATTTGAGTAACATATTTGCCTTTTCCCTCCTCCTAATTTCCTCACAATATTTACAAAAGAAATGGAAATGCTTCTGGTATGAAGGTAGCATGATTTATGAATCATATGCAGATCTGTCTTCAGAATATTTCATTAAAAAGGAGAATATTCCATTTTTTAGTGCAATTGTGGTTTTCATAAATTCCAGTTTAATATGTTTTATCTGGCTTAGAATTGGAGTCATTTTGAACTACATGTGAGTTTTGATAATTAAAATAACATAACTCTTCTCCCCACTTTATACACGCTTTTAATTCTTTGGTGCAAATTGACATGTGGACTCTGAAAAGTCATGGCCACATAAAAGGAAGATTTAGAAATGCCAGATTGCTGGGCAGTGGCATTCTCTTCATTCCAGAAGCCCTAGTTTGGAGCATCCACCCCTTTTGGCCTGGGCACTGACTGTCTTTAACTGGAAAAACATCTCACTTTGCAAGTGACTAGAACTGAGTCACCCCACGTGAGCAAAATCAGCTCTTAAAGAAAGGGCAACATTATTAAGTTCTTTCACCAGGATATTATGCCTGCAGGACTTAAAATGATTTGAGACAGTTCACTCCTTTGTCCACCCACAAAATCATTTATTTTCACTCTTCATTGTATTTTACTTTTCTTTATATGTTCTAATACATGTTTAAAAGAAAAACTTTATATGTATAGCTGTGAATATTCATTAATACATTTCATTTATTCTAACAAATTAGGGAGGTGGGCATCTCTGAATTTGTGGGTAGGCTGAAGTAGTTCAAACAAACGTGGCCTTTATTCTTTAAACTACATATAGTAACTCCAACAAAACATTACAAAGTAGAAATCCTTAAGGAGACCTGTAATAATAAATCATATGAACATTTTGTTATTAGCATATAGATTGGATGTATGTAGGAGCTTGTAAAGTGCCTGAGGTTCACTGAAAATAGTTTATTCTGTGTCTAAAAAGTGTATGCAAGATTGAAAATAAATGTTTAAAACACCATATATTATCTACCTATAAATAACGTGTCTGCAAAAGCAAAGGTAAACGTCAGCCCAGCTCATGAAAAAATTATCAAAAGATTTTAAATTTATTGAAGCCATAAATTAATGAGCTATTACCATATGTGCATAAATAACTTAAAGAATAAAATTTGCTGATCCTTCTCTCATATGGATATTTGTGCTAATGAATCAGGATCCTATTTACTCTATTAGTCCCCAAAGTAATTGCTTATTTGAAGAAGTTCTGTCTTATGGGTTTTCAGTTAATTAAATCCATTTGCATTTTATGCACACATTTTAAATTCTCAAGTCCTATTTTTCATAAGCCAGATTCAAATATGTTCATGTAATAATACCTCTCATTAAGGCATTAGTCTTTCATTTTTAAAGGAACTTTCAGAATAGCCATATGCATAAAATGCTTATTAATGAAATCTAATCAATATTTTAGAAAAGTCAACCCATTAAATTATTTTTTTAGTTTAAATTTTCCTATTTGTAATGGTGATTACTATGCTGAACATACTTCCCATTTCTAATTTTTCAGTTAGCTTAATTTATTCAACAATTTTTTTTTGCTTTGATTTTGCATGGCAGTTTTTAACTTCTAATATGCCTTTAGAATTACAAGCAACCTTTTCCCAAAGAGTTGGTCTTTCAAGGTATGTGCATATTAACTGATTGATCTTGCCAGCCCAGTTGGGAGATCACTAAAACACGAAGCAAAACTTTTCTAATACTGAAGAACAATTCACAAAGTTAACAAAGTATAACAATTCACAAAGTTAGGGATATTTTTAAAAGTGTCATTTTCTCATAGTTTTCAAATATTTGAGAAGTTGTGAATTAAATACTCAAGTGATAAAAATTGTGAATACCTTCGTTAGATCCAAACTGCCCTGGCTTGGAAGCCTGAAAAAGCTACTGAATTTAGGAGAGTAGAGGAAGTAAACAGAAGAGGGGTCAGGAAGAGCCATGAGATCCATGCCATGGGCCCAGGATCTAAAACCAAAGCGTGTGGCAAGGCCAGATGCTGGGAGAGGTACCCAGGGGGGCACAGTCTGGAGAGCCGACTTGAAAGCCAGTTTTGAAATCCCGCCTAACTGAACTATCTCTAGGTGGTTATTAGAGGTTTATCTAGTTTACAGTTTATCTAGGCTTAGTAGTTCCTCTGTGCAAAAAAATGTACGTAATGCAGAGTCTGGATACATTTAGGTTCCAATTCCAGCCTAAGATTACATTTGAATCAAAAAAAGGATGGAGTATCCAAATGGAGAAAAAAGAAGAGGAAGCAAGGGAGGGAGGGAAAGAGGAAGGATATCCTGAAGCCAGAATGAGTAGGAGTTGTTTTGACCTTTTTGGCAATATTGGACAATAATGCACTTTTGTTGACCTCTTAACATGCGATAAAAGTAGAAAATGGAAAACATTTTTGATACGCTGAAAAACTCATACACTTTATAAAAAAATAAACAAATTTCATTCAATTAAGTCTTATTAATTCACTGAAGCCATGATCTATGTAAAGTGTAATGCCAGTAGTATTCTAAGAAGATAACATTTTCTTGGTAACTGAAATCGCCCTAAGGAAGCATTTCTTCTCATTTAGACGAAGTAGGAATAAAGCGACTTGTATTACCACTTGTATAAATTTTTAATACTGAATAAAATATTCGTGTTTAGTGTAATATTGATTCTCAACATAATACTCCTCCACAATAGCATGCTAATAGGTTAGAATTAAATCAGACAGATTCAAAAACCCTGAGAACAGACCATCTAACACTTGTAATTTTTTTCATTCATTTCCAGAATTCCAATTAAAATGGAATTAATCTGCCAAATAAAAGGCCATGGTACAATAAAAGTTCCGTGTACTAGGTCATGTGCACGCCTTCCTCCTTCCCGGGGCTGCACCCCCACAGTGAGATCTAGAAGAGAGGGGGGTGGCAGAGGGCACATCATGACTTGTGGGTTCCAGCCACACCTAACAGCCTTCAAAAGAGGCAGGCAGTCTCTGTGCCTTCCAGCTCTGTCATTTCCTACCTGTGAGACCTGAGGCATTTTACCTAAAACTCGGAGAGCCGCAGTTTCCTCACCAATTATATTACTAGTCTAATAGTACTAACCTCCTGGAGTTGTTGAGGAGGTAAAACAGAGGTTCGTTGCAACTAGGGGTGATTTTTTCTCCACCAGGAGACATTAAGTAATGTCTGGAGATAGTTTTGGCTGTCACAGCTGGAGGCAGTGGGCGTGATACGGGCGTCTGGGGAGTCGAAGCCAGGGATGCTGCTATTCAAGATGCACAGGACAGCCCCCCCCCGGCCCCCCGCCCAATAACAAAGAGTCCTCTGGTCCAAAAGGTCAATAGTACCAAGACTGAGAAACCCTGAAGTACAGTGACGTCATGTCTGTAATAGCATAATGTCTGATACACAGGAGGCCCTCAGAAAATATTTGTAGAATCACATTGTTATTGTTGTCATTATTTGTTTGACAAGGAACTCCGAATCACCCTCATGGTATCAGGACTGAGTCCTTCAAGCAATTCAGTAAGCCCACCGCAAGTGGAGTTGGTCATGCCTATCTGCTAGGTCATCTAGATGGACTGCTCAATTGTTAGGTGCCTCCAGGAATGGCCTGACCCACTTAATACTTGACTGGTCTGCCAAACTCATGGAAAGGATTGTACCAAAGTTCGTGGGCTATCATTTAATTTGTACCTTCTTAGAAATTAGAAAAAAATAGGAAGAGACAAATAAAAAGTAACCTACAGTACCAGGGGGTCTATTCCTTTTTAACTCCTGCTGTTAGAAATGGCTCAGGAGTCTCCTGATGATCATTTACTTCACAAAATAAACTGATGTCTGGACAAATGGCTAGGAAATATGGTCTTCTGGTTAACATAAGATCTTGACTAAATCATACACAAATATTATCAATTTCAAAATGAATCCAATGCAACAAAATGGTTTTAGCTTCATGTTAAAACAGTTTAGAGAGGGAAAACTCTGGCTTAATGCAAGACTTTCAAGGTCAAACAAACCTGAGTTTGAATTTCAGCTTTATAATCTTCAAGCTGTGTGACCTTGAATAATTTGCCTTCTCTGAGCTCAGTTTCCTCATCTGCCTAATAGGCAGAAAATTATGTCGTAGGGTTGTTGAGAGAATTAAATGATACAGCATTTGACATATGTTCGAAGTGAAAAAAATGGTACTTATTGCTTCTTCTGGAGACCCTGCATTGCCTTGGGGTTCTTGTCACAGCTGTTGGTTCTCCTCATAAGAATGGCAACTATATGTAGGTACTTTTTATTAACAGAGGAAGCTCAAAATACATCCATTACCTCAATGAACAAAAAATCTGAGACTTACTTCAATAACAGTGATTTAAGAAGAAAAAAGAAAAGGTGCATATTATACCTGGAATTTCCCAGTGAGAATTTTTTTTCAAGGAAAAGGTGGATTTCCTAAATTAAAGAATGAATGATGTGCACATCTTTCTGGCAAATTTTAATATAGTTGATAATCCACTTTTTAATTAGCCACCTAATTATAATTCAATAGAAATTTCCCTAGGTGAATGTAGTAACCTACTTCAGAGAGAGAAATGGAGCTCTGAGTGGGCGCTCCTACTGTGAATTTTGACACTTTTTTAGGTTCAATTTTTCTATGCCTAACTGGCCCAGGAGAGATCGGGAGAGCTCTGTTTCGTAACCTAATAATTCTGACTGCCAGGAAAGTTGACTATCAGGCTAAATTCACCTTTTATTAGTATTTTTATTTTTCTCTTTTCTTTGTTCCCTGGAGAAGACCCAACTCTCTGTTTTTATCTTTCCATCATTCAAATGTTTTAAATTTGAAAGTAAAAACATTCATGTGTAATCCACACTCTGGCTCCCTTCATTTTCTTGGCAGTTTGCTTTGTTCTTAACTCAAGGTTCCCTTACTTCCAACTCCTGAGAAGCAAGGGACTGAAAGGCATGTGAGGAGACCATCTCAATG
Source organism: Leptonychotes weddellii (assembly GCF_054177405.1). Lineage (NCBI taxonomy): Eukaryota > Metazoa > Chordata > Mammalia > Carnivora > Phocidae > Leptonychotes > Leptonychotes weddellii. The sequence goes on from NC_138374.1 coordinate 57,839,618, forward strand.
TCATAATCCACACTTGCTTAATTCCACAACCCAGACCGTGCCAAGGAGGGAGATTTTTTAATCTATTAATTAGCAATAGATGTTTGAATTTCCCAAACCCTCATGGCTATTTTTTATCATTAGTTGCTTATGACCTTAGTTTAAAATGTTTTCACACTCACCAATTGGTCTTGTAGAAATGAAATTGATTGCTTGATTGAATTCTCTCTTCCAACCAGTTTTAGCTTTGTGTAGTTACAACTTCAGTATGTTTGCATATAATTATAAACTATGGTCTCTCATTAATTTCTGGCTCATATCCATTAAACATAGGCAGAGAGGAGAGGTGAACTGTTCGTTTTAATTAATTGATCTCCTTGCTTTCACCCTTGCCTCCTGCAGTCTATTTTCAATAAAGTATGAGTCAGATGATTTTGTTCCTTGACTCAAAACTCTCTAGTACATCCATTTCAATCAGATTAAAAGCTAGAGCCTAACAATGGTCCTCAAGGCCGTATATGCTTTAGCCCACCATGACTACCATCTTGTGCCCCGACTCCCACATTCACTCCACTTCAATAACTCTGGTTTCCTTACAGTTCTGCCAATACACCAGACATGCCCCTGCCTCAGGGCCTTTGCACTTGCTACTTCCTGTCTGAGACAGTCTTCTCCAGGAATCCACATGATTTGCTTCTCTTCAAGTCTTTGCTCAAATGTCAACTTCTCAATAAGACCTCGACTGGCCACCCTTCTAAAAATGCAACCCCTGGGGCGCCTGGGTGGCTCAGTCGTTAAGCGTCTGCCTTTGGCTCAGGTCATGACCCCAGGGTCCTGGGATTGAGCCCTGCATCGGGCTCCCTGCTCAGCGGGAAGGCTGCTTCTCCCTCTCCAACTCCCGCTGCTTCTGTTCCCTCTCTCGCTGTGTCTCTCTGTCAAATAAATAAATAAAATCTTTAAATAAATAAATAAATAATAAAATAAAAATGCAACCCCTTCCCGCACTTAACTATTCCTTCCCTGATTTATTTTTCTCCATAATACTTGTCACCTTCTAATAATTTCTATAATTTACTCATTTATTTATTTTCTGTCTCCCACCACTAGAATGTAAGTTTCATGAGGGCAGCAATTTTTATGAGTTTTGATTGGTGTATCCCAAGCACCTACTCCAATGCCTGGTAGATACCAGGCACTTGATATATATTAATTAAACTGAACTGAAGTAGAATTACATACTTATTGACCTTATTGCATTTCCGTCAAAGCCTTAATTCACTTTCTGTTAGCCTTTATCTTCTGCTCTTCTGCCACTATAGCTCCTTTAGGAAAACTTTGATCCCCCAACTCCCAGTTGGATTTTGGAAATGGAAGAAACAGTTTCACTGTGTTTCCTTTTGATCACTGATAAGCTTTAACTGGAATAAGTTTGCATTTTAGCTATATTCCTTTCCTATTAGATGAGGAGATTGTTATCACCAAAATGGTGAACTGACAGGGATAAACTAGATTCCTGATCAGAATACTCCTGGGTGAATCCTGATCCAAAATAAAGGGGCAGGGGGAGAGAGATACAGATGGAAATGCTAAGCTCTATAAATAGCTAAATGAAAGAAAATATGGAGAATTACTTTTCTTTTTTTTTTTTTAAGATTTTATTTATTTGACAGAGAGAGACACAGTGAGAGAGGGAACACAAGCAGGAGGAGTGGGAGAGGGAGAAGCAGGCTCCCGGCCGAGCAGGGAGCTCGATCCCAGGACCCTGGAATCATGACCTGAGCCGAAGGCAGACGCTTAACGACTGAGCCACCCAGGCACCCCAAGAATTACTTTTCTTTGGACCTAGGTATACTTTTCCTAGCACACATGTTCCTAGCATAAATATTAGATCCTTAAACATGATTCAAGAAAATATGTACTTCCTGACGACAAGAAAGCCATAAATATGGTTCATAACCAAAGATTAGTCACTGTTCATTATTGCTGGTGACACATGATACATCGGGGAGATTGGGCAATATTTCAGACATCTCCAGTCAGCCATTTATCATTTCATAGTGGAAGATGAGGAGGTATTTCTATATTAACAGCCCCTATAAAAGGAAGTGAGTGAAGAAACATCTGATGTGTTTTATCATTGAGAATCAAAGGGATATTGATAGTGTTAAAAATGTGCTGAGTAGATTATAGGTTTTGCACAAGTTGGTCTTCTAAACAATTAAGACTCCTTTAAAAAACACAGTAGAAGCAGAAAGGAACTATGTGCTGTGTTGCTTAGTTCTCCCTCGTGTCCCTGAATGATATTTCTGGACTTGAGCTGAGAAACAGAAGTTTGATTTAAAGCCTATAACGTTTTTGAGCAGCAAGATGGCCTCAAGACCCTGCTGCTTCGGGCCACGCTGCTGTCCCAGCACGGGATTACCCTGCGGTTATGCAAACTGCAGAGACCCAACGCACCCGCCCTGCACCCAGTCTAACAATGCTTCCCTATTTCAACCCGTAATTTAGAATAAACCAAAGCACAGAGCACGTTAACAACGTCCGGCTGATTAAAAAATTCAAGCCTATGTTCCCTTCATAACTACTATGTCCGTGCAAGTGAAAGACATTTTGGGAGAGGACTTTAAAAATGGGATCCGGGATGTGAATGGCCAAGAACTTTATCTTAGAAATGGTGGGAGCAAGCCACCAAAAAGTTTTCAACATAACCAATAACTTACTGCCATGCTTTGCAGATTTTCCGAAGACACATTAAACATTAAAGAGCCTCAGCTTGGTTTTGTGTATGCTTCAATAGGCAAAAAGATATATTTAATGCAGAGGGTGTTGAATCTGAATTAGTACAAATATTATTAATTTAATGTTCATACTGCATTTTATGGTTTATAAACTGCTTAGCAATAATTTTATATATTTCCCCTTACAGCACCACTGTAAAATATATCAGCATTTTATTTTTCCCATTTTATAGATGAGGCAACCTTTAATAAGTGATCTATTTCTTTCCTGTGCATATTGGTTAACTGGTAAATGATTAATTTATGTCTGCATGAACTTCATCATGCAGGGTATTTATTTTAGTGTGAGTTGGTATTTATTTTACCCTCAAAGCATTACAGTATCCAATTATATATGCACGTTTTAAAGCAGTAAAAAGCAGCCACCAGTAGTTAATGCAACATTAAGTCAGAGATTTTAAATCCACAGTAAATTCTCAGGGTATTTAAATCAACCAGCCCTCTTCCTCCCCGATCTCATCCATGTGGGTAAGCACTGGCCCTTCTATAAAAGGACCATGTGGCACCCATCCAGTGACATGGAAAAGACGTGTTGAGATTTTTCAGAGCTTTAAATCTTAACCGTCAAATAAAGAACCAAAAGGTTTATAATTACATTTGGCAAAAGTGGAAGAGTAAACAAATCCGATCATTGACACATCTGCCTGTGGAGTAACCTGCAGTTGTGGGCCATGGTTTCTTCCTCTCATTTCCTTGATCAGTTTTTGCATCACTAAGACAGTTGCTGTGGCTGCCAGCACAGAGAAGTAGGACCGCACAGGAGTGATACGTTAAGGTTTAATAAAAAGGATGCCATCCCTACAACTCTATCATTTGTATTATCTCTCCAAATTGCACTCTACTGAGCTGTCAGCAAAACTGCTTCTCAGTGGTTGCAAGATGGGAAGTCCAAGGTTCTCAAAACGCTCCCTAAGCACCGGGTCAGTAATACCCCTCTAATATCATTTCATACCTTAATCCTGTAGAGGACAAAGCACCAGAAAGTTCATTCATTCATAAGTCAAATTTTTTAATTAATTAGAAATATACTTTCTTGGGGCGCCTGGGTGGCTCAGTTGGTTAAGCGACTGCCTTCGGCTCAGGTCATGATCCTGGAGTCCCTGGATCGAGTCCCGCGTTGGGCTCCCTGCTCGGCAGGGAGTCTGCTTCTCCCTCTGACCCTCCCCACTCTCATGTGCTCTCTCTCATTCTCTCTCTCTCAAATAAATAAATAAAATCTTTAAAAAAAAAAAAAAGAAATATACTTTCTTTTCAGAGTAATTTATAATGTATAATTTTCCCTTGTTTATTGATCTCAAGACTCTTAAACTTAGCCAATAAGGCTAAGAATTTTTAAATTCATGGCAAAGATTCCAGCCCTAATTTCACATGCAGAAGTTTCTGATAAAGTCTAAATATTGGCATGTTAGCTGTCAAAGGCAGATGATTTAAAACGCATTGTGTATGTTGGGTACTTAAATGCTTCCAGAATCCAAAAATTGTCTCTTTCAAAATTAAAATGTACTTAAAGACCCAGGAAGTGATACCAATTTTGTGAAAATATTTTTATTATTAAAAATTTCATACATATTGAAATATAAACTCCATCACATCAGATCTACCAGTAAGATAATATATTATGAAGTGATATTTTTTAATTTGTGTGATTTGCTATGGGGTCTTTTGAACAGTGTCCACTTATCAGGGCACAGACATTTTAAAAATAAATTTTTTAAAACAAGGAGCATTGGGGTGCCTGGGTGGCTCAGTCAGTTAAGTGTCTGCCTTCAGCTCAGGTCAGATCCCAGGGTCCTGGGATCAGCCCTGTGGGCCTTCCTGCTCGTCAGGGAGTCTGCTTGTCTCCCTCCCTCTGCCTCTCCGCCACCCCCTCCCTGGCTCGTGCTGTCTCTCACTCTCTCAAATAAATAGATAAAATCTTTTAAAAAAATAAATAATAAAATTAAAAATAAATAAATAAATAAAAGGAGATTAGTACAGAGGAGTATCATTGAAATACTGTCCTCAGGCTTCCTACTTAGAGACCAGTTAGAAAAGAAATTCACACTCCAGTGTGCCACTTTCTAACTCAGAGTTAGATGCACTTGGCCCTTAAATGAGCACAGTGGATTATTTTCATATAATGAAAACTTATATATAAATTGGGAGATTTTAGCCATCTCCTCTGTTACAAAAATAGAAAAAAAAAGTGTAATCAAAAAAAATATTCCAAATACTAGCGTCTAAGTTAAATGTATGAAGTATAAAAATTCCATCCTTTTAAAAATCCTTCCAACTAATAAAACATCCAAATGAATGCTATCATAGCTTTCCTTACATGTCACAGTTCCAATATCTAATACCCCAAGGCTTTCCCCAGTCTGAGACTTTTCCAATGGCATTTATTATTCCCATTTACATTTATTTGACCCATATTGCAGCTTCTAAATTGGATATATCCTTTCCCCCTGAGAACTCGGTGTCCTCACATAGCCTGACAGGAGAACTGTGAATTTATATCACTTTCTGGTGCAACAATGAACTAAATGGGCAGAAGACCAGATAAGACTTCCTCACACCCCCTCGTTTTCCACCACCCCTCATAGAACATGAAATACAAGTGAGCATCCCATTAGTGTAAATGTTGAACTGGGCTTGATTCCCAGTTCTCAGTCTTGTAATCCCAGAATCCATTATTATGGTGTTCCTGTTTTCATTGATTGTCATCTCTTTATATAATTCTGTTAGCTTTTGCCAAAAAGAAACATTTCAAGGAGGGATTCTCATATGGAAAAACTGAAAAACAATGTTCATGCTAAGTAAAAGCACTTACTCTTTTTTAAAGAGAGAACTTTTCACCAAGTATCATGATCTTCCAGAACTGCATATATGGACAAGTTGCTGAAACTCAATCTTGCTTCCAGATAAAATCAACACAGCATTCACACAATTATTATCTAGCATTTCCTTGCAAACTAATAAAAAGTATTTCAGCTTAAAATTTCAGTGGTTAGTCCATACTTAACTTAGAAACTCTTACAAGTAAAAAATCTGATAAGTAAGCATTCTTGTCCATCAGAAGTTGGTACAGAAAAAGGAAATTCAAAGGGGCAAATATGGGAGGTGCCTTTCTAGCCCTAACGGGGTAAGAAGGTCCTGGCCCAAGATCATGGATCTCTAGACCATGCAGCAAAGGTATCCCTGAAGAGAGAAAAATCCATTAGGTTGTCATGGCTTTGAAACATCAGCCTTTACACTTTCCAGGTTATGAACCCAGATTCACTTGGTAATCAGTTCACTGATTAGAATTCTTCTTCCCAGGTACTTATATCTATATATCTATACCCACGGGGAGAAAATACAGCAATCCATCAATATAACTCATTAGCTTGATGGATATATTTCTTATTGTAAGTTAATATATTGGCATTTTGCTATAAAGAAGCTTTTTAATTAATGTAAATATTGTCAGTGACATAATTTTAAAATCATAAAACTCTCAGCCACACATACAGAGGTAGAAAAGTTTCATTTTTGGAACATGAGACTAAAGAGAGTCATCTCTCATCCATATTTGCTTTTAAAATATAGCCACTTCCATACATGCTATCACAATGCCTTCCCCACCCCACAGGAAAGGGAACTGATGCGTGTAAGAAATGACAGGCTTACACACTCTCCTCAGAGAAATAAAGTTACCTGTGTAGGTTTACCCAGCCAGTAACAGAGATAAAACTCAGGTCTGACAAATGCCCCTTCAGCTAAACTTCTGTCTTTACTTAGAATCCACTAATAGCAACGCAGGCCCTAACTAGGAGGAGCCGATCAATGTCCCCTGGCTGCTGGAGAATAAATACTGGTCCTGTTGGCTATTTCCTCTAAACAAGCCTAAACCCCAATCTCACGCCCAAGAAGTTGGTGTTCTGTCACTGTCACATTTATCTTCGTGGACATGTGGAGAAACCTTGTCTGATCATTTAGCTGTACATAGATTTTGGAGTCCGATTTTTAAATTAATGCAACACAAAGACATTCTTTCATAGTAAACTTTAAAAATTCATTGTATACTCCCTACCAGGGATCTGGAAAAACAAAGAGAAATGATCATTACTTTACCAAGCAGTTTCGTAGCTGTCTTTCATTGTCTATTCATGTCTCTTTATTTGGTCTGGCTACATATTTAATTATGAGCCCAGTTCTCATTATTACATTTTCTTAATTGAAATACAGGTTTAATTGTTTCCAAGTATACATTTATAGTATTTACCTAAAACTAATCTGAAAAAATATCTTAAACCCTTTTATAATTGGAGCTGGTAGGGATAGAGGTGAGGGCACTCCTAACTAATTATGAGCTTAGTGATACACAGATGAAATATTTTGGATCTTGACCAGCGTGTTAGGTATTAGGAGTATTCTAGTTCTTGGGGCGCCTGAGTGGCTCAGACGGTTAAGTGTCTGCCTTCGGCTCAGGTCATGGATCCTGGAGTCCCAGGATTGAGTCCCGCATCGGGCTCCCTGCTCAGTGGGGAGTCTGCTTCTCTTCTGACCCTCCCCCCTCTCATGCTCTCTCTCTCTCTCTCCCATTCTCTCTCTCAAATAAATAAATCTTTTTAAATAAATAAATAAATAAAAATAAAAAGGAATAGTATATTTCCTGTTATGAAGATGGATATAAAATTCTGGAGATGATGTTTTCATCTTAAAGAATCATAGATATCAACAGGTGTTTATTAGGTCAGTTTGATTTCATTTAATGAGGCCATCCTTCCATTTTCCAGTAAACTACTTTGCCTAAACTAGTTCCAACATTTAAAACCTTTCTTTAAGGAAAGACCATCCCTGAAGACTGACACTGTATAACACAAACAGGAACTCATTGTAGTGTTTCGCACACCTCCGCGATTTGAATAAATTCTTCCTAATATCTAAGTAAAGTCTCTCCCAAAATGTCCCATACCTTCTCCTCTGCAAGTCACATAGTACTAAGTCATTCTCCTTACTCTTGGTTTTTCATCCCTTTCATGCTTGGTTTGAATCCATATTCTCTCCCATTCTCCCAGGCCTCCTTTCTTTATGTGTTTCCTCATGTTTGCAGAAGTCAGGGTTGTTTGTTTTGAGTACAAAATCCAAAGGGTGTTGCCCTCCTCACTATTGCGATGTTTCTATGATATAACCCCCTAAATAATTTTTTCAGATTTCTTTCAGAAATGAAGTATTTATTAAAAACAAAGGGCAAACAAAAGAGGGCTATATCAGACAAGGCTCAAACGCAGTTTATGCTGAAAATTTTCAAAAAAAGGATGATCACTTTTCTCTCTTGGATGCTGTTTTGAATGGAGACAGGAAGATGAACTAAATGACCTCTTGATGATCCCCCAGCCCTGTGATTTTGTGATAATCTTAGCTTCCAGCATCTCATTTTCTCTAAACACTAAAATCTAATCTGCCCCAAGATATGGGAATGTTTAACAGATGAAAACCTTTTAATGGAGGAAAGATTCTCCTTGTTTTCTTGGAAGTAATTTTCTTAACAATTGCTTACATTTATATTCAAGGCAGCCTATATTGAATCATTAAATCCAAAGAAAATCATAAAAGAAAAATTAGCAGACATATTATATAACGATATGCAATTTATTTCTTGACTTTTGCCTTTATTACTCTGCATTAGAAACATTTACTCCTATAGACGTGGTTAAAGAATTCATGAACTCTACTTTCTTAAACCTAAAATCATTCTTGCTTTCTCTACCACAATTGTTTCTATTTAAAAAGGAGACCTGTGTTAACACCAGTAGACATTTTACTTCCAAACGAGGCTGCTTTCTGAGCAGGGTTGCCATAGAGCAAATTACATCTGACAAGGCTGTTTAGTAAAGATTAGCAATAGTTAGATTAAACAGACCTTGAGCCTGCCATTTAATCCCCGACTACTGGTTGTGTGCGCTAAGCCAATGACGATACCTGGAGGCACAGCAATGACGTTATTGGTTTTCATTACTTTTTAATCACCTGTTTTTGAACCAGTGGAAAACTTGAGATATGACGTGAAAAACAGCCCTCTCACATATCAGACGGATGATCTCCTGGACTTTAGATTCAGGTGCTAATATTATTAATTATATTATCACTACTAATGATGATGTAAGAGAGTTCCATAAAAGCTAGCTGCCCGAAGCTAATCTCTGGCAGAGCTGTCCATAGATTATTTATGGTGAATCATCACAACAGTTCCCTGAAGTTCTACCAAAATAAAAATGGTGAGTTATGCATATATTCTGGGACTTTTTTTCTGATATTGACTTGGAGCATCCATGAATATTTTCACAATGAGTTGTTCAGCATTCAGTTGATTATTTTTTGTTGTTGTTTGGTCCAACTGCAGTTCGGGTGATATAGAATGAACACACAAAACCATAGCATTAATCTTGGACTGTAAAAGCCCTATTTGTATTGTGACACAAATATAAATGTAAAGCAAGCAGAAAAAATACTATGTAAGCTCTTTTCTGAGCTTAGTATTGTTAGAAAATATTTAACTCTTGTGTTGTTTGGTAGTTTTTCTATTGTGTGTACCGCAAGTGCAGACAGAACTATACTAGACTCAAAAATGAGTCTGAAGTTTCATAGTGAACTCTTTTTATCAAAAATGTATTAGTTCCTCCAGTAAATGGGCAGCACCGAACTTTATACAATTACCAAGAACCAAGAAATACAGAATTTATTTTCAACGTGAACCTGAGTTGTACTGATCAGCAAATATTTGACATAAGGTGATAAAAAGGAAAACCCATATATTATCATCATATTCCTTGTCTCTTGAATAAATACATGTCTCATGGGTACAATGGTGGGTTTATATACCTAAAGAGGGTAGCATCTGGGTGTGCCGAATATAAGCTGTGACTACCACTCACATCATCTAAGCCCCACTGTCTTCAAACCCGGGAAGCATTCTTTATGCAACGTGCATAATTGGAAGAGAACTGCCAACAACCACAACCTGTGTGTTTTCTTTATGATAGCAATGAGAGAAGGGGTGATATTGACTATTACAGGCAAATGACCTGCAGATCATGCAGCTGACCATGCCCTTCTGCTAAATGACACACAGCAAGCTTCATCCATAGCACTGAATGAGCCCCTCGGCCAGATACCACTGGAGACCACACTGGAAATGCAGTTTCCAGGTGATGGCTTTACCCAGTTGGCCTTGTGTGTATCAAACAAGCAGTTGCCCTAGTTTTCCAATTCTTTCCTCACTGACATCAGAATTAGATTGTTAAAAATGTCTGAAGTCCTATAGTCTGCTCTCTAGGGCTTTCACTTGGGATAGAGGAAGGGATTATATGGTCTCAATTGCTCCACTTCCCCAACTTCTAAAAGCACAACCTGAAAGTGACCAAAAAAGCTAAGTCAATGCCATTGTACAATACATGATGAGCAAGTAGCTCTAGAACTAAAGACTCTTAAGGTTGGGAGGAACCTTAAACATCATAAATGACTACCCTACAACTCTTCTGATGACTGAAGTGATGTTGAAACACCACTGATGATAAGAATGAATCTCTTGGCCTCCCAACTTCAGACTGCCCTAGTTGATGGAAAGTCCTTACATTTACTATACTGTGACTCCCTGTAAAACCCCCTTATTGGTCCTAGATGTAACCTTTGGGACTAATGAAATGTTTACATCCTCTTTGATACCCTAAGAAGCTCCTTTCCAGTGTTTCCTCATTCTCTCTGGTTTCCTTCCTAAATGCCCTAGTCACTTTCCTCTGAACGTGGTCTGATTTTTTAACATTTTTCAGAGTATGATCTGACTTGCACAGGATAAAATACAATTAGCAATAGCCTTATTCCAAGTACTGGCTTTCTGTTAATACTGAATTTGCTTTTGTGGCAACTATATCAGAGTGATACTTGAAATTCCTAAGTGCTTCTAAGCTAAGTCACATGCACCCCATCCTCTACCCGTGTACTTGGGTTTTTGTCTCTTTGCTTTGGACCATCATAGTTGACTTGACATTTATTTCCATTAATGTTACCTCACCAAATTTGTTCCATCCCACCAACTTGATTTTTTTTTCATTTGGAATGGAGAAAGTATTCTACTCCTATCATCTCACTTGTTCACTATATAAAATCCTAACTTGTGTCATCAGTAAATCTGACTAGCATGTTCTCTATTAATTTAAATACCTGATCTTTTTAAATGTTGACAATAAGAGGACTGAGGCATCACCATTTGAAATGTCCTTCCAGACAGCCATTGACCATTCATTTCTACCCTCTAGGTGTGGCTATTTAACAAATTGCCAGCACTCTGGATTTCTAGCTCATATGTCTTCATCTTAGTCCCCGGATGCCCTCCAATGCCTCAGCAGATTATCCTGCAGAAATCCAGTTACACTAGTTATCCCCATCAGTTCGTCCATTAACCCTTTCAGAGAAGGAAATGGTGTTCATTATCTATGTGATCTTGTTTCTGTACCATGGTGAATCATTTGGAATCTAGCTGTGAGCCTTACCACAGTGATTTGAGGTTCACTGATATGAGGTTTTAAGAAACTGCCCCCCCTTTTAGAAATCAGATCCACATTTGCTGATCCTCTGCTTCTGCTAATTTGCCAACCTCCACTTCTCCCGTTTTCTGCAGTCCCTCAAAATGGTCAGCAGAGGTTTCACAGGTTTCATTTGCTACAGGGATCTCAACTTATTCGTTGTCCCTAGAACCCAGCACAGTGCCTAGAACATAAGAGGCATCCTACTATTTTCAAGAATCAAAACACTCAAAACTTGGTATTTTGGTGGTTATATTCATGTTTTAAAACTCTGAAATAGGGGGCACTTGGTGGCTTAGTCAGTTAAGCATCTGACTCTTGATTTCAGCTCAGGTCATGATCTCAGGGTCATGAGATCAAGCCTTTCATCAGGCTCTGTGCTCAGCGTGGAGTCTGCTTGTCCTGCTCCCTCTTCTCCCACCCTCACCACTCTCTCTCTCTCAAATAAATAAATAAATAAATAAATAAATAAATAAATAAAATCTTTTTGAGGAAAAATAAAACTCTGAAATAGGAATCACGTATGTCTGAAGATTATATTCATTTATACATTACATTAGAATTTTGAATTGAACCAAGAACACTCTCACAACTGATCACATGCCACACTTACTGAACACCCTTCCGAATTTTCTCCCCGTGGTTGTAAATGACATTTCTCAGGTTTCCAGAAAGACGATTTGTTTTTCACCTGGAGACATTTGGGCACTAGTATTCCTGCTGAGGCCCAGAGGGAGCCGTATTTGAATTATTTGGGGGTGGGGAGAGGGAAATAGGTAGAGACACTAAAGAGTATAAGAGGAAGATGAATCAGGGCTTTGGAGAAGGGAGCTATGTTTCCAAGTGGGTCCCTTGAGGCCTCATCCCTCTGTTCCCCTAGCACTGCTCCCTTTTTCTGTTCTTCTGCTCTCTGTTTTTCCTCCAGGGCCAAGTTCTCTTAGGACCTGGCCCATCCTCCACTAGCACAATATAACCTACACGTCCCCTTTTATCAGACTCCTTAAGGAAATTTAAGCCAGAAGGAAAGGAGAATTTCAGGTGGAACAAGCTTATTAAGTAGGCGATGATGACCAAATCTCACATTTCAATAAAGTCCTGATAATTAATTGAGATTACTCAAAAGAATTATAGAAACACCAACATTGTCTCTTTGCCCCAAGGTTGCAGTCACTTCTAAGGGATTAAAAAAGAGTGATGTGCAGGGACACAGCTCCCAGCGTTGAGAATCCTTGAAGACATCTAGAATGTCAGCAACCTCTTACCCTCTCTCAACTCACCTTCTATTCCCTCTCAGCAACAGCAGTCTATCATTTCCAGTCTCTCCTTGACACGGACAAAGGAAACAGAAGTCTTATGATTCTGTTCTCTTTCTGATCCATCAGTGTCTCCATCATCTCTAAGCTGCAGGTCCATCTTTTATTGGAACAGTGTGCTCCCTGAGCTTTAAAAAGCAAACAAGCAAACACAAAACAACAACAACAAAGCAAACCAACAGAAACCATATGTATCCTGACGTTCTTTTCAATAGGTCTCAGGTCATCTGTGGGTTTCCCTCTATATTTGCTGTCCTCCTCTGGACAACTCTTCACCTGGCTTTTCCCAAGGCCAATTCAAAGCATTCAAGCCTCTGATCAAGACTGGCCATTTTCTCAAAGAGGGCCTCCCTGACCATCCTGTGTGAGGCAACCACACTGCGTTGCTCCTTCTCCCCTACTCATCCTGATTTCTCTTAAAAGCACCACTGCTGCTTGGAATTAATGATGCACTTTGTTTATCTGTCCTTCTCCCCCACTAGAGCATAAGCCCTCTACGAACAAGGACTTGGCCTTGTTCATATCAGTGTCCCCAGTGCCCAGAACAGTGCTGCTACACCGAAGTTTCTCAGTAAACATATGCCCAAGGAATGAAGTGACAGAAATACACAGAAACTGGAAAAAACATAAGAACCACCAGAGTGATTTCTTCTTTATATTCTCCAACTTTCTTTCACTTCCAGATTATGTGCCACTAATTTCTCTAGGGTAGAAATGGCTTGTTTTAAAGTAAACCTTATTTTGTAGATTATAATAGAATTGCTTTGATCATCTGAAAATCATTCTATAGACAAGTTGAAAATATAGAAAGGTAAAATTTAAAAGAAACTACTCATAATCCTAATACTAGAGGAAACTGGTCTTAAGAGTTTGGGGGTATGTTTAGAATTTCAGCAAACTCCTTAATATTTTCAAGGCATTTTCCCTTTCAAATTCTTATGCCGTAGAATTCTTCTAATCTGTTCCCTGAACTTTTAAAAATCTGTTCTCATAAATTTACCATATTTTTCTGATATTTTTCAGACTTTCGATCCCCATCAGTTTTTAAAACTATATTTTTATTGTTTCTATAAAATTCCTGTTACTGCCACATGGCCAACAGTTTCCCCCTTATAAGTTACAATTTGATTTTTCCGAAATATCACTTCCCTCATTTATTTTCTCAAATTTTTAGACAATAAAATTGCCAAAAAGGCAGGTCAATAACCTAGCAGAAGTCCTGAGTTTAAATGAAAATGAACTCCAGGATTGCTGGCTAGAGACTACCATCATTACGGTATCTCACAAAAAACACTTGTCTCATTTGGTCGTAAGACTAGTCTACCATCATGGATATACCATAAGAATTAAGGTAGTGGGGGGTACCTGGGTGGCTCAGTCGTTAAGAGTCTGCCTTCGGCTCAGGTCATGATCCTGGGGTCCTGGGATCGAGTCCCACATCGGGCTCCCTGCTCGGCAGGAAGCCTGCCTCTCCCTCTCCCACGCCCCCTGCTTGTGTTCCTGCTCTAGCTATCTCTCTCTCTGTCAAATAAATAAATAAAATCTTAAAAAAAAAAAAAAAAAGAATTAAGGTAGTGGGAAAATACTCAAAAAAAGTCAAAAATCCACATGTAACTTCTGACTCCCCAAAAATGTAACTACGTATAGCCTACTGCTGACTGGAAGCCTTACCAATAACATGGTCAAGGAACACGTATTTTGTACATTATAGTTATTATATACTATATTCTTACAATAAAGTGAGCTAGGGAGAAGGAAATGTTATGAAGAAAATCATATGGAAGAGAAAATACATTTACTGTACTGTATTTACCCCCCACCCAAAAAAAATCCATGTTTAAGTGGACGCATGCAGTTCAAACTTGTGTTGTCCATTGTATACTACTGAGGTAAAGCACACCGATTATTTTACAAAGAGTTACCGAACACCTATTAGGTGCCAGGTGCTATGCTAGGCACATAAGCAGAAAGGAATCCTAATGTCAAGGACACAGACACACTTGGTTTTAAATCTCTATTATGTGCTAGCTGAGAAATTGCTGAATAATTTACTTCATCCCAAACTGAGAATAATAACACAGACTTAAAGGATGACTATTAGGCTCGAGAAATTAAATCATCCAAGGTACTATAATCCAAAGATGAGCAAAATTCCCTATTCTCAAGATACCAGAAGTCTAGTACATAATATACATAAAAACTGATCATTTCAATACTTGCTGAATACAATTAAATACAAGGCAAAATGTGATAGTGTAGTACTGAATGGTACACTTCTTTGTACACCTAGAATCCTTAACGTAGCATTTTACCAGTATTGGAGTACTCAACAAATGTCAAATACATGACAGAGATGTTTTATAAGTAATTCTTCCACCATATTGCCCTAAAATGATGAAATTCTCTCGTAAAGCAAAATACTTAATTCTGGAAATTTCATTTTAGTATTAATCATATCAATTCTCCTTTAAATTTTAGAAATGAAAGAGCAGATTAATTTCTGCCTATAAAGTAGGACTATCATAGATATTATCCCCAGTTTTTCAAGTTTTATATAAAGAAGTTTGAATGACCTGAGGGAATTTTAAATTGGGCCTGCCATGTAAAAATCACAAGTTGATCTTTGCTCTTCACTTCAAATTAGTAAAGCTTCTTTGTCCAGAAATAAGTAACAATTTCACAACTTTGGAAATGTTTACAACATTTTCCTCTGTACAAACTAACTTTATAAAGAAGGGCTGAAGGAGCTGAGGTTTCTGGTTTCTGAGGCATTGAAACCTAAAAGCTGCAAGCATAAACAGTGACTAACATGTTAGTCACAGTAAGCAGCTGTTTCTTAACAGGACAAGAAATAACATGTTTAGACTGCTGCAGGAAAATTAGGAGAGAAAAAAGAAAGAATTTCTTATCTGCCGAAAGTAACTCTAACTCAGGTGATCCTAGAAGAGCATGCAACGTGAAAATCTTTTTAGGATTATACAGCTATCCTTGAAGTTATTTTAATTAGTTTTTAATTATGTCTTCCTTAATAAAAAGGAGATGATTTTCCAAGGTCTTCTCAAATTTCTGGTAGCTGAAGAGACTTTGCTTATTTTCCATGTGTCCCCTAGAGGGCAGCGGTGGCCCACACAGGAAAGGATTTTCAGTCAGTCTTGGATCTCCTCTGGCACCAGCCTTTACTCCAGTCTCTTTACCATTCCTCACAGACCTGTCTTCTGTAAGCAAGTTGGCAGTGTTTATTTCTGAGTACCTAACTAGCAAAATCATTACGTATTAGAAAAGACATTGCATGAAGTATATTTTCACACAAACTGAAAGAAAAGAAAGGGTCTATGTCCCTTAACACGCAAACACAGCCTAACTGGTCCTTCCGTGCATCTTTCATGCATTTTAGAGTAGGCAATGGCTTGAGACAGTTGGGAAAAAATTATGAGACGTATCAAAGCAAAGAAATCAAAGTTGGTTTTTTTTCCTTTAGTTGGTTTGAAACAAACCATAGTATTACTGGATGCCTATTCATTTATTTACTCAGGAGTTACCTAATGCGTAAGAGCCATGTATCAGATGCTGCATTTAGTAATGTGTGGAACAGAGAAACTACTGCAGGGAACTTATCATTAAGAAAGGGATACTAAGGGGCACCTGGGTGCTCAGTCGTTAAGCGTCTGCCTTCGGCTCAGGTCATGATCCCAGCGTCCTGGGATCGAGCCCCGCATCGAGCCCCGCTTCAGGCTCCCTGCTCCGCGGGAAGCCTGCTTCTCCCTCTCCTACTCCCCACTGCTTGTGTTCCCTCTCTCGCTGTCTCTCTCTCTGTCAAATAAATAAATAAAATCTTTAAAAAAAAAAAGGGGGGATACTAAATTACATGATACGGGGAAGGATGACACAGGGATGTACCCAACTAGCTACCAAATGTGGTAGCAGTATAATGTAACAATCTTTGCTCCTTTTATACATGTTCTGGATTTCTTTTGGAGGCCCACAGGTCTGAAGAAACCCTTGTCCTGTTCCAACAGAATACATAACTTTATATTTAAAAGGTGATGACCAACCACAGGAAGCTTCCTAAATAGGGAGGGAGAGCCTGAGTGTGCACTTTTCTGATGCTGAGGTTTTCTTTTTTAGTTAATGCTGCTGTTTAAATATTTTATTCTGCTCAGAGACACTTTTATGCAAAGGGTGCAACTTTCAAAAGAGACTTTTTGCAAGGTTGCCCTAAAAGCCTCTTATAATACCTGTGAATTTATCTTCTGGGATCTCTTTTATTGTATTCGGATTATTTGCTGATTAAACTTCTTTATTCACTTTCATCTTGTGAAATGGGGAGCAACATGCACCTCAAGTATGTGAAGAAAAAGATTAATAATGTCAGAATTATAATTTAGTCAATATTTGCTGAGCCATTTGGGTTTTCTGTATGGAGCAGAGGTACTGAAACTGGTCTATCTATACAGCAGTGAGTGGCCCTGAGAACTTCCTGCCATAACTTTTAGTCAAACCAAATGGTGTGGTTTGTTTATGAGATTGCTTGTTTATGCAGATCACTCTGACTGGAAATTATACATATTTGCGATGTTTCCTGGGAGAATTCTGCCATCATATCCATACCTATGGTCTGCATTACAACCAGAACTTTATCGAGATGTTAGAAAATGGACTTTCAGTCCTAACAATATGTCTGATGATCATTTATGATGTTCTAACTCTAGATTAAGAATGACATATTTGTTTAAGTACATTGAAACTGGTGGATGGTTTAAGTGACATTGCTTTGAAGAGGTAAAGTAAGAGGATCATAGTACTGTGTCAGTTAGGTTGATGAAGCCAGGACCAATGCAGGAAGGGAATAAAATTGTTACAACTGGACCAGGAACCCATAGCATATTTAAAACTATTTCTATTTGCCCAGAACTGACTAAGCCAACTGTTATTTCCAGAGCTATCATATATCATCTTAAGACCTTATCAAAGGACAGATAAGTTTCTAAATACTTGTCAAGTAGAAAACTTCTTTAGAGGGCGCCTGGGTGGCTCAGTCGTTAAGCGTCTGCCTTCGGCTCAGGTCATGATCCCAGGGTCCTGGGATCGAGTCCCACATCGGGCTCCCTGCTCAGCGGGAAGCCTGCTTCTCCCTCTCCCACTCCCCCGCTTGTGCTCCTGCTCTCGCTATCTCTCTCTCTGTCAAATAAATAAAATCTTTAAAAAAAAAAAAAAAAGGAAACTTCTTTAGGAGAAAACAGAAAATTATAACTGAAAAAGATCTAGACATTTACACTAGACATTTTATGAGGAGGAGAAAAAGCACTATATAATTTGCTTCTTCCCGAGGGTGTGGAAATTTCCCCTAAAAGGAAAAAAAAATTGTTTGTAGAAAGAGTAGGTGTAAGAGCCAATTTAGACTCCTAACTTTACTTTGCATTTGCAGTTTGAGAGGAGTCTATAAAATGGCTACTGGTAAACTAATCATTCCTCTTTCCTCTGCTCTGTATGCTTATGTTTAGGAACACATAACCACTGTGTATATTTTGACATATTATGGTTTGTAGGAAAGTGTCTCCCTTGTCTCTTGGGAAGAGTTATACTGGATGCCTGAGATAACCAGATGATTTTCATGTTGGTTCCAACAAGAATTAGACCACTAACTGCATTCGCAGTAGTCCTACCCTTGGATCTTGGGTGCAGAAAAATGGTCAGTTCCTTTAAAAAATTATAAATGATCACTACATTGAATGGCACTGCAATAACATATTTCTAGAATAACCTATCTTGCTTAGAATATACAGCTTGTAAAAGCAGTTGCACACAGACAGTGCATTTGAACTCATGCTGATCCTAGGTGGGGGTAGTTAAGTCCATTCCAGACATTTCTAAGAATTAGGAGCTTGGGGGAGTTTCCCAAGATCACATAGCTAGAAAACAGCTGAGCCCTTTCTCAGGCAAGGTCTCCTCACTCTGAGTCTAGATCCACGGGACGTTCCAGTGAGGCTGTGTTTATACCACATGGTCGCATTCATTTTCTTACAAGGCAGCCTGCTTATATGTTGATGTAACATACACACAGGGGTGCTGTTACTATGTGCAGGCAACGAACGGGTCTCCTTTTTAGGGAGGAGGAAGCAGAGCCCCACCGAGGCTAAACGATGCATCCAGAATCACACAGCCAGTGAGCGGTGGGGTCGGGGTTCTGATCTAGGTGTGTCCAACTCCGTAGCCACACCGCGGCCAGAAAAGCACTTTTCTTTCCAGCGCCATTACTATTCTAATCTGGGCTTTTCAGTCCCCTAACTGTTCTACTTTAAAACTCTGTCAGGCAGTTCCATGCTAACTTTTGCCTCACTACTGCATATTTTCACTGAATCCAAGCCTTCCTATCTGCCCCAAAGTGGCATGGCCCAGTGCCCCCTGAGCATCAACGGGGGACAACCGAAATAACCCAGGAAGCCCGAGGGCCCTTTAAGAATGGCAGCTGCCCCTCCCCATTCTTTGCTTGACTGAAGGGTTCTAAGAAAAAGAGGGTCTGAGTAAAGCACCCTTGACTCTCTGAGAACAGCACAGACTTATGACTCCCCTACCCACAAACCCAACCCCAAGTCAATTAAAAAAAAAACGACAAAGGGCTACAGAAAGAAATTTGAAAAAGACTCCACAGTCCTGCTCTCAGCCCTGTGGACACGATGGGGACAGGGTGTCTTCCTGAAATGGCAAGTTCATGGGTGTTGGAAGGGATAAGTGATAGAGTAGAAGCTAGTGGTACCCTGGGGACAGGCCCGTGGAAGCCACCGAGTCACCAGTACTGCCCAAAAGACCACAGAAAATGCCATCCAGCTGTAGTCATTACATGTTCTTCATGACTTGGGCTACGATTGCCCATAAATAAGAAAGATCCAAAGTATGATAGGGCCATGATCCAAAAGGAGTATCATTTAAATCTCTCTTGTGAATATTTTCAGCTTGAATGTATGGTCCAAGCAAGTCGTTCAAACTCTCAGATGGATACTGTGAAAATAACTTTCAGCAAAAGCAGTCATTTATTTGATACAGTTTGTCAAGTTGCAAATGCAGATATTAAATTTCTAGTTCTCTAAGGGGGTACTCTGTTCCTGTGAGCAGCTTACTTACAACCGGCAAAAACCACATATCTGTCTATGGACGTCAAATTCTGTTGGATTACTTAGATAAACATACTATTTGATTAAATTCACCACCATAATCAATAGGGGGTTCTGGTTGTCACATTAATTACTTTCTATGGAAATTCTATGGATGCATCATTTAATTAGATTTTTCACTTAGTACTTATCAGAGTATAAGAAATGCCATCATAGTTTTTTGCACATGGTAATGAAATCATTGGTACATTACCAAGATTAAATCACGAAAGAATATCTACCCTTCTGTTTTCCTTCCTGCTAAAATTATCAAGCTTCTTACGGTACCACCTGTGATGACAGGCAGGCTACGCAGAGTTTCAAAGCTTTCCGCAACACCCACCAATCTCCATGTCAGAACAAATTAGTATTTCCATTCTACTGTTTATCATTATGGCATTTTAAAGGCTAATAGCTAATTCTTAAAAACATTAATAACATCTACTTTTATTGAGAGCTCAATATGTTCAGCGAACGTGTTAAGAGTTCCATTTATACGAGCGTATTGAATCTGCAGAGAAACACTTGGAGGTTTCTTTTCATTATACAGATGTAGAAACTGAGGCACAGGTCAGACAGATGGTAAAGGCTGGAGCCAGGATTGAAACCTAGATCTGACTTACTCTGTGGCCCACCTAGACTAATCCATGTATTTCACAGGTACAGAAACAGACCCAGAGGAGGAACCTGTCTTTCTGCAGGGCACATAGCTGGATAGTGGCGGACAAAACTAGGACTCGGGTTTGCCCTGGTTATCTTTATTGCCATGAGCCATCACTAGAGGCCTGAGCTATTCAGCTTCTTCATTCTGTCTTATTTCTGCTACGGCATACAGCAGCCAAGCTCAGAGACATGTAAACAGTATCCATTAGCACAGCTGCCTGTGATGTGTGGAGCAATCACATTTTTAATGGACTCTGTCTGAGTCCTGTGCTTGTCTGCATAGCTCTTAAAGAGGTCTGGAGTAAATCCATTGCTCACTTGGCAGTCAGCATTTGGCACAGTTCCTCAAATGGTAAAGGTGAATGTGGATTTTGCTTTCTCCTGTATCTCTGGAAACTTAGAGAATATCATCCTGTAGCTCCCCATTCCAAGCCCAAGCACTGTGACTGCTTCATAAAAAGTCTTCTATTCCAAACCACTGATCTGGCCATGCCATTCCCTTGCTTTAAATACTCAGATAAAAGGTTTTATCATGAATGGGGGTTGAATTTTATCAATTACTTTATCTGTATCTACTGAGATGATCATATAGTTTTATATTCTAGTAATATGGTGATTTACTTTATTTGGTTTTGAATGTTAAACCAACCTTGCATTCCTGTCCACTTGGTCTTGATGTATTGTCCTTTGTTAAGTTGCTAGATTTGCTAATATTTTTTATTTGCTAATATTTTGTTCAGGATTTGTGGGTCTGTGTTCATGATGTCCTGGTCAGGTTTTGTCATGAGTATTAATACTGGCTTCATCTTGATCCAGGTGGTGGTCACATGGGTATTTACATATAATAAGAGTAGGGGCGCCTGGGTGGCTCAGTCGGCTAAGCAGCCAACTCTTGATTGATTTCGGCTCAGGTCATGATCTCAGGGTTATGAGATCGAGCCCTGTGTTGGGCCCTGAGTCTGCTTGAGATCATCTCTCTCTCTCCCTCTCTGTCTGCCCCTCCCTCCACACTCTCTCTCTCAAATAAATAAATCTTTTTTAAAAAGTAATTGAACATAAGTTGTAGACATTCTACTGTATGTAAATTACATCTCATTTAAGTACAATTTTAAAAATCATTCATACAGTTTCACTGTGTCCTTAAGCAAAATTCATTAGAATGATATCCAAGGCTTCTGTTTGCTTGGATAGCCGGGTAGTCTTTTGTTACTTCACCTTGCGCCATGGCCACACAGACTCCTTTTAGTTACTTAAAACTATTGTATTCTTTCATATTGTCAGAACTTGGCTAATGCTCGTCCTTCTGCACAGAATGACTCTCCTGCGTGCCTCTTTCTCCACCTATGAGAATTCTTTTCATCCTTCAAGGCTTAACATAAATGATGTTCCTTCTAGGACATTTCTTGGAAGACTTTTTTTTAATCATTAGGGTTTTTGTTTTTTTTTAAGATATTTATTTATTTATTTGTCAGAGAGAGAGAGCACAAGTGGTGGGGGGAGCGGCAGGCAGAGGGAGAAGCAGGCTCCCCATTGAGCGAGGAGCCTGATGCAGGACTTGATCCCAGGACTCCGGGATCATGACCTGAGCAGGAGGCAGACACTTAACTTACTGAGCCACCCAGGCGCCCCTTCTTGGAAGATTCTGATGCCCTCCCCACCCACAGGCAGAAGGAGTTGGTCCCTTCTCTGTGCTGCCAATTGCAGTAGGCACTCCTACTCCGTGCTCTCTGTTGAAGCTATGGTTGATGGTTGATATTTTGTGAGATTTATCTGAAATAAAAATATTTTAGAAATTTGTATTTTAATTCCAAGTTTTGCCTTAAAGATCCAGTTATGCTTACTCATCAAATAAAAATAACATAGCTCCTCTCACCTGGGTAATATCAAAGTCCCAAACTCTTTTAAAACTAAAACCTGTTGAGTTCCTTTTGTAAGACGGCCAGCTCGGAAATTTTGGTTTTTAAAAGAAATGAGAGTTTGACATTTTTTCAGAAAACCTAGGATTGCATTAGCATTCCTAAAATACGCTGTGCTTAAAACTAAATGTTTTCAGGCTTCAACTTTATGCATATAAAAATGGAATCCAGTCAAGTTCCCTGTGATTTCTTCCTCAGAGGTGCTTGACTTTTCTACCTCCTTTAATTTGGCATTAGTCTTTTTGTTCCCTGTACTGAGTCTTTGAACCACATGTTCTGAGCATCCAATTACCAACTTTTTAATCCGATTAACAATGAAATCTGTGTCTGGTCTGGCAAAGCACAGAAAATACACTCAGAAGTGGTATCTGCTCACAGTAAGTCCTTCCACTTTGCAGCAGTACTGGACCATAGTTATGAATTTGGGATTGAATTTTGACTTAGAATGCTAATCCTTGAACTCCTCTTCCTAGGAATGTGATCTTGCACAAGTGACTGAACCTCTCTGTACCTCAACTTTCCCACCTGCACAAGAGGATAATAGTATCTCACAGGGTTGCCGTGAGGATCCCATGAGACAAAGCATGCAAAGCACTGAACAGTGTGTAGCCATGGAGTAGGCATTCACTAAATACTGTTGTGTTATTACCACTGCACAAGTTGTTAAGAATACTCTTTCAGTTTCTCAGAACTGGACTACAAAATTTGTGGTTATCCAGAAACTTTGTGGCGTTTTTTTTCCCCCTTCTACTTACTTACTCACTTAGACCTGCATTTTAGCATTCTCAATTATCAGTTAGCATTTGATTCAGGTTGGCTTTGGAGATGGGAGGAGGACAGAATCTGAGTTGACTCCTAAGACTTAGTGGTGATTACACCACAGCACCAAATTGTTTGGGAACAGCTGAATCACTCACAAGAGAACTGCCAGCCTATAAACAGCTTTCTAGTTGAGACTAGAAAACTTTCATAGATTCCCACATGAGAGTAGTTCAATGTGTCCATTGAGAAAACAAATGGCTAAAAATTGTTATGAATTTAAAAACATGTTAAAATGAAAAATACCTCATCAACCCTGATAGCATGTACTTCATGTTTAAAGTAGCAACATTCTTTGCAAACAACAAACAAACTTGGTGCACATATGGGTTCCTATCTCCTTTGCAATCAAAAACTGGGCCCTTCTGAGTATCTGTCACTGACCACAAGTTATAGACCACAAATTCAGACTAAGAGAATGCTTTCTAATACTGGGTCACTGCTTCTATGCTACCCTAAATAATTACAGTGTTTTATAATCAGCACTGCTGGCAACTTAAATGAATGTATTTGTGCTTTGTAATGCTATGTAATGTGGTATGTAATGTGCTATGTAATGGTAGCTGACAATTATCTGTGGTTTGGGGTAACCCAGGATAGCTACTCCTTGAATAATTGACCACAGTGACCCACATGTCTGCCTAATCAGAAGGAAGCCTCCATGTTAAGTTCTTTGGAATGAATGACCCTACCCACTGTTTTCTATTACTTACTTTGATGCTCACAAAGTGTATTCAGTGGAACAGTGTGGATTATTGGTAAGTATTCTAATATCAAAAGAAGGGTTCCCTCATCAAATAAGTATGGACAGCTCAACACAGACTTCTTCCCTCCTATCAAGGCATAATTTACTGTCACATACAAACATCCTGAGAAGTCTTGCAATAAGAACTGTAACTTTAAGAAGAGGATAAAATACAAAGTATTTCCCCAACTTGGCCATTTAAAAATAAGTAAAGGACTATTCCCCTTTATTAACAGAGTTTCACTCAGGGCTGATCCAATAGGATAGTTTAGGAAATGCTACTTGATTAATTTATCTCCTGTTTACTATTAAATTCACTATTCAGTAATACCAAAAATGCTTTTGTCTACTTTCTTTCCATCTAATTTTTCTCCCTGTTCATCATCCTTTCCAACCCATTACATTGCCAGATTTAGCAAATTAATCAATTAAAATAAAATAAAAACAGGATACCCAGTTACATTTGAATTTCAGACAATGAATAATTTTTTAATACAAGTTTATCCCAAATATTGCCTAGGACACTGGAATGTAATTGGGTGTCCTGTATTTTGTCTGGCAACCCTAACTCCAAGCCAAATAAGGGCTATCAGTATTTAAAGAAACTCAGTTTAATTTAATAATAAGTGCAAGGAACTCATTTGACGCTTGCTGAATATGTTTCTTTGAATCTTTCATAATAACCAAAGTGTGAAGCACTCTTTGAGACAACTGTATCTTTGTCTTTTCATAATGATTTCAACATGAATAGTGGAATCACTCTGGAACTCAAGACTGAAATAAACTCTTTCACTCCAGTGTGAGTGCTTTGATTTTATGTAGATGAGGAAACTGAGCCATGACAGAAGTGACTTGACTTGCCCAAGGAAATTCTCCCACAAGGAGTTGATTAACTGTAGTCTGGAGTTCTCATTACCTAACTCGCAAGCCAATGGACTGGACTCACAACGAGGCCATCTTCACTGTTGTTGACTATGTTTGGTAGTGCTAAAAAAAGGTGATGAACTGGTTAATCAAGTGTTCTAAATTACAGTTAGCTAAGTTTACTTAATTAAGTTAGCTATGTTTTAGTAATGAAGTTTAATAAAATCATAATATAATGGAATACATTAAAATAAATTTAAAGCTTCAATTATACTGGATAGAAGTTAATGTTGCCTTTATCGTTCAGAAGACACTTCAATATATCCCAGGGTCTCAGTTTCCAATTACTGTATAGTATGCAAGCATGCAAATTTACAAAGAATACCAGAGTGTCTTTTGTGCGCCTAGTGTTTCTATTTATAAACTATTGTGCAGGATACATATGCCTGTTTTCCTCCATTAGCCACCTCAAACATGTTATTGAGAAAAAAACATCAAGCCCAGCAATAACCTCACAGTACAAGCAGTAGTGCTTATAAGAGCAAGAGTTATTGTTTTATAGAAAGCAGAACGACCTATATTCACAGTAGATGATATATCACCTTTACTATTAAAAAGAGGTGTTGGGGGCATCTGGGTGGCTCAGCTGGTTGTGTCTCCTTCACCTCAGGTCATGATCCCGGGGTCCTGGGATGGAGCCCCACATGGGGCACCCTGATCAGCAGGGAGCCTGCTTCTCCCTCTGCCCCTCCCCATGTTCGTGCACGTGCTCTCTCTCTCTCTCTCAGGCTTCAAATAAATAAATGAAATTAAAAAAACATGAAATAAAAATAAAAGAGGTATTGTTTGGATTGAACCCCACACAAATACCACTGTCCCTTCAGGTGCCGTGAACTTAGAGAAAGGAGTGAGGGACACAGGGTCTTCAACAGGGATTCCAGACTGGCCAAGAATTAGGAAGAAAGAAGCATCACTTTCAAACTAATGCATGTTTATGTATAGAGCTTATTCCCCCACTAGATAGATATGGATATTTAAACATCAAGGAATACTTTTCACTTGGTAATTGAGAATGATATGCTCACTAGGAGCCTAAGTCCCTCCCTTCTCTGTACTACCCATATATTTAAATCAGACTTCATAATCACATCATCTGTTAAAATGGGCTGGGGTTTTTTTCTGCATAACCTTCCCCTCTTATCTCATCAACCTGACATTGCTAGCACAAGGTGAAACCATTATAGCACACACTTCTTCCATTAGGAAGTAGAGCAATAATTTAATTTCAAGAAATACCAGGAAATGAGCTAGAGATTGCATTGTATATTTTTCCATAAATTATGTGCTTTCTGTGCCATGGGGGCAGTGAGGTCATATCTCTCAAAGACACCTGACCCCCAGGTGTTGGCCATCTTGTCAAGGACCCCGTGAATCCTGAAGTTGCCACCTCATGAAGATGAGCTCTCTTCAACTCTACTCAACCTTTAACCTACTGGGGGTTCTAAAATACAAAGTATTGAGGTAGTTTCCCTGAGTTTGATGTCAGAGTTTAAGAGAAGCTGTAGCCCATCAGTGTTCCAATTACACAATGCAATGTCGTACATTGTAATCAGCATTACTTTGAATGAATAAGGAATCCTCTAAGTGTGAAGTGCTAATTATGTGAAAGAAGAATCTTTCTCTATCAGGAGTTCCTATTTTAAAATGAGTAATACTTAAATAAGGGTTTGACCTCTAGCGAGTGACCTGACCTTTCTGGTCCTCAGTTTCTTCTTCTATAAAATGGGGATGCCAGTGGTACCTCCCTCAAAAAGTCATTGTAAGGAGTTAATGTGAGTGTGAAAGCATTTAGCCCCACACCCCACACATAGTGGGTGCTTACTCAATACTGACTAATATAGTATGGATTAAAATGTCTGCTGGTGATCCTGGTGTTTATTACTATTATTTGTGTACGCTAGTACCTTCCCTGTTTATTATTGCACTTTAATCTTCACAAACCATTTTCATGATCTCCAAGTGCCTCTTCATAATCATAAAGGATGACCAATGTAATGTTGGCAGTGGAACAAAAGAAACCATGAAGGGTAGTTTTCCCTTAAAACTGCAGCTTT
Source organism: Leptonychotes weddellii (assembly GCF_054177405.1). Classification (NCBI taxonomy): domain Eukaryota; kingdom Metazoa; phylum Chordata; class Mammalia; order Carnivora; family Phocidae; genus Leptonychotes; species Leptonychotes weddellii. The sequence goes on from NC_138374.1 coordinate 57,866,520, forward strand.
TTCATAAGTAACACAGGTGGCCTGTATACGTGAGTACTTAGAAGTTAGAACTCAGGTGTCTTGTACAAGTTTTATCATTCACCATTATTAAAAACCATTCTCTGTGGGCTTTCTTGCCCACACTGCTGTTCAAGCTCTGTGGGGATGGAACACGATGACTGTCAGCACCACCTCAGTTTTTCCTAAGATAGACACAAGGATGGAAAGTAAGATTTTGTGCCTGAACCCTGGAGTCCACAGCTTATGTTTACAAGCTAAAGGATTGTGCTCCTTCAATATTGATCTTAACCTGTTTAACTGCTTACATCACTCACATGTGATGCAGTTAACTACTTGTCCATAAAGGGGAGTTTACCAAGTGGTAGATTAGAGGTCATGTGAAATATGACGGTAAACATAAATATTTACAAAAATCAGGAGAGATTTGGTTGTGTGCACGAAGACAGATGTTCGCATCTCCAGGGAAAGGAATCAGCTCCTCGGTGCTTTCAGATAAGGAACCATTATGAAAAGGTGACTAATGCCAACTAAGGAAAAGTCTCTATGATTCAGCTTTTTTCTAGGGGCTGACTGGTGAGTTGGCTTCTAAAAAAACTGTATTCCTTCTAAAGCGGTATCCATACATAAGTTAGTCTACTGTGCACTGAATTACCTCAGAATAGTTACTTTCACATGGTCTGATGATCAGGGTTAGAATTCTGGGTTAGAAAAAATTCTGGTTCTCGCTCTACTCACAGAGAACAAGTCACCCTCTAGGAAACTTCATTTCCCCATCTCCCATACTTGAGATAATAACTCTCAAGCTTGTCATGAAGATTACGTGACACGTATATTAGAGATGCTGGGTAAGCAGAAAAATGTGATATGCACATAGGTGGAATTATTCTTCGGAAATGGGCTGTGTGTGTGTATGTGTGTGTGTGTAGTCCATTTATTTTTCTAGTTTCTGCATGTAGTTTAGCTCACTTCTACGATGGGAGAAAATGCAGCAATTGCAAGACACTGGCAGAGCAAAAACGTCAAATCTCAAATATTAAACTTTCTACCTTATAAAGAGAATTTGGCGGAGGCTATTATGTATAATACTTACAGTCAGCACTTGGGAGATGAGTTGCGGGAATGATATAGTTCCTCTATGATTGATCTTTGGCACTCGCAAATCAAGGGGTACCCTGTGGGGCACAGTGTTTTTAAACGGCCTCATAATGAGTCCATTTTCAAATTTACCAGTAAGTGTAGCTTCATACTTTACATTTTCCACATTTTTTCACTTAGTCCTCTTAACAACTTTTTAGAAGTTATGATTCTTAGCCTCATTTTATATATGGAACTTTGAGGTGCAATGGATTAAGGGTCTAGCACAGAATTATATGGCTCGTTAGTGGGATAGCCAAAATACAATTTTATTTTCCTACTGTTTCTACTACCTTTATGTGTGTTTGGATTTTTTTGATTTTTGAGGTTTTTTTCTTTTTAACTTGTTTCATGAAAAGAAACACAGTTTGTATTTTTTGTATGAAACAGCTGGTCAGGCAAGAGAGCCTTAATTATGCTATAATACATAAATCTTGTCATTTATTTTTAATTAGGTAAAGTTGAAGTCTAGCATTAACACCTTTTTAGTATTAGGAATATAGCTTATTCCTGAAACAAATGTTCCTTTCACCAGCAGACTTTTTTTATCATATTTTTACTTTAAAAAAAATCAAAGATACACATTGTGCATTAGACTGTTGTGTTTTTCTTCTTTCTAGAGGTATGATATATGTTTTCATATTTTTATGAAATCATAAGAATCATCCTTTTACTTTAAAATCATATTTTACTTAAAAAAATCAAAGATAAACATTGTGCATTAGTTTGTTGTGTTTTTCTTCTTTCTGAAGGTATGACATATGTTTTCCAATCAGTAACACCATACTAAGCAAAGACATGTAGATAACCAGAAAAGCTGTTTACTACCTCCTCTTACACATGCTGAGCTAGACCAGTAGAATACCATCTTGGTAAGAGAAATTTTGACAGGAAGAAGAATGTAGTTAGATTTGTGGAGCTTGCAAAATCACATTTTGACGAAACTTACCCCAACCCAACAGAAAACCTAATGAATGGATCTATACAGAAAGGATTTTTTTTTAAATTTATTTATTTATTTTAGATAGAGCATGCATGAGCAGGCAGAGGGGCAGAGGGAGAGGCAGAAGGAGAAGCTCACTCCCCGCTGAGAGTGGAGCCCTACTCGAAGCTCAATCTCAGAACCCTGAGATCATGACCTGAGCCAAAATCAAGAGCTAGATGCTTAACCCACTGAGCCACCCAGGCGCCCCCATACAGATTTTTATGCAAACCTGCACAAATACATTTAACATACTATAAGAAAAGAATACCTTTGTGTAGATTTCCAGCACAGAGCCTATATCCATTAGTGCCTGGTAAGATAGGAACTCCAATATGAAAAACCTTTTTGCCTTTATAGAACATTTAATGCTTCTATCTTTAAAAGGGTAATCACAAAAATTCCAAGATTAGATCCACTAGATTATCTTGAGTATTCATGGATTCATCTGTTCATCCATGTATCTATACTTTCTAGATCTTCAATACTTAAATGGTGCTTTAGAAAAAGTTTGTCAAAGAGACTAAATCAGGACTGACAGTGATAAGTGGACTACAAACCCAAGGCTAAGAGTTCATTTCCACTTGTAGTTTTCAGGTAAAGGACATCTCTTCCAGTTGATTCCCACAGCCAAGACTAGCTCAGATTTCCCCAAAACAGTGAACAGAAAATAGAAGCTTCAGAGAGCTCCAGAGTTTGAGTAACACCCAAGGTAAATTCCCAAGCAGTCAAAACCCACACAGCTTAGCCACTTGGACGTAAGGGTTTTCAGTGTCTTACCCAGATGAAAAAGCTATGAACACACCGATTCACGCAAAGCCTGCCTGTAGCATTTGGGACGGAAAGCATTCGTGATGGCAGGTGTTTCCATGTTGGTGATATATCAACGAAGCTGGGGAAGGGCCCCTCCCCTCCATATGGAATGCTGGGCAACATCTGGCCCCAGAGTAGTCGGACATCTTGGAGAAGCAGCTTCTGGCAGAAGCACTAGAATTCCTGAATTCTCAGGTCTCAGGAGACACAGAGGTCCCACGAGGGTCAGGTCATTTCCTTTTGGGGCCTTCAATGCTTAGCTTGAATGAACAGCCCCAGAACAGAGTCAGTCTTACCTGGCTGTCAGCATTAGCCGGAGCCGAACCCAGCCTGTCGGGCCGACCGGGTTGCTGGGCGGTGGGAGCTAGAGCCGCAGTTCCAGAGCTGCCACGCAAGACGGTCTGTACGAGCAAGTCGCCACTAAACCACTGCTTGAGTCCAGGGTCCAGAGCTCTTTTTCTGCTCTGGAGTCCAGAAGCGTTCCTTTAAAAGCCAGAAAACCCCAAAAATGTGGGCCAGCAGATCGACTATGCCACCAGCCACTGCATTTTTACAGTGCCACAGTTGTTGGCTCTCACGAAAGCTGCCATGGTAACTCCAGAAATCGGCTCCAACAGCTGTTTTTTAACATCTTTCTACCAAACGCATCTGTACTTAAAACCAGCCCATTTCCGAAGAATAATTCCACCTATGTGGAATGTGTTTACAAAACAGTCACACAGGAACACATCTCAGGATACCATTACATGCCTCATTTACTTAGAAAAAGTTCCATAGGTGAAACAAAGAGTGGTCATTTATACATGTGAGTTTCTTTCCTTGAGCAAAAGATAGCTCCCGTGAAATGTCAGACTGCAAAACCTGTGAGGCCCCGGGATGCAGTAAGGGCTCAGGGCCTGC
>NC_138374.1:57870848-57941416 GCF_054177405.1 Leptonychotes weddellii
TAAAACGTGCTATGGTTTCTGTTGTGACCAGCTGATTCTCTCCCACGTGCGCAAGCCTTGGTAGTACTTGTCTGTGAAATTTCTCTAACACCTGGAACTCGCCACCCAGGACACTCTCCTCTAAACAGCCAATGACAACACCAAATTCTACATCCGAGGAGGAAGAGGCGCGGAGGAGCGTCTGCGCCTGCGTGGAGACGGGGCCTTGGCCCCTTGGACGGCCGCCACGTGCTGGCCGTTCTGCGGGAGTGTGTTACCCACCGCTGAAATGCAGGTTTAGAAAATAATCCTGAAAAGGCTCTCTCTATAGGAGTTTTATGTAAGTACTTGAGGATACTTTATATGGGTATCTGAGAATATTCTCTATAAAACTGATGGCAACAGAAATGTTGAACAAGTGATTGAATTGAAAATAGAATTATCTTGAGGTCGTATTTAATTTGCAATTTGAAAATTCTATGATCCTAGAATATATTTTTGAAAAAACTCTAATAGTAAAAATAAATAAATAATAATAATCCAATTACAAAATAGGCCAAAGACATGAACAGATATGTCAGCAAAAAGAGATATGGATAGCAGCAATGAACATGAAAGGATGTTCAAAATCATTAGCCACTAGGGAAATGAAAATTAAAAGAGTGAGTTGTCCCTACAAAATTACTGAACAAGTGAACTAAAAAAAAAAAAAAAAATAGTGATAATACCAAATGCTGGTGAGAATGTACAGAAACTAGACCTCTGGTACATTAGTGGTGGGAATGTTTATGGTACTCTGGAACATAGCTTGAGAGTTTCTTAGCATATGACGTATTCTTTGGCATTCATCCCAAAGAAATAAAAACTATGTTCATACAACTATCTATGTACAAACCTTTACAGAAGTGTTATTGGTAATAGCAAAATACTGGAAACATCAATAGGCAAACGGACAAACTCTGGTACATCCACATAATAGAAATTTACTCAGTAATACAAAGGAACGAGCTAGTGATACAAGCAACTCCCTGGATGAACTTCAGGGGCATTATGCTTAGTTAAACAACAACAACAACAAAACAACAACTGTATGTTCCCCACTAATGTAACAGTCTCAAAATGGCAAAACTCTGGAGATGGAGAACAGATTAATGTTGGGGGGATGCAAATACAAAGAGGATAGCATGTGTAAGTTCATTTGTGATAACGGAACAGTTTTTTGTCTTAATTGTGGGAATTTTCTTTAATCCCATGACTTTGGTAAATATTTACCATAAAAGCCAGTCAAAAATTATTAGTGCTTTTGTGCAATACAATCCCAAAAGTGTTTAAATACACAGTGTTGGTTTAATTAAGCTTAAGTACCAATTTTGAATATTTCTTAAAAGCTAATAGTATTGATTTTATTAGCATGCAACAATTTTAGTATGCAAATGTGGATTATTTTATGGTAATAACAAGAACAGGGATACATTCATGGCAGTGACTCAGGGGATTCTTCGTATTGTTCCTTTTCTCTCCTTTCCTCTTGGCATAAGATAGTCTGTACTTTTTGCTCATTGTCTCGCACTTTTCCAGAATTAGGGGTTTTATGTGTAAAACTTGGGGGCTGCAAAGCACCACTGAGGCAATCTCTTGCTCAGATCACTATTCTTGTTTGGAAGGACTTCCTAGAACAGTGACTTTTCCTCTGCCTTATCTGAATTACCATTTACACCAATTTATTTTCCTGGAAGTTCTTCCTGCCAGTTTCCCTCAGATCGAGGCATCAAACTGGGTAGTTCTATGATGACTGTTTGTTCTTTGGGCCCTATAGAAGAAGCATCTTCTGGAAGACCTGAGCCTCAGTACTTCCTGGGGATGGATGGCAAATGGTAGCCTGCCATCTGTGGGTCTTTCTGGTCCTAGCCTCTGCCTGCTGCTTAAGCATGACACTTAACTCTTTTAATTTATAACTGAGGAAATGAAAGAAAGTGAAGAAAGGCAGGATGTCAAAAAGCAGGTTAGTGATAAAAGAAGGCTTTGGTGCAGGCTAACGCAGGTGCAAATGCAGCTGTCAAAATCTCAAAAAAAAATTTACTTCTGCATGCCTCAGTTTCTCATATATAAAATCGTTATGATGATAATAGCATCTACCTCATCAGTTGTCGTATTAATTGAGAAAATTGTTTTAAACCTCCTAGACCATTGCCTGTCATATGTGAGCGCTGCAATACACGTTCATTCTGTTTCTTTTGAGTTTCTACCCTATTTCTTAGCCCCCAGGGCAGTTTGAAGAGAAATAGCTTGACTGATTGCTAGGAATGAACAGGGTTAATTAACTTTTCCCAAGAAATGTGTTCCTGAAAAGAATCTGTATTGATTAAACCTTTCAGAATGGGGTCACTTTTAAATAGACGGAAGTTTGTTTTGTGCCAAGTAAATGATCGCCCCCTCATGTCTCTGTCTTGAAGTTCTTCGAGTAGATCCCCATACTTGACTTTTCACTACCCTCTCTTCTGGGCATCAAAGATATGGACCAATAACTCCATTTCCAAAGACAGTTCAATGGGGATGGCTTAAACGAATCAGGTTGCCCTTAAAAGGCTCCCTTCCCACCCATCCCCCTCTACCACCCCCCCCACCCCCCACCCCCCCCCCCCCCGCCCTTCAACATCTCAGGAACACAGTACCTGAGAACTCCTTGGGGACTAAGGACACACTGTTGCCCTCTTTGTATCGCCTTGGTACACAGCAGCCTCCACATAGGTTTATTAAATGAATGAATTCCATAAGGTAGCTGAACATCAATACCTTTATCCCCCAGTTGCCTCTTTTTATAGGCCGGGAGTGAGGAAGTGTAAGGCACACTAATTTTAGCAAGCTGACTGAAAGCTCCTTGAGGGCTGGGACAAGGCTGGTTGTGTGCATTGTCACTTTCTTAGAGCTGGACAGGGCACCTACCATACCGTGGGCACACAGTATTTGTTCTATGAATGCATACGGACCACCCCTGGTCCTGTCCTCAGAGGTCACAGTCAGCCTAGAAGAGCGAGGAGAAAAGTTCACCAGGAGGATTGGACTGTCCTGGGCTTTCAAGAATTCCGACAACCCATGAGCACCCGAAGCCAATTTCACTTCCTCACTCAGCCATTTGCAGGAGGTAGTAAATCCCCTCCGTCCTCGGGTGGGGGGACAGCCAGGTCGTGCTTACGCCCCCTGCGGGGACCCCAAGTCATAGAGGAAGGTAACCCAGAGCGGGGGAGCCCGCCAGCACGTGCAGCCTCCCAGGACAGGAGGAGGCTGGGCTAACGCAGTCCTTAGTCAGCAGCTGGGCTCGCTTTTGAAACAAAAGCTAATGTCCTCCCTCCGAGTCCGCGGCCGGTCAGCTCCTAGGGGGAAGAAAGCCATGCTGCCCAGCCGGTTAGTGGCCCAACTTACTTTTCCAGAGCCTGGGACAAAGGGCCAGCAGTTGTACGGGTGTGGGTGGGACGCCGGGAATAGGGACGGGGGCCCCCGATCGCCCTGACCCGACCCTCCCGGCCGCCTGGGAGAAGGGTCGGGGGCGCGGGTGCTCCGCGCATGTTCGTCCGGGGCAGTCCGCCTCCCAGCCCCGGCCCTCCCCACGCCCCGGGTCTGCGTAAAGCTGAGGCACCTTTGCCACCCGCGCCCCAGCGCACAGACACACCAGGCCCCGGTTTCATGAATGAAATCCAATCGTGTGGATATAAATAGCCGCGAAGGCTGCTAACGTCACAGTGCGAGCGGCGGCCGCCACGGCGGCGGAGCTCGGGGCCGGGCGCACGGTTCCGCCCGGCTGGCCCGCCTGGGAGCGGGGTGGGGGCAAGAGGAGAAGGGGAGGGCTGGGGTGGGAAAGGGCGAGCCCCTCTCCCCCGGACAGGGAAGAGCGGCCGCGGCGCTGGGCGAGCCCGAAAGGCGAGGCAGTGCCATGCTGCCTTTGTGCAAAGTTGGGCGGCGGGCGGCACGCGGCGCGCAGGGGTCCCGCACACCCGCGACCGCGCGCAGTCGTGGCTGCTGCTGAGTGGCGGGGACCCCCCCCGCTCCCCCCAACCCTTGAAGGCGGAGAGAGCTCGCGTCTCGCTCGGCTTCAGGGTAGGTTCTGTGTCGTGAGTGCGCTATGGTATGAAACTTATTCTTCGAGCAGCCGCCGCGGAGCCCCCACCGCCCGGGCCGTCAGCGGGGGGCGGGGGGGGGCGCGCGCCACGCGGCCAGCAGCGTCCCGACAGAGAGTTGTGGGACCGAGCTGCTGTGGGAGCCGCCCTCGCCTCTCGGCGAGGCCGGGAACCCTCACATCAGAGGCAAGCAGAAGAGATTTCCAGGAGCGCCCGCACAGCCGCGCCCCTTCTTGGAGCTGAGAAAATGTACAACAGGCACCCTTAGCAGGCTGGCTGCGCCAGGGAGGGGGTGGTGCCGCGTCGACAGGAGGGCTCTTTTCCTTCGAAGAACAGTGGTGGGGAGCCGGAGGACGCGAAAAGGTGGATCGCTCGTCCGTTTAGCGCTTGCACCCCCTTGAGAGTTGACTGGTCAGCCCAGTTTGGCGCTCCCCACCCCCAACCCCGTGTCTGTGGAGTCTGTTGTGAGTTCCTGTGACAACAGTAGGAGCTGCCATGAGGGGCTTGCAAAGCACCTTACCTTGTCTCTGTGTGCTCAGCTTTCGGGGAGAACAATGGGGTGAGGGGTGGAGAGGGGAGATGTTGCAGACAAGGGAATCCAACCCCCTCTCCAAAAAAAAAAAAAAAGGAGTGGAAGTGGAAGGAAGGCACAACTATGTAAAAATGTATCATTAGATCCTACTTTTAGCTGCGCCTTTTCTATCCTCAGCAGTATCAAACATCTCAACTGAGGAGCAATGTCAATATTTAGACTTGGACAAGCCAGAAAGTTAGAAGGGAGCGCCAAGCTCAGGGTTTTGACTTGGCTTTGCACGTCAGCACACAAGCTGTGCCTTTCGAGCTGACTGTACACATTTGCTGGGGGGGGGGGGGTGCATGAAGGTTGATGCATATACAAAAGCACCCAGACCTAGGAAACTCTAGGAAGTTAAGACCTGAAGAGTCGCCTTGACTTTGAACTCCCACCAACCTGTGCTGTTCATGCAGTTCTGTTGGACCCCAGCCAGAGGCTCAACTTGAGGCTCTCTAGTTTGGGGCTCCTCCCTCCTCAACCAGGGCTGGGCTGCATATTCCACACTGTACTGTGTATCCTCTCTAAACTGAAGAAAATATTGTTATCAGTAGTTTTCATCTTTGTATAAAGTCCTCTCACTATAAGCAGATATAAATAGCCAATAGGCTGTGTTTGTGTAACCTCCGGCAAGCTCTAGGCTTTTCTAAACATACATTGATAAGTTTGTTTACAAACACTCTTTAGAAATTTGGAATTACATTTCCTTTCCAGTAACTTTGTAGATGCCTAAGAGTCACTGGTTGTTAGAAAATAAACACAAGTTCTTTTCAGTATAAATAATGTCTGCCTACTGCTCTGCAGGTGGAGTAGGCAGTAAATTATTATATTAGGTTGCCTCTGAGATTCCTGGATCATATTTAGACATACTAGTGGAAAAGGGGTTTAACCAGTTCCTCTCAGTGTGGAAGATTGGAGAAATCATTGGGAAGCAATAAAATCATGGGCAGCATTCTTCTAAACTTACCCATTGGTTGTTATTTTTCCAAATGTTGAAGGTAGTGTAAATTTAAGTACTTAGGGCTGTGTGTGATCACAGAGGTGAAAATAGAAACACAGGTAATTTGATGCCACTGGCCCAGTATCACAACTTATAAACTATACAAATACAATTTAATAGGAAAAAGTAGAATCATTTCATCTTTTACTTATGATGATATTGCCCCAAAATATTATTTTGGAGGAATAGTGTGTCCACTTCTATGACTTCTGTATGGTAAAATGCCTGGAAGGTTTTCCTTGTTCCTATCTGTGGGTTTGGGCCAAGTGCTTTTTTTTTTGTATCATCCCCAAATGTTCAGAAATATATTTTCACAAATGCTACAAAATGTTAACCTAGCTATTTCAGGATGTATTTGATCCAAAGAAATGCCACTTCAGTACTGGCACTTAGCAAAAGTAAAGCAGATTCTGCCCTTTGGGGGTAGAGGGGAGAAAATTGTGTGTTGAAAATTGTGGTGGCTCCCCATGTGCTCCTGGTCAGCAGTAGGACTTACAAGTGTTTCTCTCTTTTATGTAGGTAAGTCCAGCTGTCAGCAGGGTGTTCTGTTCTTCACTTCCAGAAAGCCAGGTCAGTGTCTCGGTGCAAACCCATGACCGTAGATTGATGACATGTTGTGTCTAATTCTGAGCATGGATTTCAGAACAAGGTTCTCAGTCATTTGTCTTAAAACAATTTGTCTTTACCATTTTTTCATGGACTCAGTTATGAACATCACAAGTTCAGTGATTAATAAAATTATTCTCTTTATTCTGCGAGTAAATGGTACTAAAATGAACCTTGAATCGGTTTGTACTTTATGACTTTTGTGGAGGGGTGGGGGTCAAAGGGATGTCAGAATCACTGAGGATGCTGGGGATCTGGGTGCTTGATAATTAAGGTTTTACTTCTAGTCTTAGCACTCTAGAGCTGGAAGAAACTTGATATAATAATAGCTCATATTTTTTTAGCATAAACCAAAGTTCGGATAATTTGTTCCATTTTTTACATTTATGTTCTCATTCTGCATCTTAAAAAAAAAAACAAAACCCTGTGAGGTGAAACTATTCTCTTGATCCCCAAAAGACAGGTGAACAATCGATTGGAAGTTCAGAGAAGTTAGATAATATATTCCATTCCTACTTCTAGGAAATGGAAGAACTAGGATTTTTTAAAAATTCTGTCTTGGGCGCCTGGGTGGCTCAGTTGGTTAAGCGACTGCCTTCGGCTCGGGTCGTGATCCTGGAGTCCCGGGATCGAGTCCCGCATCGGGCTCCCTGCTCGGCAGGGAGTCTGCTTCTCCCTCTGACCCTCCTCCCTCTCATGCTCTCTGTATCTCATTCTCTCTGTCTCAAATAAATAAATAAAATCTTTAAAAAATAAATAAATAAAAAATAAAAATTCTGTCTTACACTAAAACCTAGACTTTCCAGTTGAAAAATTCTTCTCTAGTAGGGAAATTGGGGCCAAGAAAGGTTAAGTGAGTTGCCTAAGATAACTTGGTAATTACAGTTCATATAATAACATGAAACAGCCCAACTGTTGCAAAAGAATAAACACCCTTCTCAAATAAAATGGTGTAATAGTAAGTATTCATGTGTACTTTCTGGCATAGCACTAAGATTTAAGAAAGTTTTTATCAGGGGATCTCTGATCTTAAAGATCTTAACAAACAGATTTAAAAGGCAAGATATTAAACATTCATGTATGAAAAATTAGAGGATAAATCAAGATCATACAGGTCATACATGACCTCCCATACTGAATTGGGAGGTCAATGGTACATTTACGAGAAGTTCAACATTTTCCACTCTGTGGAATTACTTTGCAATTCCATGTATGTGTGGAAGAAATTTCAAGCACATATTTTGTCTGGATAGATGATAAATGAGTGAGAGTTTAGGAAAAGACAGAAGGTAGAATTTCAACCGAACAGGGAGAGATTATGCAGTCATCTAGAACTGCTAAATTACAGTATCTCAAATTCAAAGGTGTTATTGCTTCAAAAGCATTGTAACAAAATTGTGAGCTGTTTGAATCTGCACAGCATCTTTGAGAAAGCATTACTATTTAGCATGATACTTTAAAGTACTCAATTCCTTTTGGAACCTTAATTTGTCTAAAATGTGACATATAGATAAATTTGGATGCATAATAGATAAATCCCAACCAAAATCCTGAAAATGTCCAGTAAAGATTAAGCAGGACATTTTCAGTTTTTACCAGGATTGACAGCCTTCTCTTCCCAACTTGCCTACTTTTTGTAGAATAATTTTTTTTAAATGTTTTATTTATTTATTCATGAAAGTCAGAGAGAGAGAGAGAGGCAGAGGCAGAGGGAGAAGCAGGCTCCCTGCCTAGTAGGGAGCCCGATGCGGGACTCGATCCCAGAACCCTGGGATCATGACCTGAGCCGAAGGCAGACGCTTAACCATCTGAGCCACCCAGGCGCCCCTTTGTAGAATAATTTCTAACAGTAGTCAATCCTTCTTAGGCAGCATTATATAAAGGAGTAAACAAATAATGAAATGGGGAACAAATTAGTAAAGAAAACCTTAATATGTTCTCTTTTAAAAAATGTACTGATATCCCAACTCAAGCTAATAGCCCTAAAAGCTTAATTAGCTAAGAGATACCTTTAAGCATTTAAGGGGTTGTTATAAGCTGTCCTATAACAGCTTTGTCCTGTACAAGTTGTTCTACAGTGTATCATTACAGAATAGATCATAAGAACACTGAGAAGATCCCATTGCAGGTTAAGACCTCACCATCAACTGATACTTAGTTAACTGCAGCAGTGTTGTGTCATAAAAATACCAGTATAGCAACTATAAACCTGTGAGTTATTTAAAAAGTAAAATTAGGGGCATCTGGCTGGCCCAGTCAGTAGAGCATGTGACTCTTGACCTTGGGGGCCTGAGTTCGAGCCCCATGTTGGGCAGAGAATTTAGAAAATAAAAAATTTAGAAAATAAAAAAACCTAAAAATAAATAAAGTGTAAAATTATATTCTGGAGTCAGATGTTAGCAAGACCTTATAATTAGTATGTTATCCCTAATATAATTTAAATAGCAATCATTCATTTGCTTTATTGAACTTCAGAAGGCTTTGGTTCATATGCTTGACCTATCTTGAAACGTGGATGGAGATACTTGAAATTATATTGTTTTTCACTCGGGAAATTTGCCGGTAGAAAACAGAGGAATTAAAAAAAAATCTTTTTGATTGGTCTTCTTTTAGAAAACAGGCATTTCAGTCTCGTTGTTTGAAGGCCTCACTCTTGCTTTGTGTAATTGGGTTCAGAGAGTACAGGTGATCTGAATTTGGTTTTTGTGTTCATCTTCTCTTCTCCACTCAGGCTTCCCACCAGCCTCACAGCACCAAAACAAAACTTGGAGAAGGAAGGAAACTTAAGTCATGAAAAGTGGCTTATGTTGTGTAGAAAGGGGGAGGAGGTGGGAGAGTGGGGGAGGGGGAAGGGAAGCTTTGCTGGGAAGACCAAGAGGCAGTCACTCAAATGGACGGGATGTGTATGGACTGGTTAGTTATATATCAGCCTCCGAATTATTTTTTTTCATTTATAAACAAAGTCACCACCTCCTCTTCCTGAAATCCTGTGTTCCTTGTGCACATAGGGCAGAAATTGGAAAATAGGCAAATAAATAAACTGACATGAACTGTGGGTATGACAGCCACTCTCTCCAGATGTCCCAGGACACTTCTGTCTCCAAATACTCCCTCCAGCTGTCCCATCTAGTACATTAGCATGTCTCTGGTAAGGGTCTGTCCACTAAGGGGTGAATTCAGAAGTTTTGCAAAGAAAGAAAGAGCTGCCAGTAGGTACAGAAGAAGCAATTCCATTTCTCCACTCTGCACCTGTCCTTATTTATTGCATAGACACAGGTTAATGCCGCGTTCCCCATACTAATGAGGTTACCATCTCAGGCTCCATCCCTCTGTGAGGAAAATTCCTTTGAATTGTGGCTCCCATTTCCTTGCAGACACTGTTGAAGCATAGTCCAAACCCCTAAGGAACACTGGAATAATAATAACCAGTGATTATTATGAGCCTATTAGATGCCAGACATTTTACTGCATTTCAACTAAAATTACCAACTCCAATTTTACAGAAACAAAAAAAACGGAACTCAGATATGTTAAGTTCAAAGAGCTAACAGAAGGTAGAGCTTAGATTTGCACCCAGGTCTGCCTAAGAACTTGAATATGTATTTGCTTTAAATCAACTCCTGGAGGGCAGGGGAGAGAAACACTTTAAACCATTTCATCCCAGGTTATTTTTGCAGATGGTAGACACAGGAGTTAAATAATTATTCTTACGGGGTTTTTTGTTTTGTTAGTTTTGTTTTTGATCTAACTTGAACCCCATAGCAGGCCTGTCTGGACAAATTTGTTAACTCTCCAGGTCATTTATAATATATTTTGACTGAAGTCAAATCTTAAACAGTTGAGTCATGGAGGGTGGACTCATGCATCCAGAAAAGTCCTCAGAGATACTTAAGACAACCTCATGTAAGTGAAAAAACCTGCCACCCAGAGAAATGATCTAGCTTACCCACTCTCGTGGTAACAGATGCAGCGGAACGTGAACCCGGGTTCCCAAGTCCCAGCCCAGGACTCACTTCTAGTACATTAACACTGCCTGAAAAGTGCCAAGTCTTCCAAACCCTCCCATGTAGCCAAAATGACAACTATCAAGTATGAAATCCATTGGAAACCTAAGATAGATCTGGAAATGGGCGATAAGAGGACTCCAGCAGTGTAAAGATACAGTGGGCACTAAGAGAAACCTCACTTCTCTGCCTTGACGCCAATGCAGAGCAGTCCTCCCGCTGACTCAAAGCATAGCAGCCCCACTCCCCATTCTTCTGCCTTGTCTTTGTGGAATCTTCTGGTTTAATCGAGTATGGAGCTTTTCAATTTTGTCTGTGCACCTCTGGCTTTTTACTATGTGACATGTAAGTATTTCTTGGGACCTCATTTTTCTCATCTATAGAGTGGGGACAGTATCACGTCTCAGAAAATTCTGCAGATGTTATGAAATCATACACGTAAAGCACATAGTTTGTGCTCAGTAAGAGACAGTTCTCTTCTCTGCTTTGCCTTCCTAGAGTATTTCAAGGGAAAACATTATCATTTTTCCCCTAAATGAATAGAGTTGTTTGAATTCTGACATTGCAAGGGGTTTTTATAGTAACCTTTCTTCTTGGGTAAAAACGTGCCCACTGGTCTCCGGAGGTCCCAGGGGCCCAGTCACGATTACATTGGTTTTCCTTGCACTGTAGGGTTGCCACGGCATTCTTGAATTATTTTATTGCTTCAGTATCTGCTGCGAAGTAATACCAAGCTCCTCTTGGAGGTTTGTGGCTCCCATTTCCTTGCAGACACTGTTGAAGCATCGAACCTCTTTTCCACATAGACCCTTGCATCCCAGAGCAACTACTATATTTTCAGCCAAGTAACTAAGAAATGCTTCCAGAGAATATTACTGCCGGTAGAACATTCTTGCTTTCAATTTCAAAGTACGTGAGACTTGCCTACTGTCGTTTCAGTTAACTTGAGCGTGAGGAGCTGCAGTCTGTGCTCTGGCCTTGTCTTTTCGTCCTGTGTCGCTGACTAATCTATCGATAGGAAAAACATAAGCACAGCAATTTCCCCTTCCACCCTCAGCGCTTGATAACTACCCTGGCCTAAATTACATCTCCGGGAAGTGTTTCATCACACTCCTCTCCCCAGCTGCCACACTGTGTCATGTGGCACTCGCTGTCCCGCTTTGGATTTTTGGAACCAAGTCTTTGGCAGCACGTCCTATTTGTCACGTACATGGAGGAAAGCCACTGTGGTGATTTTTTTCTTATTGTACTTTCTCCCCGCTTTTAAATTAACAATCCGAGGGGCCCAGGACCGCCTTTATTTTCCTAGCGGCACAGTCTCCCTTTCAGTGTTTGACAAAGGTAAATTGCAAGATGTATGTCCTTTTCTTCAGCTTTAGGAAGTGGCTGAACCGGTTGCTAGCCGCTTCCAGATTACCAATTGCTAGATTGAGATGACTAGTCTCAAATTGGTTATATAAATTTTAGTTCAGGGGCGCCTGGGTGGCTCAGTCGTTAAGCATCTGCCTTCAGCTCAGGTCATGATCCCAGGGTCCTGGGATCGAGCCCTGCAGCGGGCTCCCTGCTCCGCGGGAAGCCTGCTTCTCCCTCTCCCACTCCCCCTGCTTGTGTTCCCTCTCTCCTGTCTCTCTCTCTGTCAAATAAATAAAATCTTTAAAAAAAATTTTTAGTACATACCAAGGAGTCTGTTTGTAAAGCAGTGCTTCTCAGACTTTAATGTGCATACAGATCCCTGGGCATCTTGATACAGTGCGGATTCTGATTCAGGAGTTCTGGGGTGGGACCTGAGATGATGCCTTTCTCCCAAGCTCCCCATCGATGCCAAAACGGCTGGTCTAAGGAGCCAGTTTTGAGTAGTGAAGGTCTAAAGTCGAGGTATTACTGTAGCTTATGCTGAAACTCACACCTTCCAGGCTGTAAGACTCCCACCTTATTTTGTTTGCTTGTTTCTTAAATCATAATAGACAGTCATGGAATCCTAAACATGGAAGGGGTGTACATACACAGCAGTGTGCTAGTAAATCAACCAGCTCTCTGGGAAAAAAAAGAATGCATTTATATGCATACATAAGTTGATTATAAATTTTACTGACATAAAGAATGTATGTAGCATACACTTTGCAAATAATAAAAAAATAGACAATACTCTTCATTGTAAATTCCATAAAGCTAGTTGGGTTTTATGGAATGCTGGTTGTTTTTTGCTGAACTTTTTTATCCATAACCTACCTGTGGTACAATTGATGAAGGGGTGTAATTCCCATATAAATTTTGACTGATATTTTCCATTACGTTAATGAGCAAGATAAAAGTGGAACAACAAAGACATGTCAGAACTGTACTCATTTATCAAAGATACGAATAACTTCTCTGCTGAACTGGATAATAGCTTTTAAATAGTGTAAAGATATTTCCTTAAATGTATTATTCACAATGTAACAGCTCCACATGTAACACACTTTTAAGTTTAATCTGCATTGTTAGGATTTTTTAATCATTTTCTTAAGTCAAGACAAGCAACAAAACAACAAAGCAAGCCCTGAATTGTAGTGGTTGCCAATTTCTGTGGTATAAAGACTCCCACCACAGCCAATTTCAAGCTACCATTGTGACTGAGTGTGGAGTTGGGGAAAGATGGCCCAGTAGCCCACTGTGATCTAGTATTTCCACCATGCAGATAAAATTGGCATAAATAACCCCAAAATGTAGGTAATAGTAAAATGTAATAAAATAATTAGAAAACAATGAGTTTTGAGAATTTAGTACCTTTGTTTTTAGTATAATTTCTTTAATCAAAACTTGGTATAATTTAATTTTTAATACTGACCCTAATTTATTTATGTGTTTGTTTGTTTATTGAAGGACAGTGACACCCAGTGTTACATTAATTTCAGATGTACAACATAGTGACTTGACAACTCTGTACATTATGCTTTAACAGTTTTGTAAAAATCCTGAAAATTTAACAACCAGTTCTCATGGGCTGGTGGGGGCTGGCTCCAGCACACCACTGGATGTAGATCATCCCGTCAAGTGATTCTCAGCCTTTGCTTTGCATTGGAATACCCCCAGGAAAACCATAACCTTAAGTCAGTAGATTTTTGTTAGGGCCTAGGAATCTGAATTTAAAACATTTTTATTGACATGTATCTTATTTGAAGAAAAATACAAAAATCAGAAGTATATAACTTAAAAGAATTTTCACAGACTGAACATACCCACATAACCAGTACCGACATAGAGAAACAGAAAATCACTAGCACCCAGAAGCTCTTTTTAAATCCTTATCCAGTCACTTCCCAACCAAGGTAACCACTACCTTGGCTTCCAATACCATGGATTCATTGTGCCAGCTTTTGAACGTTTACATAAACAAAATCTCTTTAGTGTCTCGTTTCTTCCCCTCAATATTGTGTTTGGGAGGCTTATTCATAATGCATGTAGCAGGAGTTCATCCATTTTACTATAGTGCCGTGTAGTATCCCATTATGACTGGAGCTCAGTTTATTATTTATTTATCCATTCTACTGCTGGTGGGTTGTTTCCAGCTGTTTGCTATTATGAATAGTGCTGTCAAGAATATTCTTTAGGCGCCTGGCTGGCTCAGTCGGAAGAGTGTGCGACTCTTGATCTCGGGGTCATGGGTTCGAGCCCCACGTTGGGTGTAGAGATTACTAAAAAATAATAAATAAACCTTAGGGAAAAAAGAATATTCTTGTACAGGCAGCAGTACTTAAAGTAAAACTAAACAGATTCCCCCAGTGATTCTAATAAGCAGCTGATCTCTTGACTGCCTTCTCTACAACTCCCCCCTCCTCCCTTATTTCTCGTATAATATGACCAAGGCTATTGAATCTTTTGTGTGAATGTAATTTTAGTACCATAAGCCATGAAGCTATGTGTTTCCATTCATTATAGTATGTTCTCCTGGCTCTTTTCAATTTACGTTCACCAACTGCCCCTTTCATCAAGACACCGGCTCTTGTGCACTCTAAATAGGGATGAGATTTGGCCTCACATCAATAGCATGGAGGAATAATAGATACAGTGGAGATGCGGCCAAGGCTAAATTTGGCAGCTGATCATTAAGGCTCCTGGAAAGAGGCTTCAATGAAGGGGAATTGTTTCCCTTTGTGTATATCAAACAAAAATCAACAGTGAACCCTGAGAATATTTCAGATTCTAATATTTTTAAAAATTCATTTATTTGAAGTAGACCAGCAACTCTCCTCTGAAAGAGAACTGAAATCTCTCAGAATCTGATGACTCCATCTGGAAAGATTAGAGAAGGAGGTTTTCCCTTTGGCTTCTTCCTATACCTGGTGTTCAGCAGGTGTATTCTTGCTACATTGTTCTAGGATGAGTGACTGTGTAGTTGTGTGGGGGGGGGCGGGGATCTATTGAGATGTTAGTTTCTTTGATTTAAGTCAAGGGATCTGAATGACTGGGAGCTCCAGGATGATTTTGTTGATGAGTGGGATGGCTGCTCAGCATTAAAAGAAAGGTTCCTGGAGCAGCAGGCCCTGAAAGGCACTTCACCTAAAGCTCCCAAGATATGCAGAGAGGAGGCAAAGAGTACACATGAACTCCACATAATGAAGGAAGAATGTATGCTCACACACATAAATATTCTAGTCCCTGGCTGTCCAACCTCCCCATCCTCACTTTTCTGTAAATTTTTTTGTTATAAAATTTCTTTGTTATTATAGAAAAGATGGAATATATAGATAGGAAAAAAGAAAAAGATTAAATCAATTTATAATCCCAGTTGGCATTAATATTTGAATGTTTATCCCAAATGTTGCTGTGTGTATTTAGGTACATAATTTTTAAGGAATGGTGTTATTCTGTAAATTCTTCTGTCACCTTTTTTTCATTTAAATGTTTATCATGAACATATATGACAAAAAAATGTACTCCTCTAACACATTTTGTTGGCTGTATACTCCCCTATTATGTGGACATTTATTGTTGGGAGTTTTTTTAACCAACCCCCGCCTCCAGCCCCGCATGGCTGGATTTCTAAAATTGTCTGCAATATTTTGTTTCCACAAATAGTGGTGTAATAACTTTCCTTTAATGGAATCTTTTTGTCTACCCTAATTATTTATCTAGGAATAAAGTCTTATAGTTGGATGGAAGTTATGGACATTTTAAAGTTTTTTGAGTGCCAGGTGCACTCCAGAATAATGGTATTATTTTTCTACTCCCACAAACAGTGCCTCATTCCGCTTTTAAGAAATGTACAATCTTTCACGTTATAACTCCTACCTAGAGTTAGAGGGAATAGGAACATGTCCTGAAATTATTAGCTGGAATCTATGCATTGATGTCAGCCAAAACCTCTAATAAAATACGAGATTTTAAAGAGTCTCTTTTTTGTCCACCAACACTTTTGTATTTATGATCCAATTTTACTAAGAAATCCTTGGTGAGGGGGGGACAGTTTTCTTCATTTGTCTGAATCAGAGCATAACCTAATCCTAGTGGGCATATTATAGTCTCCTAAATGATTAAATGCAATTGCTTCATTGTCATCATATGTGAAGGCTTCATGGCAAGTGGTCTCTCCGGTACTCCAGAAGCTGACCCATTGACATCTTTAGAGAATGCTTTCAATGAACAAGTTACTACAGAGCACTACAGAGACTTTTCTTCATGAGGATGGATTTTTAAGCATATCTAGTTTACAGACTTGATATTAGCTTTCTCCAGTGAGCACTTAGAACTTTGACATCTCTCTGAAGACTTAACCAGTATTTTAATTATTAATTCTTGACAAAGCTTCCTGATCCAGCCCTTAGCTGAGGTTCACACACAGGCCCTCCAAAATCGATGCATGGTGTCTTCTATTGTTTCAATTTTTTTAACTTTAAAAATATATATTTAAGTTTAACAGACAAAGAGAAATGTATACAGATCCCAAGTATACAGTTTGATGAATTTGTGAAAACTGAACATATCTATGGAACTAGCATCTAGATCAAGAAGTCGGTATCACCAAGTACCCCACTTCTGGTCACCACCGCACTACACCCTCTGTGTGTTTGAAATGCTCCAAATTTTATGTCCTGGGTAAGCCATTCATTTACAGAATTTTATTTTTCACTGAACCCTTAGCTTTATAAGAACTAGCTGCAATGAGTTTTAATCAAGCTATCTCCCTTATAACTAAAAATATGTAGAATCTGCCTTTCCAAGTAAAGATTATAACATTAAATTCGTGCGCTGAATGTGCATCAATATTTATATGTTTGTGATTTGCAGGTACACAAATACATACATCACATGCATACAAACAAACTGGGAATTTCTTTCTTCTTTTAATGAATGTAAAGCTGAATTATACTATATTGATCCAAGCTTAAAATATCTTAACTACAATTGATTGTCGCAGAATATTTCATATGATATGCTTCCAAACAATTTTTTAAAATTGCTCATTTCAGTTACTGTAAATATTCCCTCTGAACACTCAAAATTTAAAAGCCAAGAATTTTTCATCTTCTGTTTGAAATATATATGTGTCCTGGGTGTCCACAGCTGTCTCTCTATATGGTTCAATTTCTTTGTCTGATATTCAGCTAGATGATCTTTTAGATTCCTGTGGGGTTTTTTTCAGTTGAGAGCCTGAGTCAGAAAAAAACAAGTTAAGCAGTCTCACAGAGCTTTATAAATATATGATTCTGAAGAACAATTTATACATCATCAAAAATCATGTATTAGTATTGGCTTGTATCTGTACTCTTATTAGAATTAACAATCAAGGGTTATGCTTATGTACTCATTAGTTTTTTTAAAAAGCGAAAATATCTCCCCCATTATAGAATACACTTAGAGGATATTATTCATCCATAAAAAGTAATGAAGTGCAAATACATGCTGCAACATGGATGAAATTGAAAGCATTGTGCTCAATAGAAGAAGACAGACACAAAAGGCTGCATAGGTGTATGATTTAATTTATAAAAAATGTCCAGAATAGGCAAATTCATAGAGACAGGAAGTGAATTAGTGGCTCCAGGCAGGGAGGGGAGAACAGAATAGCTGCTAATGGGCACAGTGTTTCTTTCTGGGATGATGAGAATGCTCTAGAATTAGAGGACATGGGTGTATAGCTTTGTGAGCATAGCAAAAACCCTGGAATTGTATATTTTAAAAAGGTGAGTTTTATGACAGGTGACTTTTATCTCAATTTTTTTAAAAAAGGTAATAGATTTTCATCATAGAAAATTTGGAAACTAAAGGGAAGTAGACAAATGACAAGTTATAGCCCAGTTACCCAACAACAGTCACTGTTATCTGTTGAGTGTACTTCCTTCCAATTTACCTTCCATATATTGCTGTTGCAGGAAGAACAGCTTCCCTTTCAATGATGGAGACACAATTATTAAATGTTAAGTATTTACATACTACTATCCACCCATTCTGCCCCTCCCCCTGAAAAGAAAAAAGGGTGGGTCCAAGGGAGATCCATTTAAATGGTGGAGGGGAATAATGATGGAGATATAAATGAGAGAAGCAGAGAGCAATGGCCAGCCCTGTCAGAGGTGATGGAGAGGCATCTGAGGTGAAAGTAGCTGGAGTCCTGAGAGGCAGAAGGACAGACCTGACCAGTTGCCAGGAGAGGTGGGACTCCTCAGGGACACATCCCAAAGAAACTTACTAGGAGTTTTGCTGCATGCCTGATAGATCATGTAAACCACACCCCTCTATTCTTAAATACCCATGTTGTTTCCTGGCTTTCTAAAACTCATATTTGTGTTTCTTTTAGCCAGGTCACTGTGCTAAGATGGCACTTAGCGTGAGAGAGCGAGGAGGCCCAATTCTGTTTGAGTTGTGTAACTCAAACCTATTTGCTTATTTTGTCTAGTTTCCATCACTGTTTCTTAGATTGCTGTCCTGCGCTTGCCCCCTATTAGTGTAGCATTAGCCTTTCTCCATATGATTGCAAACTCAATATAAACATGATTTTAAATAATGACAATCTTAATAGATAAGACTTGTTGGCTCTTCTCTTGATGGCAAGCATAGTGATTAAATACTTTACAAGCATTATCTAATTTAATCTTTACAACACCCCATCCAGGGAGGCAATTATCCCCAGTTTACAGATAAGGAAATAGAAGTTTAGAGAGATTAAGTCATTGGCCCAAGATCAGATAGCAAGACCTTAATTATTCCCTCACTTGTCATGGATTTGTGTGGTTTTCATTTTTTTCTTGTTCTTAATAAAGATGTGATAAACATATTTGGGGTTTTTTTTAAGATTTTATTTATTTATTTATTAGAGAGAGAGAGAGAGAAAGGGGGAGAGGCAGAGGGAGAAACAGACTCCCCACTGAGCAGGGATTCCCCACACAGGACTCCATCCCAGGACCCTGGGATCATGACCTGAGCCCAAGGCAGATGCTTAACCAACTGAGCCACCCAGGCGCCCCTAATATATTTGCTTTTAAAACATTTTCTGTTTATGAAGTTGTTTCTTTAGATGGATATATCAGGAAGTATTTTTTAAATTGCTGAGTGGTTCAGGTTTTCTTTTTTGTTGCTGTCAATAAAACCTCTCCTTTTAACTTTTTCACTTACTTTTTTGTTGTTAGGGAGTTTGGTTGGTACAACCTATGCTTTGGGGGATTTTTGTCCTTATGATGGGTCAACTTCTGTAAATGTGCCAAGAACACTTGAAAGTACACTCTCTTATCATAGTTTCTTTTTTTTTTTAATGTGGGATAGCTGTTCATTTATCGCTACTTTTTAGGCTATTCAAGCCCTCCATGTGTTGTTTTTCATTTTTGTTTTCTTAATCTAGTGTTGATTCTGATTCTTTATCTCACACATGTTACTTATTTTCATTAATTTCTCCTAGAGTTTTTCTTCATTTTTATTGTATGCCTTTTGGTTTGTGAAGGTTCATTATTACTGTTATGCATTTACTGTGAATTGCCCTTTTTTTACTGTTTATCTTTTAGAGATATTTTTTCTATACCACTTTGAAACCAAAATCAAAATAATAGTGAAGGCTAGTTTTACATTTTCAGTTGGTTTTGGTTTCCATAGTCCTTTTAAACTGAGATGCCCCCCCCCTTTTTTTTTAGTTCTTAATTTTGAATCATCTCTGGGTGTTTTGTCAAGTATCTTTGAGCAGTTTCATTCCTTAAAGAAATCTGAGTTTTTGCTCCCTGAGTCTTTGATATCTAAAAATAGCTTTATGTTCCCTTTACATAAATAACAATTTGACCAGATTCAGAAACTTGTGATTATGTCCTTTTTCTGTGAAGGCTCTCTATGTGTTTTTCTGTTGTCTTAAAATAGTGCATTGGTGAAGTGTGTGGTCATCCATATTATTATTTCTTTATAGAAAGAAATGTCTTTGGCCATTAGTTTTAGAAGATGTTTTGCTAAGGTATCTGTAGGGTTATTATATCATTTTTCTGGCATCGTTATTTAAATGTTTTACTGAAAAATGTATAGATGTAGAGTCTTCTTTTCTTTTTCTCCTTCTTCTCCATGTCCCATCCTCCTTTTTGTATTGGGAAAATTTTGTTCTATTAAACCACACTTTACTCCTTGAGTTCCTCCAGAAGCCCTATAGTATTCTGGGGATTGCTTATTGACTGTCAACCTCTTTATTACCTTCTGCGACATCATTTTCACATGGCCTTCCTCCTATACTTAGAGCTTCTCACGTTTTACCTGACCCTCACTAATCCATTCTACTGCATCTTCAAGGCTATTTCCTGTTGCCACTATGGTTTGTAATTTGGCTGTCTTGTTTTTCATTTAAACATGGCCTTTACGTGTCTTCTTGCCTGCTGGTAGCCTCCTCTGCTGTTAGTTTACACACCTGCATTATCTTCTTTTGCATGATCAACTACATGCTATCCCACATTAAAAAAAAAAAACTGTGATAAGAGAGTGTACTTTCAAGTGTTCTTGGCACATTTACAGAAGTTGACTAACCCACCATAAGGACAAAAATCCCCCAAAGCGTAGGTTGTACCAACCAAACTCCCTAACAACAACAGATATTTTTTAAAAACTTTTTTTTTCTGCTGTTCCTTATAGCACAACTACTTCAGTAGAAGACCTTTCCTCTATGTCTTTGGCTAACTAACTTCTTGTCCTTTTCTGCGTGTCAGGGTCTTTAATAGACCATATGGTGAATGGTCTGTTTACTTCAGCCATATAGAAAAAGATTCCCGGTGACCAAGGATTGAAGTATATTCAGTGCTTGGATAACCAGGGCTCTGTTGGAGACCAAGGTAGGGCTCTGGAGTGAACCCGCCCAGTTCCAGAGTGGACAGGCCACACTATTCAGTATCGTACGGGTCAAGGGAACTGTGGAGGGTTGACTTAAGAAGAGCAGTGAGGGATGTCACCACTGAAGATATACTAGTGGTTGGTCTTAGAGGTGGTACCCCTACCCCGATCCCTTTCCCCTTAACAAGACCCATCACTTCTGTTGCAGTGTCGAAATTGAAACCGCCTGGGTAAGCAGGAAGAAAAACAAAATAAAATAAGTCTTTCCCATGCTCAGTGCTGTCTACCTGGCTCGTTCTCAGCCAGGGGCAATCACTGGGGCTGCTCCTTTCCCAGGACAGCGTGCAGGGTTCCTCATGGCTTTCCAGTGGCTCCACAGCCTGCTCTTCTACCTCAGTCCCAACTGAAGCCAGCTCTCATTACTCCAGACCATGTGGGGAGGGGCATCCTGCTTACTGCCCAGCCCAGTTCTTTTCCCTGTGGAAATGGGCAGTCTGCTGGTCTTCCGTGACTGGGCACCACGGCGGTGAGTGTGGCAGAAATCCTTCCAATTTCGGGTATATGGCTACTCGTTATCCTTATTCTGGTACTGTCGTGGAGTCTGCTATCTGTGGAGAATAAGGTTAATTTCAGTGAGACCATGTAGCAGGGGATCCAATGCATGTATTCTTCCAATGCTGTCTTGCCTTCAAGTCCAACGAATTACCTCTTGTGATGTCTTTTAGCAGAGATTGAATTTCCTCATTCAAGATTCACTTTCATGTCAATGATACATCCTTCTCCATAGGGAGTGGGTACATGTGCCTCCATTCTCCCCTTCTTTGCCAGCCAATCCCTGACCTCACCCAAAGAGTTAGAAATCCCTTGAATGCGGATGTTAAAGTCCAAAAGTTGATGTGAATTTTATGAGGCCGTTATATGTAAATAGTATTAAGACTCATAAATTGTCTCTAGGCACTAGAACAAAATAAATGATCACATTCCTTTTTTTTTCCTAAATCAGTTTCAGCCCTAAGCTCCTGCCTGCCTCTACTGGGGCTCCTTCTGCCCCCTGCCTTATCGTTTGGTGGAGGGGACTGGTCCTTCGTCCCTGGTGTTCCCATAGTTACTGATGCTCTTCTTGATGGGGAGCCATGGCTGGTGTGATGCCATCTGTCAAATACCGCTCTCATGATGGGCCACACAGATGTCCCTCAAGGTGTTCCTCTGACTGACTGCGGGCTTAGCCACACGCCTTTGCTCTCGAGGCCATAGGCTTAGTGATCAGTCACCAGAGATAGCTGAGTGCAAGTTCGCTGCCAGATCCAGGGGGAGGTTTCCTGAGGAAGGTGGAATGGCTATACTTTTATATCCTATTGAACAAATATTAATTGAAAGCCACGTATGGCCAAGGCATTGAAAAGACTTGAGAATTTAAAGATGAGTAACAGTCTCTATTGCCAAAAAGTGTACAGTCTTAGTGAGATGCAAGCAAGTACATACATGTCAGCATAATTGTCAATATTAACAAATCAGAATTTGGTAAATATCTGAGGAGCTAGTATAAAGGAAGAATGTTTTAAGTGCATCTTCTTCCAAAATATAACTTGTGTTCATCTACTTAGCTCCATCTCTGCTGATTCCTGGTCCAAACGTTCCCCCCCACCCCCCAGAGAACCTGGGAACATCCTCACTGGTCCTTCTGCCGCTGCTCCCCACACAGCAGTCCTGGAGGTATCAGTGATGCTTCTCAAAAGCAGATCAGAACCCGTGACTCCTTTGCCCACAACGTTTCAGTGGCTTCTCACTGCATTTAGAATAAAACCCAAGTTCCCTCCTGTGGCCTAAAAGACCGTGTGTGGTGTGGCCCCTGCCTTCTTTCCAACCTTCCCCTCTCCAGTTCCCCTGGCCCCAGCTCTTGCAGGCCTGAGCTCTTGCAGGCCTGCTTCTTTGCAATCTCATGACTGGGCCCTGCTCATTCTTCAGGTAGCAAGAAGGTGGGGCCTCCTCAAAGAGGCCTCCCTTGTCTTTCCTGCAGGCCTCCCACCCATTATTTTCTCTCATAACACCCTTTCCTTTTCCTTCGAGGAACTTAAATCAAGGTTATGATTACATCTCCCTGTTCCTCCCACCTGACTGCGAGATCCATGAGACCAAGAGCCACACCCAGCTTGCTTACCGCTGTGTACCTGTCCTAGGGGCCCGGCGCTCATTCTTTCTTGAACTAAGACTGCCTGGGGCGCCTGGGTGGCTCAGTTGTTAAGCATCTGCCTTCGGCTCAGGTCATGATCCCAGGGTCCTGGGATGGAGCCCCGCGCATCGGGCTCCCTGCTCAGTCGGAAGCCTGCTTCTCCCACTCCCCCTGCTTGTGTTCCCTCTCTCGCTTTCTGTTTGTCAAGTAAATAAATAAAATCTTTAAAAAAAAAAAGACGGCCTGAGTCCTAAAGGTGCAGAACAATTTCA
This sequence comes from Leptonychotes weddellii, assembly GCF_054177405.1. Classification (NCBI taxonomy): domain Eukaryota; kingdom Metazoa; phylum Chordata; class Mammalia; order Carnivora; family Phocidae; genus Leptonychotes; species Leptonychotes weddellii. Next base: position 57,893,826 of record NC_138374.1, read on the forward strand.
GTGGTAGGTCAGGGGCATGAGAAAGGACATCTGAGCAGAGTGGCAAGAGCAGAGTCAGCATATTTGTAGACAAAAGTCACCCAGTATGTCTAGAAGATAGCACACAGTTTACTTATGGTGGTTTTGAAACCTATCCTGAATTTTTTATGCATCTTTTAAGCTAAGTTTTTTATCTGTTCTTTATTTTTCAACTGGGGCAGCATTTATTAAGAGCAGTAGATAGATAGCAAGTTTATTTCTAATCCTGGCTCACCTCCCCCACTGACATCGAGTTTAAAAAAAAAGAGTGTGATCTTGTGTAGGTCTCCATTATCACAGGGCTCTGGCGAGGATAACAAGTGGATGTTTAAAAAAGTACCTCTGTATTATCTGTAATCCTGGACTTAACATGCGCTGTCCTTTCTGTTACTTAAACTCTTTTCCTTTCTGTTTTAATCAAAACTTCCAGTTGAAAAAAATATTGTTGATTTGCACGATGAAAGGCAATTTTATCCTGGAGATACATTTCTGTAAACTTTTGATTTAGGGAAGCGCAGCCCAACCCTGACTGTCTCTTTCCCAGATCTGGACCCACTCTCCATTCCAGCTGAGATGTTTATATTATGCACAGAGCAGCTCCTGCCTGCCTAGGACTGGTGATTAAGAGCTCAGGATAATGAAATCTGCACAGTTGAAACTTGGCTGTTGGCTATGGTTATTATGCAACTCTTAACATTTCTCTTTTGTTTCCATCAATAATATAAAATTCCCAGTTTTTCTTTCTGAGCTCACTCTTCAAATACACTAAAATGTGTTCCACCAGTATTTTTTAGTGACCATGTTAAATTATTTCTTAAAGTTCAGATTACATGCTTTTCTAAAGGACAAGAAAATTTAGTGGCTGTGTGACACATTGTTCAAACCATCTATGAACAACCGAATGAACTGAAAGTACAAAGGCCCCTCGATGGGCCTTTGAGTTTTGCCTTTAAGCAGACTGCTCACCATGCTTTGATTCAAATAGCAAACTTAACAAGAAACACAACACAGGCGATGGTAAGAGATGGTGTATTCCAGTGTTGGGGTGATTTGGAGCAATTAGAAGATGCCTAGTAAGATGTAGACAAACGATAAGCCTTCCCTGCCTACCCTCCCTAATATCTGAATTTCTCATAGTAGGAGAGACTAACACACTGAGCTGGACTCAAAGAGTGGCTCTATACTGAAGTGCAGCTATCCAGGGGGAATAAGAGTATCTTGTACTTCATCAGCCACAGTGCCTTGGAATTACTGAATTATGGAGACAGGACGGTGATGGTCATCTAGCCGTCGTGTTATTGAGCCATAGTGAAAGTGCCTGACACTTCCTAAGAGCCTGGGTCTTAAAAGATGAACAGGACATCAGGAAGGCCATCATCTCAAGCCTGAAAGTGGGAACAGAGTACCACCCTGGGAAGAGAAATGATTTGAAAAAGAGACCAGGGCAGGTAAGCTCACATTTGGTTATGTCACTCTTTGGCTTATGGTTGTCCCTAGAAGAGAGTCACAAATAAATTGGGGGACCTGTGGACCCAAATGAATAGTCAAAGAAAGTTTTACAGAAGTGGGGCATGGTATACACTTACATTCCAAGCACTTTGGCACGTGTTAGTACCCCAGAAACACGTGATGATTCATTAAGGGCATGAGATGGGCACTTTGAAGGTGTAGCCACAGGAAAAATACGAAGTTATCAAACCACCATTTTGTGGTTTGCTAACATAGGAAAAACCGAGTGTATCTGTGTCATTGTGATTGTGATTGATTCTCCTAGAACCATTTATGATACAAAGGAGGAAATAAATCGGTCTATGTGGAGGCAGGGCAATTAGGAAAACTTTTTAGAGGAGGTCATATCTGAATAAGGTTTTAAGGAATGAATAGAATTTGCCAGGCAGACAAGGAATGGTAGAGGGTTGGCTGGGGAATAGTATGTGCAAAGGCTCTGAGGTAGCAAACAACATTTAAAATTTAGGAGGCCATTTTGTGTGGCAGAAGCATGCTGTCATTATTGTAAAAAATTACCAAAAATTTGGGGTGCCTGAGTGACTCAGTTAAGCATCCGACTCTTGGTTTTGTCTCAGGTCATGATCTCAGGGTCATGAGATAGAGCCCTGCGCTCAGCATGGAGTCTGCTTGGGATTCTTTCCCTCTTCCTCTCCCTCCCCCTCTGCCCTTCCCCCCGCTTGCACACACACACACGCCTGTGCTCTCTCTCTCTCTGTTAAATAAATAAAATCTTCTTTAAAAATTATCAAAAACTTAGTAGCTTAAAACAAAACAAATTTATTATCTTATAGTTCTGGAGTTAAAAGTCTGAAAGGGGTTTCACTGGGCTAAAATTAAGATGTTGGTAGGCTGTGTTCCTTCTGGAGGCTCTAGGAGAAAATATGTCTCCTTTCCTTTTCCAGCTTCTAGAGGTCGCTTGCATTCCTTGGTTTATGGCCTTTCCCTCCATCTTTAAAGCCAGCAGTGTAGCATCTTCATATATCCCTCTCATTCTGATCTTCTCCCTCCTTCTTCCACATGAAAGAACCTGAGCAATTGCATTGGACCTACCCAGACGATCCAGAATGACCGCCTTATGCTAAAGTCAGCGATTAGCAACTTAATTCCATCTGCTACCCTAACTCCCCCATGCCATGTAATAGAATACATTCACAGATCCAAGAGATGAGGACATGAACATCTTTGAGGGACATTATTCTGCCTACCACACATGCAATAAAGATGTGGAGGGTGATGGTGAAGAGAAAGTTGGCATGATCCACCAGCCCTAGGTAGGAAAGATCATCCACCCAAAAGGGACCTATAATCTGATATTTAAAAAGGAAAAAAAAAAATAGGAGAAGGAGTCAAGGTCCTGGTGATTTTCCTAATGTATAATGGGTGTGTTACTGATACGTAACAAATCACCACAAAGCTTGGTGGCTTAAAACAATAATCTACTTTCTCATGAATCTGTAGGTTGCCTAGGTGATTCCTTAGCTGGGCTCACTCATAAAGCTTCCTTCAGCTGGAGAGTTGGCCGGGCCAGAGGGTGCAAATAGCAACACTCTATGGCATGTGGTGAAGCCATAGGCAGGCGACCTCGGTTACTCTCGCTGTGAATTCCATTCCTCTGCTAGGCCTGGCCGGCTTCCTGACATGACAGCCTCAGGACAGCATTCCCGCAGCGTGAGGGTGGAGCTGAGGGCATCTGGAGACTTTGGCTCTGGAACCCACACAGTCTCACCACCACATTCTTCTAGATCAGGCCACACAGTCACATAGCTCGAATTCAAGACAAAGGGAAATAGATTCCATCTCCTGATGAGAGTTGCAGTCGTGACCACATTTCCCCTAGCACAGGCCATGAAGAGAGGTGTTTTTCCTTTAAGAGTAGGATTTTGCAACTTGAGATTTCAGGGGTAAAATGTTTCTGGCGGACAATGTCCAGTACATGACCAAAGTATGAGGGGCTCAAGGAGAGTGCGGGGAAGGTCACTGGTGCTGAAGAGGTGGAGGGACTGTGGGGCCAGAGTGTGGAACACATCACCCCATGGACACAGCAAGAAAGCTGAGTTGGTGGTGAATGTGGAGGAGGGACGTGACGTCCAGAAGGTTACAGTAATCATGGAATGGGCACCTGGGGCGAACTGGACAGCCAGGAGGTCATGACCACAGTCTCTAAGCAGCCTGGGGATGGTGGGCACCAGCACCCAGGGGCAGCCACCCTGCACCCCCTCACTGAGTCCTCACTCCCCACCCCCCACACTATCTTATTCACTTGCCAGTCTTAATAAACGTCCCACTCTGATGTCCAGAATGTGTGGATACCTTCTTTAGCACTTCATGGTCAGCGTCCATGTCCCCAGGATTCAGTGAAAGTATGAAACGAAGTCCAAGTCAGTTTGAGTAAGATTACAAAGCTGCCATAGTAACAGGTTACCAGTGTCTGTCCTTCCTAGTTTTCTTTTTCTTTTATTATACTTTCTTTGTCTCCTCAGATAGGGATCTGAAGGCAAAAGTATGTCTGCACTGATCAGCAGGAATCCTGGTGGTGAAATTTATTAACAGTGTTAACTGAATAATATTTATTGCTCTCATTCTAGGTAAATAAAAATCAGAAACCAGATAGTCATTAACCAGATGGTCCTAAGAGCTCATTCAACCATAAGAGTGCCCAAATAGGAATAAATTAGAGCCCATAACAAGTAAAGAAGGATAAAATTGCATATTTTTATAATTATCATAATTTAATATTTATGTGTAACAGATAAATAATGGGTTCACAATACACGTGTAGATGTATTTTCAGATTACCACAAAATAAAATTTCTACCCAAAAGAAAAGATTTTAAGTATTTGGAAATCCAGAAAACCCTTCTTGGAAATGCCATGTCTCGAGTGAGTGATCTGGGCTATGAGTGTTGAATTCTGCCCTGCCTTTTATTTCCCTTACTTGTTGTCCCCTTTGTACGAGGCCCAGCACCTTTGGCAGTCACTTCAGTTTTGAGCAGATTGCTAAAGATTAGAGGACCCACGGATGTTATTCTCACCTTTGACACAGAAATTCTTTTTAGGACTGTGCATGAGATGTGTCTATAAATAAGTAATGATATTTTTGTAATCATAGCCTTAATATAAAACCAGGAGGGCTTTTATCCACTTCAGTGTGTCTTCTGTGAAAGCTCTACAGCTATTCCACCAACTCTGTCATGTTTCAAATTACTTGAGGGATTCCTTTTTGAGAGCTGCTCTCAAAGCTATTTTGCAAGCCAACAAGAAGACCAACCATGTATTTTTTCTTAAAAGATTTTATTTATTTATTTGACAGAGAGAGATACAGTGAGAGAGGGAACACAAGCAGGGGGAGTGGGGGAGGGAGAAGCAGGCTCCCCGCTGCAGAAAGCCCAATGCAGAGCTTGATCCTAGGACCCCGGGATCATGACCTGAGCTGAAGGCAGACGCTTGACTAAGCTACCCAGGCGCCCCCAACCATGTATTTTTTATGTCTATTTCAGTTTTGACTAAGTCCAAACATGCCCCCAAATTTTAAGGATTGGCTCTCTATGATTTTTATCTACCTAAAAAATAAAACTCACTTTCAAAAGAGAAAGGTTTTCTACCACTTAGTGCAATCAAAATACTATACCTCAGGCTCCAGAGTTGTGGGGCTCTAAATAGATCCTGTTTCTCTGACACAGGGTGCCCCTTGGTAGTATCACCAGAAACATATTAAGTTTCTTATCAATAACAACTGTTAGCATTTTTACTCTAGAATCTAGAAATACCCCAGAAAAATACTATTTTTTAGATTTTTATTTATTTATTTGAGAGAGAGACAGAGATAGCGAGAAGAGAGCATGAGTGGGGAGGAGAAGGAGAAGTAGACTCCCCACTGAGCAGGGAGCCCGACGCAGGGCTTGATCCCAGGACCCTGGGATCATGACCCGAGCCGAAGGCAGACGCCCAACCAACTGAGCCACCCAGTCCCCCCAAATGTTTTTAACCTACCTTTCCAACTGCATTGTCATTTAGCTAATTATGTCCAGCTCCCACCCAGAACTTTTTTGCCTTCTTTGCGTAACATCAGGTATATGCTCCATCTTGTACCTATGTTCTTTGTTTTTCAGTGAATTACTCTTTAATTACTCTACTAAAATGTATCCTTTTTATAGGTCTTTGTGGTTATTAGGTTTCTGATTTTGCATCCAATTCTGGTCTTCCTGCCTGACTCAATTCAAGGTGTTCATCTTCATCATTATAATTATAATCTTTGGGGTCATCAGTGTATCAGCTACATCAGTTCACCTAACCCTCACTACTTGAGGAGACTGGTACTAGAATTCCTATTTAACAGATGAGGAAGCTGAGGCTAAAAGCGCAAATACCTCACCCAATGGCAAATGGCTGGAAAATGGGGAGACTAGGATTCAAACTCACATCCCCTCGAAGGCAGGGATTTCTCAACCTCAGCACTCTTGACATTTGGGGCCAGATTATTCTTTGTGGTGGGGGCTGTCCCTTGTATTGTAGTATGTTTCAAAGCATCTCTGGCCTCTACCCACTAGAAGCCAGTAGCACTCCCCCACCCCATGTGACAACCGAAAATATCTCCAGACTTCGTTAAATGTTCTCCAGCAGATATTTAAGGACCACTGGTCTAATCCCAAAGTCAGGCTTATGCCCCATTATACTATGAAATCGGGAACTAATAAAACCATAGGCTAGATTTTGAAGAGATCAATTTGAGGAGTCACCACATGTGAATGATCATCAGAATTGAATTGGAGTTTTTTTTAAGCCTCTTTCTCCACCCGAGACCTTCAAAATCTGCATTTGCCAGGTGGGGAACAGGTATCTGTCTATTTTAAGCCTCTCTCTGGTGTTCGAACCACAGACCAGATCCTAACCTCACCACACATCTGTTCTTTGAATCACTCCACTCAATTCTTGCCAAATAGTCTCTAGCCTCAGTTTTAACACCTCCTGTGATGGTGTTACAGGAGACAATCTTGTGTTCAGATGGTACTAACTGGGAAAAAGTATTCATTCTACTTAATAACCTTCCTTCTGTCTCTCCCTCTATACTCTTAATCTCATATTATCCAAATTATCTGTTTTCTCAAATCAGGTGACTTACTGAGTCCCAGATATGTATTAAGCCCTACTCTGAACAGTTTCTTGACCATTATAGCCATTAAAACCACTCTCAACTTGTTAAAAGTGACCATCTAGGGGTCCCTGGGCAGCTCAGTCGGTTAGGCATCTGACTCTTGATTTCGGCTCAGGTCATGATCTCAGGGTCCTGAGATCAAGCCCCACATTGGGTTCCACGCTCAGCAGGGAGTCTGCTTCTCTCTCTCTCTCTCTCTCTCTTTCTATTCCTCTCCCTTTGCCCCTCTCCTGCTCGCACGCTCTCTCTCTCTCTAATAATAATTTTTTTTAAAGTGACCATCTAACCAGTTTTCTCCATTTAACAATAGACTTCCTCAAAAGGGCAATTATAATTCATTAAAATCTTAAAATCTTACATGGTTGGTCACCCATCCAGCTGCTGCCAGGAAGCAGTCCGCTTTGTATTTTATGGAGGTTCCTGCCCCCAGGCGGGTGGGGAGCTGGCAAGAGCTTTCTCTCTTCCTTTTGACCCCTCACTCAACAACCCTCTTAAACCTTTTTGATGGTTTCAGGAAGATTCCAAACTAGCTCCTCATCCTGGTAAAATCATTCTTTACCATATGTTCCAGATTTCTTGATGAAAACAGAAAGAGAACTTAAAGTATATTGCTTTATGATGCCCCTCTTGAGAATATCATTTTTATGAATTTGATTAATAAAAACAGATGAATAAATATAAATTGATTTTATGGCTGTATCAAAATTCAGTTTTACAGTTTACCCTTCTTTAAAGCTGAGTAATCCTTTCTGCTTGCACTTTGGATCCCCCTCTAAGTCACCCATGATAGTGGAGAACCTACAGTAAACTGCCTTTCAGTGGGAGATTTGGGGTCGGTGGAAGATTGTGATGGTGTGGATGCTAATATCACCAAGGCAGCTTACGCCCCAATGTCTAAAGTTAACCCTGCAGGTGACCGGTCTCTTTCGTGGGTGCACACGAGGAGCTAGTGAACTGTAAATGTGTGCCAATGGTCCTGACTTGCCTGGATGGGTTTTCAGTAGGCAGGTTGTGTTTAGAGAAAACCAAGGAGAAAATAACATGGTAACGGGAATAAACCATTTGGGGTCAAAATAACAATCCGGCGATGTTTTTGTACTTGTGTGAGACATAAATAGAAAACTTGAGTTTGAGTTAAGCTTCGTATGAACTTCCAAACTTCTTGCTTATGCTTGGGCACCTCCAGAGAAGCGCCTGGACCGCTCTCGTCTTTGATTGCTCCGTCACTGTCTTCTTACAGAGCTTTATAAATGGACACTGACATGGACTACGAAAGACCCAACGTTGAAACCATCAAGTGTGTGGTCGTGGGAGACAATGCTGTGGGGAAGACGCGCTTGATCTGTGCCAGGGCATGCAACACGACGCTGACACAGTATCAGCTGCTGGCCACCCACGTGCCTACCGTGTGGGCGATTGACCAGTACCGAGTGTGCCAGGAGGTAAGGGGTACAGAGTTTCTTTAGACTGCTAAGGGGACATCCCTGCTGCTGCCAGTCTGATTTTAAAAGGGGGTCGGGGTAATTTGTGCATGCAAAATCAAGCTAATGTTCTTAGTGCCGCCAGAGAAAACAAAAGCAAAATGCGCCCTTGGGAGTCTGGCTACCCTATCCTGAACGAGGAGGGTTTGAGTCGTGTGATTCCAGGAGGGGAATTCGGACTTAGCTCAAGTCCTGTTAGATGGAACAAGAAAACTAAATGCAGGTGGGACAAGTAGGCCTGGAGGGTGCTGACCTGCGCACTCTTCTGCTGAGGAGCCTCTGAATGACACTGAGCAGGAATGCACTCTCTCTCCTGCAGGTCCTGGAGCGTTCCCGGGATGTTGTGGATGAAGTGAGCGTCTCTCTCAGGCTTTGGGATACTTTCGGCGATCATCACAAAGACAGGCGTTTTGCATATGGCAGGTAAACCAAGACCGCTGCCGTGCGGTTGAGCTTGAGTACAATTTCCTTTCCAAAACCTGCAGCTGCTTCATAAATCATCAAAAGCCACAACATATGGCCTTGAAATGTGTTGGGTTCTGCGCTGTGTTTAAGAAAAAAGAAAAAAAATGATATTTTCTGATGTCAAGAAAAGCAGTCTGCCTTGACACTAGGTCCCTCCCAGGAAGTCCCTCGTTTAAAACAACCAGTGTTCATTAAACTGGGACGATAGCTAGAGGATTCTGGTGTGCTCTGGCCCTGAGCTGCTTTGATTGCTATTTTCCTGAATGGTAATTTATTTACCTTTTGCTAGAATGTTTTAAGTTATTTTAGTGCTTGGCCACCCCACTTCAGAAGGTCTCTTTGGTCTTTTCATGACCATATTAGCAGAGTCTCATGTTATTTGCTTTGGGCTTTGTTATCTGAAAAGTCTATTATTTTTATTTGAAGGTCGTTTTTAAAAAGAAAGAAAAATACCTCTGAAATCATTCACAAGGCACGTTTCCAAAATGAAATGAAGCACTAATGTCTATTTTACTTTAAAAATCAAGGAAAAATCCAGAAGAAGGAAAAATCCAGTGAAATCCCTGTAGTGAGTCTAGGACACTGATATGACGAGGAACATGGTCGAAATGCCTGAAAGTCTTTAGCAACTTCTTCTTGTCACCAGAACTTTTAAGGTCTCTTGGTGAATGTGTTATAAGCTATCAAAATCCAGATAAGGAGGAGATTTTCTTACCCCTTAATTGTAAATTAACACATTTGATCTTAAGGTTAGAATTAAGGTGTCATGGATCCTCTGTCCCTTGTTAACATCGAATGTCATGTGATCTCACAGGATTGGATTAGATACTCAAGGCTGTGAGTTCCTCCTTGGTATTGAGATAGGCATTTAAAAAAGTACCTCTCTTTCTTCAAGCCAGTAGCTCTCTGAAGGCTCTGAACAGACTTTTACTGGCATTTATCCACATTATCTAAAATACTGAATAAAGCTGCTGAAAGGGTTTGTCCCTTTCCCGAGAAGTTGTTCACACACCGAAAGAATCTGCCGTTTAGACCAGTTTGTTCGTGGGGACTCGAGAGAGGCACAAGGGAAGTAAAACATTGATTTTAATGTCCCCTGGGTAATGAGGACTTTTGAGGTTATAGTGTTGTAGATACTTTTCTTCTCCTTGAATTTCCTGTTTCATAATTTCTTTTCTTTCCATGGTGTTCTTGATTCTTATATTAGTTGCCATTTGGGTTTTTTTGTTCTTTTATCCAAGTATTCCACACATAAAAAAAATAATGATAAAGTCCGCATAAGTCCCAGGAGGTCGGATTTGTAATCTCTATGGTTGTAAGCCAGCATGATAAAATGATTACTTTAAGCAAAGGAGGGATGGATGCCATAGATTGCTGTGGACATTTTGTACCCTCACTTCTAAAAAGCTGTCTGAAAACGATGGACCTCGCACTGAGCTTACAGAGTGTTTGGGTTTACCTGCTCCAGACTGTTTCACCAGCTCAGCGGCTTGTTGCCACTTGAATTTTATGCAGTTGGAAGAACGAGTTTTACCTTGGCCCCACAGTGTAACTCTTATCCTTTGGTAATAGAAGGATTACTTCTACACTGTCGTGTGAGATTCCTACTTAGGAGCTTAATGGCACGATGGCCGGCCTCGATCTCACATCGACAGGCATACCCACGGGGCCTTGTCCAGCCCCCTGATGTATCTGGGGTCTTTTGGCAATGGGTCATCCCTGTGTTTGTTCCCTCCCAACAAAAATAAGCTGCTGTTTCATGTGACTCCATCAGTTCCAACTTCATTGTTCTGCTCCCTTGTCTGTAGCGTTTGGTCCTATCAGCTCGAACCTGCTCCCCCTTTGATATGGAAACAGGATGTGTTCTTCAAGCCAAGTCTGATCCTCTGAGCGACACAGAGGGGCTTCAGGAAACACTCCCGTGTTTCTGGCCCAGCTCTTTGTGGGCCTCAGTTTATGTGCTTGTTTGTACCTTGTGTTTCCTCTGTCTTCTCCGATTCTCCGCAGCCTGCAGGCGTCCTGCCACAGACCCCACCACGGGTAAAGAACAAAACCCAGAGCTGTTCTGTCTCAGCCTCCAGCATCTTTCTGTAACGCTAAATATGTGATTCCACATTGATGTGGCACCAAAAGATTACATTTTGTGGAAGAGTCTGGTAGTAATAGGAGTTCCTTTCACTTGGTACAGGGTTCTGGCCACTGTATTTCATTGCTTTGCAAGAGCTGATTAATTTCTTTGTGACTTCCATTTTTAGCTTTGTATCATTCGGGAAGGAAAAAAATCCTAATTATAATTTTTGACAATCAGTTTGGTTTGCACACCTGCTTTTTTTGATGGATGTTTTTACTGTGCTTGGTGTGAATGACGAATCAGTAGGATGTGATATATTCCTTATACCTGGAAATGTATTTGGAACCTCTTTAAAAATCATTCGTTTGAGGGGTGCCTGGGTGGCTCAGTCGTTAAGCGTCTGCCTTCGGCTCGGGTCATGATCCCAGGGTCCTGGGATCGAGCCCCGCATCGGGCTCCCTGCTCCACAGGAAGTCTGCTTCTCCCTCTCCCACTCCCCCTGCTTGTGTTCCCTCTCTTGCTGTGTCTCTCTCTGTCAAACAAATAAATAAAATCTTTTTAAAAAAAATCATTCGTTTGATTCTTACAGTGACTGTGAGCGAAACCAGAGCCCTAGGAAGATGACTTAGACCTTGTCTTCAGCATCCTCTGCTTCCTTGCACCGGGGTAGTTAATAAGGTGCCCCCTCAAACATTCTCTGGCACGGACAGGCTCTACTTGCAGCATGGATCCTGTGGGCCAAGGTGCTGTTGGTCTGCCCACTTGAATTTGTACATTTCCTAGCATGAGAGAACTAAGGGCATTAATTTTTCAACCCATTTTTTAACCAACCAGAATAATAGCTCCAATTTATCGAAGGCTTACATGTGCCAGTCAAAATATTAGGTGCTTTGCCAACATTATTTCAGTTAATCCTTTCAGGAACCCTAGAAGGCAGAGGTTCTCACCATGCTACAGCTGAGGGCAGAGTTGAGTTCTTTTACTACCATAACATGCCCAAGAGTGAGTTTCAGAGACAGGGTCAAACCCACCCCTTCCTGACTCCTGGCTCCCACACCTTCTGCCGTACCAAGCTACCTCAGCCTCATTGTAAAGAGATGCAGCTGGAACCCAGCCCCACATTGATGAGCTGGGTGCCTCTTTGCTCTTCCGTATTTGTGCAAAGGCTTAGAACTAGAAGAGATCTCTCAAGGTCACCTGGTTGACCCCTCTGCTTCAGGAAGGGAAATTATCCACCCAAGGAAAATACTGAGTATAGGAGTCCTTCTACTATTGGATGGAGGGGAAAGATAGCAGAGCACCCTCAGCATGCTAACATGTAACATGTCTGGCATCTGTCAAACCCTCTCTTGTCTGGAGTGAATGACTCCCAACTCTCTTGTAGCCTTTCTTCCCACCACCTACTTTCTATCCACTTTGGATGAACCTTTGAAGCTCTTTGCTGGATCTTTAAAATATCGAGAACACAACTGTACCTAGTAACCATGACTGTGGTTAACTGCTCTTTTTTGGCAAGAAGACAGCCTCTTTTTAAAGGGCTATTGGCTCCAGGTTTTCCCCCCAGAACCGTTATAAGAATGAAATGTTCACAGTCAGGTACCTGGCACGGAAAATACAGGGAGGATGGGTTCTGCCTTTCCACAGGGCATCTGGGCCCGTGCTGCTCTCCGATACCACACCACGCATAAGTGATTGCCAATTTATTGTTTCCTTTCCTTGAAAACCTCCACCATTGATCTGTCTCAGGAACAGATAGCCTTCCAACACGTCATAAAGCCTGTGGTGCTGGGAGTGGTGCTAACAGCAGCTCCAATTGAATCAAGGCTTCCTGTGAGCCAGGCCTGTGCCTGACGCTTTACCACTTCATTCTTGCAGTGACCCTGCAAAGTAGGCTCATTTCACAGTTGAGCAAACAGGCACAGAATGGGGCTAAGGTCAGTCAGCTGGGAAAGGGTAGGCCTGAACTTGTCCTGTTCGTTCTCTCTGACTCCAGAGCCCATACCGTCCCTCTCCAGCATGTTGTGGCTAGAAATGATAGACTGATGACCAGCTTACCTTACAGTTATTCCCAGTCCAGTCTGATGTTTATGCTGTTCTGTGTGGGCAGTGAAGACCAGCATTCTCCGTCTATCACCAGCTCTAATATGCCGTTGTGCCTCTTAAGTCCTTTAATACATAACAAACAGCTTCTTTCTTTAAATAGCTAAACAGGAGAGCTTCCACTTTCAGTAAAAATGATACATCCAATTGAGCTTTTTGAAAGGGAGTGGGAGCCTTGGGTACTTTATATGGCATGCTCTCCCCTGAAAATTTAACTTATGTATCCAGATCCTCACCTGTACACCCCACAGTTTCTGGGCATATTTTCTGTTCAGTTGGAACCCATTTATTAATACAGATTATTCATTTATTAATACAGATTATTCTTCCACACCGATTTCTCTCAAATGTCAGTTCCTATGAGAGGTACGGTATGTGTTTTAAATGACAACATTAATCAGAGCCATGGTTTCTGTGTGTCTATTTAGACAAGATTGGTCTGGTTCCACAGTCAAGACACATGTAATCAGATACACCATGAACACATCCCATTCTGAATGCTCGGTTGAAGCTCTTTTAAAAATTCAGGACTATGGGGCGCCTGGGTGGCTCAGTTGGTTAAGCGACTGCCTTCGGCTCAGGTCATGATCCTGGAGTCCCAGGATCGAGTCCCGCATCGGGCTCCCTGCTCGGCAGGGAGTCTGCTTCTCCCTCTGACCCTCCCCCCTCTCATGCTCTCTCTCTCTCATTCTCTCTCAAATAAATAAATAAAATCATTAAAAAAAAAAAAATTCAGGACTATGGGTGACCAGTGTTTATGTCTTTGTCTGGGATTGGCTGTACTTGTGGTTAATGGCAAGGGGAAAAGTAGGAAGCATCTAATGTGTCTAGAAAGAGTGCTTTGAATTAGCTCTTCTTGTCCACGCAGGTTATAAACGCTGGGCCAGAAGTAACAGTCTAATGACCATTTCAGGACAGCAAAAAGCCTGTTGGACCGTGAAATCTATCAAGTGTAGGTGGGCCTGGGCCAAGACTAGGCTGAGGCAATAAGGCACTCACCTTGGGCATAAAATATAAATAGTAATAACTTTTAAAAGATAGGATCACTGGTTTTTTTTTTCTTTCAAGCTCGGTAGGGCTCAGCATGGCACTATTACCGGTCCTGACTTTATTTAAAATTTTGATACTTTATTCACCATGGATTTTTTTTTTTTTTGCCTTATTGATTTTCTTTAAAAATAAAGTAGGCATCTGGATTATAGTTTTTTGGCACCTCGTTGAATTTTGCATCTGAAATAAAAGAGTCCTGCTCACTCTCAAGACCCTCTTCACCTGAGTCCTGGCCCCGATGGTGGAGTTGAGAAATAGATAGCAAAGCAGCAAAAGGAGGAAAGTTCACAATGTGCATACTATATGGAAAAGTAACCCAAACCGCACTTCTAAATGTGGGCACAAAAGGATCTAGGGAAATTATTGCTACCTCTGTCCTAAAGCTATGTAGTCCTGTGTACTGCTGTGGCCCCAAGAACTACGATTTGCCCAGGTTATAGAAAACAGGAGAAAGGGGGCCCCTGGGTGGCTCAGTCGGTTAGGCATCTGACTATTGATCTCAGCTCAGGTCTTGATCCTGGGGTGATGAGTTCAAGCCCTGTGTTGGGCTCCACACCCACTACTTAAAAAAAAAAAAAAAGAAAGAAAGAAAAGAAAAAAGAATCAAGTAGAAAGACTTGGAAGAATAGCTAGCTGGACCAAGGAACAGGAATTTAGTTGTTCCCCAAGAGGTTGGACTAAACTGCAAGTTTGAGTAGACCTGCCCGTGCTGGTTGTTCTGATGTCAGAGTTCTAGGGAGAGGTAAATCAGCAAATTTTAGCCAGTTCCTGGATGATTATAAAGCAGGGGGTCCTCAAGCCATGCTTTGTTACACACTGCCATGAAATCATCATGATTATCATGCTCTTTACTGAACCTCAGCCAAAAGGGAGGACTCTCTTAAAGATTAGAGACAGAGCCTTCGAGTGAAGGAAACCAAGGAAAGGAGCACATACTGTGTGATTCCATTCCTATAACATTCTGGAAAATGCAATCCATGGTGACAGAAAGTAGATCACTGGTTGCCTGGGAAAGAAGAGGGAGGGGGAGGATGGATTACAAAGGGACACAAGGAAACTTTGGAGGTGATGGAAGTGTTTGTTGTTTTGATTGGGATGTGATAGTATTGGGTGCATAATATGTATGTCAGAACTAATCAAACTAACCCTTTAAGTCTGCGAAGTTTATTGTATTTAAATAGTATCTCAAATATTTTTTAAATAAAAATATTTTTATGGATAGTCAAGGTAATCCCGGAAATGTGAGGAAATGTGCACGGTAGACAATGTATGTTTTAATTATTTATAGAACTTCAAGTTAATTCACATTGAAAATACAAATCATTTGTGTGAACTTAGGGGGAAAAAATGGGACCAGATCTTGAATAGATGACTGTGGGAAATAGGATGGTTCTAGAATCTCAAAGCTCAGTGATGGAACACTATCAGATTTTCCCCAGATCATGCTGACTCCCTTTCACCAGAGGTAAGCCCTCAGCTGTGTGGATCAGTCTGACCAAGGGGCCTGTGTCTTTGGCTGTGGTTGTGTTTGTATCTTTTTCTAAGATACATTGGCGAGGTACCCTGTGATAGCTGAAGAGAGGACTCCACGTTCCCTGGAAGTTTCCTGTTTCTCCATTTCTCCCTCAAATAGTAACAATGTGGGCTTTTGTAGTTGGTTTCTTCTGCAACTGGGGAGTGCAGTGATAACCTGTGGGAGTATACAAATTATCTTGTCCATTTCGTACTCAGTCACCCTGGCTGAGGATTGGGTGCAGAGGTGGGCGAGGAGTGTCCTTCCCCTGGGTTAGGTCGCTGCCCATTGGGTGTGAGGCTCCACCCCGCTTTGTTTCTCTGGACTGAGTCCCAGCCTCCTTGTCCAGCCTGGTCTCTTGCTCCAGACATAACAATATTTGCAGTTCTGTGTTCTCTGTAGCGGGTAGGCCCACAAACGTGCATTACATCCATCTAGAAATTACACCCCTGCCCACCTATTCTTTACCTAGTTAATTACCACAACTATTCTAAGAATTTAGGACAAGGATCGCAAACTCCCCTAAGTCCCCTCCATACTCTCCACCTCCCTGTCACCTTTAGAATCCAGGTGAAATGTCTCTCCTTTATGTTCCACCTGACACCCTGGCAAATCTCTATCATAGCCATGATCGCACTGTTTGAAAATTGGCTCCTTCATCATCTTCTTCTGTTGCCCTTATGCTATTATTCCTAGTATCTGTAGGACAGGAATTTTGTCTGTTTACTCTATGTCTCCAATGCCGGGGGCCTGGCACATAGGAGAAGCTTCATTAATGTTAGTTGAATACGTGCATGAATCTATCAATCAATCTTGTACATGGCAGGATCTTCTAAGGCATTTACAAGGAAATATCATTATAACAAACTCCAAACTGTTTCACTAAGTTGAATTTTATATTTGCACTTTTTTATAGTAAGAATCACAAATCATGTACCACCGTGAGGGTGATACGGATGGAAAACTCTGGTGCCTAGCCTCTCCTTAATGAATTAGCAAATGAAAAGATATGCTGCAAGGCCCAGAGAAAAAGGAGGGAGGTACACTGAGCCACATCCCCGAAACCACCTTTTCCCCCCAAATTTTTAGGTTTGTAAATTCTTTTCATAAAACCCTGTTTGAATGAGTATTTTTTTTATTATTATGTTAGTCACCATACAGTACATCATTAGTCTTTGATGTAGTGTTCCATGATTCATTGTTTGTGTATTAACACTCAGTGCTCCATGCAAAACGTGCCTTCCTTAATACCCATCACCAGGGGAGTATTCTTTTTTAAAAAATATTTTATTTATTTATTTGAGAGAGAGAGAGAGCAAGAGAGAGAGAGCTAGCACAAATGAGGAGGGGGAGGGCAGAGGGAGCCAGAGAAGCAGACTCCCTGCTGAGCAGGGAGCCCGGCATAGGGCTCGGTCCCAGGACCCTGGGATCATGACCTGAGCTGAAGGCAGACGCTTAACCGACTGAGCCACCGAGGCTCCCCTGAATGAGTATTCTTAAACAGAAAATTACTTGTATTAATAGCAACAATTTTCCAGTTGTAGGGTGTTTCCTTTCTGAGTGTCATTCCCAAGATCCTTATAAGAATCATTTTTTAATATATATATATATATATATACACACACATATACATATATGTATACATATATATATATGTATTTACTTTAAATCCATTTGCCCAACGATGAGGGCATTAAGTAGAAAAATTGAAGGTGGATTATTTTACTGCTTTGTGCTTAACCAAAACAAGTGAACAAAAATGCATTAGACTAAATGCATACAAATGATTCAGACACTTAAATGTGGTTGAAATGTATAGATTCTGCACCAAAACACTCAAGCCTAGGACTGCAGTGATACCAGATCATCCGGCACACAGAAAACGTGCCATGCTCTGTACCACCCTCGGCCTGCTGACCCACACTGTCCTTCCTGCTCTGAACTGGTACATCTTGTCTGGTGACCAGAAGACAAAACATCAGAAAGCTGGGATTTCTTTGTGCAACTGAGCCCTGTCCCCAGGATGAATTTGTCCTTGGGAAACAGCAGTGCCAACTGAGATAGCAACAGGGCTTGATTGATGGCTGGGGTCGCTTGTGTTCCAGGACCTGGAAGGATGCTGCCTGTTGTCCAAACACTGCTCACGTGGCCAGGAAAGACAGTCCGTCGTGGTTCAGTCCAGAGAAGCATTGATGGCCCCACAAGGTGCCATAAAAACATGACAAATGAGGCCGCTGAGATGGGTAAAGAGAATAAGAGACATATGCATTGTTCAATATATTAATGTCTTGCATTCTGTCTTCTCTTTACCTTTTTTTCTATTACTACTTAATAACTGCAAGCTTGACAAGTTGGGTCAAATGATAGCTAAGTGTGTTGACTTTTTATCAGTTTGTGGTGTTTCTATACTGGAACATTCTGATGAAGAAATCTATTTCAGCCCATACAGTTTTCCCTTTTAAATTAAGTGGTAAGAAGAAAGAGACTGTTGAGTAACTCTGCAGTGTCTTCAGGGGATAATTCTATCACTAGCTTTCAGCAGTTACGTTTCAATAAAAGACATGAGCTGGGAAGCCAAAAAGAAAACCTCTCTTGATGAGAATGTTCGGCCATTCTTATTAGCTACAACATACGAGATATATCCTTGGTGACTTTGGAACCTGTAATCACGTTTGTCTGACAATAATTGGTACTGTAAAGTTCACAGGACATTTTCACAGATATTTTTCTTAGTGCAGCTTATCAACAATCCTATCAGTAACTTTTAATGTCGGCCATTCATTAGGTGTCCAAAATCATTCCACCACTTTATTCTCTCCCTGGAACTCCTGTGCCCCCAGCCTAGAGAATATAGTCAGAAGGACAAAGTGCTGAATTACAGAAAGATAAAGCAAATTAGCAAATTGTCTTTTCAACTTATCACCTTGGCTATCTATTTTACCAATTTTTTTTTTTTAGTTTTTGCTATGTTTTTTAAAAAACAAGATGGTCAGGGCACCTGGGTGGCTCAGTCAGTTAAGTGTCTGCCTTTGGCTCAGGTCATGTTCCTGTGATCGAGCCCCATGTGGGGCTCCCTGCTCAGCGGGGAGTCTGCTTCTCCCTTTGCCCCTCCCCCTGCTTGTGCTCACGGGCGAGCTCTCTCTCTCTCTCAAATGACTAAATAAAACCTTTAAAAAATAAAAAACAAGATGGTCTGTGATATGGAGGGTGCTCCCTTCAGCCTTAATTCTGTGTTGCTTACCAAAAGTAACCTGCCTGTTTCTTTACACTTCCTTTGCTTCTGGATAATCTAATTCCATGAAGAGATCATTAATCCCTTATTATCTTGGTGTTATGAAAGTATCCAATTAGATGGGGTAAACGGATTTTTTAGATAAATTCCAATAATTAAAAAATATATATTAACTGGTTAATCTCTGCTGTATACCAGAGATATTACATGGCTTTCAGCAGTAATTGCCTGAAGAAATATAGCTCACAAACTGTTTTCACTCTTTATCAAAACCCTAATGTATTCTTTAGCTGACTTATTTTAGGCCTAACCTCATTTCTTTTAGACTTTAGGACTGCAGACACATTTGCATCTAGGTCTTTTATCCTTCAATATCTATAAGGCCTTTTTATTCAGTAAACAGCATGGGGGCCTCTTTTGTTACAAACAATTGTGTGGTACACAATGGGAGAGGAACTAATAGGAATGGGACAAACTCCCTGAAGATGAAACTTTTGGTACAGCGGGGAAGACAGCAACATAAATAATTACAACTCAGTGTTAGAAATGCTAAACTACACATGTCAATACCAGGAATAGGGAAGACAGAATTGCTCAGGGCAAGCACTCTGGTATCATTCTTGATTCCTCTTGTCATATCCCACACTCGGGCTATGAGCAAACCCTGCTGGCTCCCCCACCCCACCCCCCGCACGTATATATGGAATGTGGCCACTTCTCACCACCTGTGCTGCTCCCACGCCAAAGTCCTATCATCTCTTGCGATTGTTACCTTTTCACTGGTCCCATCCTTCTGCCTTTTCCCCCTGACACTCCCCTTCCCACCACCCCACCCCCCACCATTTAGTCAGTTCTCATTATAGTAGTGGGGCAATCCTGTTGAAACATAGATTATATCATGTCATTCTGCTCAAAAACCCCTAACCGTTCACCAGTTCATTCAAAGTTAAGAGCCAGATACCATGAGGCCCTCCCTACCTCGGTCCAGCATTGCCTCCCTGAGCTCAGCTCCTGCTTTTTTTTCCCCCTTATCCTAAGGGACACATCCTGCTTCAGGGCCTTTGCACTAGCTGTTTCCTTTCCACACTAGCTGTTTCCTTCTCCCCCTAGATAGCAGCATGTTAGCTACCTCACTTCCCTCAGGTCTTTACTGAAATGTCATCTGCTCAGTGAAGCCCTCCTTGGTCACCTCATTCCAAAAGCATCTTCTGCTCCCTAATATTTCTGTCCCCCTTCCCTGCTATATTTCCTGTTTGGTACTTGTCACGACCTAACACACCACATAGTTTACATATTCTTCTTATTGTCCACTAGAAAATGAGCATGAAGATAAGCACAAGGACAGTGATTTGTGTCTTTAACTAATTGCTGTAACCTCAGTGTCTAGGAGAGGACATATGTATGTACACTATCAGTTAATATTGCTGGAAGAAATGATTGAATGATTGCTTATTGCTGTTGGATAAGTGACTTGACAAGTCCTTGTACCTTTATTGATTCAAGGAGGATTGCTGAGAGGTCTGGGTAAACTCCCTTTCCTATTGTAGTGGAATGATCTTGCTAGTTAGATTTGTTTCAAAAGAGTCAGGGAGGTTAATCCCAGAGACCTCCCATCTGGCATTCAGACTGACATGGAGGCTTGCTTCTATCTACAGCTAGTCTTGCTCTCAGGAGAAAAAGTGAGCAGTACAGGATGGAAGTTCCTCCGTCTTTTAGCTTCAGGGAAAGGCAAAGAGGAATGAGAGGTGGTATTGGGAGGGAATTTATTACCACAATTTCACCTTCTCCTATTAAGCAAGCCTTCTTCATGTCAATGCTTCCTGCTCTCATTGACCAGGAGTTAAATAAGATTGCTTAAACTATTTCTTCTAATAAATTACTTGTGCTTCACCCAATTTCACATGCATTCACTTTTTCTGATGATTGTGTGAGATGTATGAATATACTACAGGGAGCATAGATTGCTAAGTAGAGAAAATGGGATGTTGAGTGAAAAATAGCCAGTTTCTATTGGATGATAACCCAGAACCTTCTACAGCAGGACCAGTGTCCCCCGTAATAGTTGTATCATGATCGAAGAGCCAACCGTTTTTAAGACTCAAGTTTTATCTATCTCAGGGTTTGGTGCCGTTGGTGGGATGTTGATACGGCTTTCCTGCCCTTAAGAGCGTGCATTGCTTTGGCCTCAGTTTTGGAGGGTGGGGGAAGACCGGTTTAAAATGTTGCTTCCTACTAAACATGCAGTTACGGGCTTGGAAGAAATAGTTGCGCATGCTAATCACTCCCAAATCTGGATATATTGCAGGGTGTTTTGACAGTTTCCCCCACATAACATCTGTACTTAAGAAGCCTCACTGCTATTGGTAAAGTATTGACTTGATTTCTCTGCTCACATCCAGGGCACTGCATGGTACTGCCCTGCTCTCCCCAGATCCCCCCGCCAGGCGCTCCCCTACAGACCTCTCCATCTTCCATGAGTATGAGCTTACATAAGAACCATTCATCTCCTGATGGTTATGTTCACCGATCACTGACAACTCCCTGTGCATCTCATACACACCGGGCTGCTTCCCTACTAAAACTTCCCAAAACCACATGTGACACATTCCCTTTCTCTGCCATGCTCCCAGCTCTTTCGTGCTGTTTTGATCTGTTTGCATAGCGCTGTCAGACCACATGCATGAAAGGTGTGTTGTTGACATGAATGGTTTTGAAAATGTTTCTGTAAAGAACCTACCTAGGTTATAGGGGGTGAAGGAAGCTTGAAGCCCCAAAGAGGGAGATCAGGGACTCCTACTTGAATCTTGGCCAGAAGGGGACCTGTGCGCACCGACAAAGGAAAGAAGCCCATTAAAATGTGATCATGATCTCTACCAAGATGAAGGATATAGGGAGTCTCTACTAAAAAAAGAAATGGTAGGCAGTACTGACGTGTAAAGAAGTAGGGTCCTACCACAGAACAAAAAGCTTTAAAGGGTATGTTAACAAGGAGATACTTCCAAGTGAAACTCAAATAAATATAAGAACTGTTGGTTTACTCTTGGTCACCAAGTGTGCATCAGCAAGAGACAAGACCAGAATTGGCCCGTGGGAGAAGGGCATTTGACTGTCCCGCTCACAGCTCTCTGGAGGACCAGCTGGAACCCACGAACCTTCACAATGGCCCATCAGATTCGCCTAATGTTAGGCTCTTAGATAAAGGATAACTTAGGTATTTTTTTCTCCACTTAACCAGATAAGAAAACACAAGGCCTGCAGAAGCTCCTTAGCCGG
The DNA here is from genome assembly GCF_054177405.1 of Leptonychotes weddellii. Classification (NCBI taxonomy): domain Eukaryota; kingdom Metazoa; phylum Chordata; class Mammalia; order Carnivora; family Phocidae; genus Leptonychotes; species Leptonychotes weddellii. The sequence goes on from NC_138374.1 coordinate 57,915,690, forward strand.
ACAGTGGTGGCAGTGTGGATGGGACTAGAAAAGGCGAAATAAACCAAGAAGATAAGAACACTTCTGTGATAGGAAGGAGCTTGGGAAATCCATTCTTAACAACGCAGTGTTATAGTGATTGTCTACCCTTTTTCAACCACTTCTTCAAAGGATGAATTTGATATTTCACATTGGAAAAGCAGTTTACCTTCTGGTTGCTTCTCTGACCTTTTCCCACCACATTTGCTCTCTTTCACTGTAGATGTTATAAAGACAGGCCTGGGCAATTTATATGGCCTTGGCTGTTTCAAGCCTAGCTTGAGCCGAGATGTGTGGGTAAGATGCACTGTTTTCAGATTTTTTTTCTTGCATCCATCAACAAAGATTGGTCCCAACTTTGCACACACTCCTTATGTTACCCAAATACCTTTGCCAATTTTTTACATGCTATCTTTGGCCCATGGTCTCCTTAAAAGATAACTGGAAAAAACATGTTGTCTTGTTTGTTTAATATCTGAAGAAAAACTGATACAACTGAGGTTGGCTTTATCAGCTCAAGCATTTTTGGATGACCTGGGCTGTCTCTGACCCCCCTCCCCACCTCCCACCCTTCTATGAAGCGAGATTCGCAGTTGTTTCGACACACAGATTTACTCTGGATTCTTTTTTACTTAACTAATCAAAACATTACTCCATGGGTATTATTAGTGAAACTTTTATATTAATATCTTCCCCTTAGGGAAAAGAAATTACATTTTTCTCCCCAAAATAAACATTCCATAGGTAAGCAACTGAGACCCTGCACTCTTAAATCCTTTGTAATCCTGGCTTCCTTTAAAACCACTTAGCTGGGTCCAAAAAAACCCCAAAAACAAAAAACAAAATCTAAACCTCTTCCTACCCCTTCTCAATATTCAAGTTCTGAAGTTTAGAGTTTTGTCTACTCTGTGCTTTGCTTCTGCATTCTCAAATTCTTGTGCTTTCTACTCCAAATAGCTGTAGGACGCCATTTAAACCCTATCAGATTCTTTTTACAGCTGAAATAGGAACCCTGAGGTCATTTCTAGGCTAACCCTGCTGCATAGTATGTGAGAATGTCCTCATCACACCTCCCCCTCCCAATTATTTTTAAACTCAACCCTTCCAAGTAAAAAAATGTAACCGAGCCACAGAAGTAGAAATGCTAGAACCTGACTTTTTCTTGTTATCTTTCATAGGCATGGCATTTTTAAACACGGGCTTGTGTCAGACACTGAACAGTCTCCACACAGGAATGAATGTTTTGATTAAAAGTTATTTGATATCTCTAGTTCCTTGGAATTCTGCCTAAAGCTGGAGATATTCTTAGCTGCAGGTCTCGTGCCTTCCTTGACTAGATAGAAAAGCAGCTCAAAATCTAGAGGGACTACATGGCATTCTCAAAATAGTTACTTGATTGTATAGGTGTTTATATGGCAGAGGATCCTGCTGTGTGAAGAGTTAGGGGTTAGGAAAGAATATTGGGCTAAGGAGGAATGTGTCAAAACAGCATCTTTCTGTAGCTCCATCCATCACCACATCCACTGATTCCCAGCCTTTTGGCTAAAATCAGGATTAGGGTACTACATTATTAGGGCAGGCCTGAAGAATGGGATTCTCCATAATTTGTATGTAATGTTTCCTTCACTTGCATCTGTATTTAGATCAATAAGGGTTAAGCCAAAGACACTGAAGCAAGTTGGTAGGTAAAATAGGATCTTATTTTTTAACCGTTCTCACTGTAAAACAATGGAGATTGCAGTCTCCTAGCCCCTAAATGTGCATTAATAAAAGGAAAAAAGAATAACTTTATTCCAAGGACACAAATAGAATTTTTATTCAATAAGTTATTCTAGCTTCAGAGGTAGTATTGCTCTCATACAACCTCTTCTCTTTAACTGTCATCCTTTTGAGGCAAAATATTTACAGAACATTGAATTATTTTCCTAGCTTTCCAAAAGCATTTCATGCATTGAGATATTGATGCGACACAGTTAGAGGTTGGGCCCTCCGGACCTGTATTGTGTGTTGGCATTATGCTACTATCATCAAGAGATGCCCTTTTTTCCAACCCCCAAGGTCCTGTCTGTACTTGTTTACAGGTCAACTGAATAGTAACTAGTATGTGTTCAGTGGCATGAGTGTTATCCTGGTAACCTTGGCAACAGAGCCAGCTCTGATTTCAAAACCTCACATGCTGTATCATAAAATTAGATAACAGAATTGACATTCAGCTACATGTCTGTCATATAAATTAAGCCCTGAGAATATTTCCTTCATAGCCATGTGCTTCAATATGGAAATGGGCACCAGTTAGAACAATTTTAGGCATATACATACTAGTCTACATTTAGGTACTGGATCCATTTCCTCAATTCTTTCTCTATAATATTGAACCTCACAGATTGCCATGTTAATCTCACTGTGCCAAAATTCATGGTGGCTTTGTTTTACGACCGGGATGAAGCTTAGAGCGGAGCTGCATCAGATATCCTATATAAATAGGATTATGAATAATAGAAAACTCAGCTCCTAAAAAATGTAAAATTCAAAGCATTCTTAGCTTTCCTGGATACCGTTATTTATGCTGATTAGAAGTAAGGCTGTGCACAGAATATTCCACTAACTAAATCAGAATCCTGAAGACAAGACATGCTTCCCTTTCATTTATATACTTCTACATATTTTTACACATATTTTCCAGTGTCTATGAATCTCTGATAATATCTATTTCAAGGACATTCTATACATGCAGATTAATACATTCATCTACTTTGAGTCCTAGGTCCTCTTTTATAATTTGTAAATATTTTAATCTCAGGATTTTCCCCTGTATGTGCTGTGGACTGGTGCAGTTTTTCTGGGATATAAATTTAAAGATTCAACTTGTGAATTACATTTAATATAAGCACCCTGCAGTTTTCTGCATTGCAAATGATTATTTTTAGAAATTTTATGGTTGCCCAGATATATTTGTTTGTCTTCATTGATATGTAGGGGGGAAAGCTCATTAATGATTTAAAAAGAAGGTGTTTTGATTCATCGACTTGATTCTTCTCATTACATAAACAGTAAAGGCAATAAATTAGCATCTAATAAAATTGTAAGAGTTTATTTCTGAATTTAGCTGCAAGATAGTCTTGAATCCTTGGGCATAATTTTTCCTATTCTTTTATATTCTTCTGCCTCAATGTTTTCAAAGTCACCATTCAGCATATTTTAACCTAGAATGATTGGTTTATAATTCTTATTAAAGATACCTTTTAGCAGCTGTCAAACACCATAATTGAACAACTGTTTTGTAAAACTGTTCTTTGGCTTCTAGAATGGTAAGTTATTATATAAAAATAGAAGATCCTTATGTCAAAATTGACTATAAAGTACTTTTTTCCTTTCCCCACTTACCTGCCGTGTGTCACATATAACATTTGAGAAATCTGCTTCCGACATTCTCTTATTAGTCATCCACCTAACTCTTGCTGGCTTTCTGTTAAACACGACCGTCTTGCCATATCCCTAGTAAAGAGTCAAAATCCCTGAAAATTCAGGACATTTTCTTTTCAGAAACAGATAAGTGGTTGTGCTCCCTACATGTGTGTTTAAGTGGGAAGAAGGGCAGAAATCCTTCTGTGTATTTGCTGACCCCGGACAGCAAATACCTATTATGTTTTCAGTAATGTTTAAACTGTTTGCTTTATCTCATTGGGTTGAGTCATCATCGCCTTTACGTTTAAACTGGTAAAAGGTAGTTTTTATTGTTTTATTTTATCTTGAAACTATTTCTTGTGACAAACAGAAATAGTTCCGCATGTTGTGGTTCCAGGACTGAATCAAGTTTGGGTAATCATCAGTATTGTAAAATAACATCATCAGAAACTTCGATACATAGGCGTTCTGCAGTGTGGTATGAGAGTAAACTCAGGCTGTGTTGGTACTGGAATGTGGGGGCTTCTCAAGCTGTTTGCATGACTCCGAGATGTATTTTAATATCCGTGGTTTTGTTTTGTTCTGTTTTGTTTTATTGTGACATGATATGGCCTTAGATGGATGGGGTGGGGGGGACCATAATGATAAAAGAAAAAAAGTGATAAGGCAATACAGCTTCTTTTGTGATTTCCTTTTAGGTCTGATGTTGTGGTCCTCTGTTTTTCTATCGCTAATCCCAATTCCTTAAATCATGTGAAAACCATGTGGTATCAAGAAATCAAGCACTTTTGCCCCCGCACACCTGTTGTTCTGGTTGGCTGCCAGCTAGACCTCCGCTATGCTGATCTCGAAGCTGTTAATCGAGCCAGACGCCCTTTAGCGAGGTAAGCCAAGGGACTCGGTGATTTGCTGTGCTGGCCAAATTAAAATTTAGAGGTAACAGATGACTCTGCAGGCTAGGGTTGCGCTCCTCAGTGGTCCTGGGACTCCATCAGTCAGCCATGTGCTTTAAGTTAGCTTGTTAATCCTGACCCTCTCAGGCTCACCATCCCCTCGTAGGTAAGGAACCCATTTTTGTAAAATGGTTGGCCATTGTTGGAAGTGAATTCTCCAACTGTGACATGGTGTGAATAAAAGTGTCTTGAAATTTGTAAAACATTAAACAAAACATTAGCTACTCATAATAATGTCATTCTTGAAATTATGATTATTATAGTAAAGTTCATGTATGTGCAGAGGGATTAGCCACAGTTCCTGGCCCCGGGAATATCAGGTTCATACAGATACACACATCCGAGTGTTTTTAGTCTTCTCATTTTCCTCAATCCAATATCTGAGAATATTTCATTCCCAAAAAGGCAGTGTCTAGTTTTTAAAAATCATATGGACCTATAGTTGCAAAACAGCAACACTGTTTTTTAAATGTCTCTAGTAGTTATATTTTTAAAGTGTCACAAGTTTAAAAATCAACCTGAAAGAGGATTTGTTTGACTCTGTATAAAATGTGGAATACCAGTTTTAGGGGGAAATAAGAGTTTTTAAAAACCCGTGCCCCCTCCATATTCCCTTCAGAAAAAATAATTTTATATATATTTTGTGTCTAAGAGCATAGTTTTCCCCAAAATGGTGATATTAATACCTTCCTTTGATGTTTGCCTAATAGGCTTATTACAAAAATTTTGTATAGGCAGCTTTTTATACTCTCACAGCAAAAGCAAATGGTGCTTTCTTTAGACAATTTCTGATGTTCTTGGTGCATTTCAGATAAATTTTCTGAAAACGGTTCATGTTAGGCTTTCACAGTCCTTCTGTTAAATGCGTGGACTAGGCATTGCATATTAGAAGCCACACAGGGGGAAAGGGGACTTACGGTGAAAGAGACTGCCCCTGGCATCCAGAACTTTCTGTGGGAAAGAATCGGCTAAGACAATCAGGCCTCACAACCACGGACGTGGAGGACTAGAGGAGAGTTACGGGTGCTAGAGGATGGAGAGGGGACAGTCCCCTCTGTAGAGTAGCTCTGAAATTTCATGAAGGAGGCAGTATTTGAACTAAGCCTTGAAGAGTGTCACCAGCTAGTGATTTTCAAGTCAGTCCCAGGAACCAGGAGCACAAAATGCCCAGAGGAGCCGACCTTGAAGTTAAGCCTTCTTCCCTGCACCCCCTTCCACCTTCACAACACCCTACCATTTTTCCTTGCATTCCATCCAGGTCTTCAAATCCAATTTCTAACCAGTGTTGTATTTCTCCTAAGACCAGCACCTGTCAAGCACATTACCTTTGATTCTGAAAGCCAAATATTTATTGAGGAAGATCCATTCCTAACATTATGTCTCAGAATCAAGAGTGTGTTTGTGAAGAGTAGAACAACAAATCACATCTTGCCCATTTACCGTGTTATGCCATAGTCACGGCACTATTCTGCTTACACTGCTTCCAGAGGTTTGGCCTCCCTGGGTTTGATTAGATTGTAATGGGCCTTGTGTGCCAGCCTAAAGGGCATAGCCTTTGTTCCATGAGCTTTGTGGAACCAGAGGAGATCTTGAAAAAGAATTATAGCTGCAAGTCATACTTCTGTTATGTAAGGATTTTTCCTGCAGCAGTGAGCACTGTGGGCTAAAATGTGGAGAGGCTAATGCACCAGTCCAAGCAAAAGAGGATGACAGTGTGACTGCAGACGTGGAAGAGAAGAGAAGCAGTTAGACATGAAAGAAGGCTCACAGACGTGATGGAAGGAACTTAATGGGCCATTGGATGTGAACCATTTAACCAGTCTAGAACTACGGGGTTCTAAGTGCTTGGCAGAGGTCTCTTGGCAACTTTCGAATGTGACCTGAGGCAAACCCTTTAAGCTCGCTGCCTCTGTTTCTTCAGAAGGTGGATGAAAATCACACCCGCAGGGTTATGGTGAGGCTCAAATGAGAAAAAGCATATGGATTCTTTGTAAGGTTGTAAAGCAAAATGTAAGCATAAGGTGCCGGTGACAAAGATGACGGTGACGATGGGGTGATGGCTGCTATTTGTCAGGCACTTCCTGTGGGCTAGCGTAGTCTCTCATTTCAACTTCTCAGGAGTCCTTTAAAATGTAGGTATTTACTATTATTATTCCTATTTTACCGATGGGAAAACCGAGGCTTGAAGAGTTTAGGTAACTTGCCCAGGATCATATAGCTAGTAAATAAGGCTGATACTTCAGTTACTGTAGTTACTACTGAAAGCATTTTTTTTTTTTTTTCCTGCAGGCTTAAGGTTGGAAGACTTGAGGTTGATAGATTTTTCAAGAGCCTTATTAAAAGCCTGCATAGGGGGGTGCCTGGGTGGCTCAGTCGGTTAAGCATCCGCCTTCGGCTCAGGTCATGATCCCAGGGTTCTGGGATGAAGCCCCGCATCGGGCTCCTTGCTCAGCGGGGAGTCTGCTTCTCCCTCGACCTCTGCTCTTCCCCACCCCGCTCATACTCTCTCTCTCTCAAATAAATAAATAAAAATCTTAAAAAAAAAAAAAATCCTGCATAGGACTTTAAAGATACAGTTCTATTAGGTGCTTTGATAGGCCCTCATTACCATTTTTTTCCTAAAATGAGGCTGATTATAACTTTTAAATCCTCCATTCTAGGCCCATAAAGAGAGGGGATATTCTGCCCCCCGAAAAAGGCCGAGAGGTTGCGAAGGAACTCGGCATACCGTACTATGAGACGAGCGTCTTTGACCAATTCGGCATCAAGGACGTGTTTGACAATGCAATCCGAGCAGCGCTGATTTCTCGCAGACACCTGCAGTTCTGGAAATCCCACCTAAAGAAAGTTCAGAAACCTTTACTTCAGGCACCATTCCTACCTCCAAAAGCCCCTCCACCAGTCATCAAAGTTCCAGAATGTCCCTCCACGGGGACGAGCGAAGCTGCCTGTTTACTGGACAATCCTCTGTGTGCCGACGTCCTGTTTGTCCTTCAGGACCAGGAGCACATCTTTGCACATCGAATTTACCTCGCTACCTCCTCTTCCAAATTTTATGATCTTTTTTTAATGGAATGTGAAGAAACCCCAAATGGGAGTGAAGGAGCTGGTGAGAAAGAGAAGCAGAGCAGGGATTTCCAGGGGCGGGCATGGAGCCTTGACCCAGATGAGGAGAGGGAGGAAGGCACCCCAAGGACCCCTCAGACCAATCAGTGGAAGTCCTCGAGCCAAAACCTGTCCCAACAGGAGGGTCCAGGGATGGAAGCCGAGAGCTCGATTCCAGAGACGCAGACTTTGTCAGGCTGGAGCAAGGGGTTCGTTGGCATGCACAAGGAGATGCAAGTCAATCCCGTTTCAAAGCGGGTGGGCCCCATCACCGTGGTCAGAATGGACTCCTCCGTCCAGCCACGCCCTTTCCGGACCCTGCTCCAGTTTCTGTACACGGGACAACTGGATGAAAAGGAAAAGGACTTGGTGGGCCTGGCTCAGATTGCAGAGGTTCTGGAGATGTTTGATTTGAGGATGATGGTGGAAAACATCATGAACAAGGAAGCCTTCATGAACCAGGAGATTACAAAAGCTTTTCATGTCAGGAAGGCCAATCGGATAAAAGAGTGTCTCAGCAAAGGGACATTCTCAGGTGAGTAGGTCCAACGATAAAGTCATCGATCCCTTTGGTTGTGTTTTATTAAACATTAGCTATACACGAGTAAGGGAGAGACTAACCATCACTAACATGTTATAAATGCTTATTTTTTTCATGTACCCTTCTAGTTGCATGTATCCATCTATTTCATTCTTATCAGACTTATCAGACTTAAGGGCTAAAGATTATTCCATTTTGCAGATTGGGAAACTGAGGGACAAAGAGGTTAGGTAACTCGCCCCAGGATATACAGGCAGGATTTGTACGCAAGCTTCCCTCTAAAGCAGCATGGTATCACAGTGCTTCTCGAAGGTAAGTCACATTACCCCTGAGCCTGAGCCTGAGCCAGAGCCAGTCAGCTTGATGCTCATGATTCCCCTTCAGGGTCCTTTCCCTGACCAAGTCTACTCCCCACTGACCCTTTGGCCCTGAAATCCTTGAGGTGATATTGGAGCCGTCTGCGTTCCCGTCAGGAGTGCCTCTTCTGCCCACCTCCTCTCTTTTCTTTCTCACACTCCTTTACCCTGCTCTATATTTTCCTCACCTCTTCTTTGTCCTTGATGACCATGCCTTCTGCTGCCACAGTGTCCTCACATATTTGCTTGCACACACTTCTACTGAATTCTGAAATTGCCCTCTGTGTGTGTGTGTGTGTGTATTTCATTGTAAAAATGTGACTTTCTGACTTTTATTTATGTGGACACTTCTGTTTTGTCTTTATCTTTCATAATGCCTGTCATGATGATACACATTTAGTACTATACATTTAGTCATTGATTACTGAGTCTGTTCATTAATTTTAAAGCTTATAAATAATCTTTACCTGAAACATTGACCATCATGAAATAGAAGCCATCTTGAAAGTTAATGAAAAGCAATGTTACAAACCTGCAGTAAATTAAACAATGGACCTTAAGTGAAATGAATTGAATCGCCCACCCCTTAATGCAAAGGCATAGTGACCAAATACAATGTGGAGTTTCAAGTGGATTGTCTTTAAAAAAAAAAAAAAAAAACTATAAATACAATTTAGAGATAATTGGAAATTTTTGAATATGAACTAGATAATGGATGAAATTAGGGAATCATTGCTGATTTTCTTAGGTGTGATAATGATATGATTATCTAGAAGAATGTTCTTATTTTTAGAAAATTCTTGATAAAGTAGTTCGAAGTGTCATGCTATCTGTTAAAAAAAGTGTATACATATACTACACATATTCACTATCTATACACACACACACATATATAGCTAAAGCAAACATGGCAGAATGTTAACAATGTACTATTTCTACCACTGTTCTATTATTTTGAAATTTTTCATAGTAAGGAGGAAAAAATATTCCTCTCCTTTATGGTACTATATGGTTCAGAGAATTTGTGTTGTGAGCTTATGTACAATTTTAAATGTTTACCCCCAATCCTCGAATGACATAGAAGGAATTGGGTGTTCCAAAGGTGGAGGTTGATACAAAATCACTAAGTAAAGCTATGGAAGAGAGAGTAGGAGACGTAGGTGGACGAATATGGGCAGAACTCTCAGCAAAGCTGGCTCACGGTTATGTTTCTTCAATCCCTGGGCAGATGTGACGTTTAGGTTGGATGATGGAGCCATCAGCGCCCACAAACCGTTGCTGATCTGTAGCTGCAGGTGGATGGCCGCCATGTTTGGGGGCTCGTTTGTGGAAAGCGCCAACAGTGAGGTATGTGCCTTCTGAAAAGCCCAAGTGGTATCTCTGTGAATGGGCATGTGTTTAATTAACCAGACGACTTCAGTTATTTAACTGCTTCCCTGAACCAGTTCCTTAGGCAGTGTTTGAGGGTCAGGTCACCCTCTTCTTAATTTTGCAGTTAGGAGGAGCTGGTGTCTGTTGCTCACTGCTTTCATTTGTAAAACGTGATTGGCTCTACTTTTTAACAAATGTCCCCAAGCAAGACACTGGCAAAATCACATCCAATAGGGGCAGAGTCTGTCTTCCAGAAGTTTAAGGCAGTGAAAAGCTTCCTCAGTCATCCCCGACCTGGGCTCAGCTGAGACCCTGACCAGAGGGCGGGCCTTAAGAAGCCACCCCGTTGGGCCTCAGTCTTCTCATCTGCCCCGTGAGGGACGCCCCAGGGCATGGGGGACGCCCTGGATGGTCTCCTGGAGCTGCGGCACTCCCCGAGGCTCGGCCGGACTTGCCTTCTCCAAGGGTCTGTTCACTGGACGGAGATGGCAACGGAGCAAATGGTCCCTCCTCTGAACACGCCTCCCTTCGGTCTCGCGGAGGCCACTGAGTCACTTCTCGGGCACCGGCCCTATCTCCAGGAGAAGGATAGTCTTAGAGCAGAGCAAGCAGTATGTTGAAGACCCTACCCGTTCATCTTTTTACAAACTCGATTGGAAAAGAAAGAAAAATTCCACTCAAGCACATCTAACTTTAGAAGAGCAAGCGTTTTTGTTGAGTTTTGAAAGTATTTTTTAACCATCTTTTTTTAAAAAACACGGGGACACCCCATCAAGTTTATTGTCCCAAGAGGCTTGTTTTGCATATCTCAGCATCTCTCTCCACACTTTAAAAAGAAATGAAGAAAACAATAGCGGTGAGGGGCTCTCACCGCAGAAATCTGAGCACTCCCATTGTGACCCAGGAGCCTGCATTTGCATCCCCGAGTAGGGCTGCAGAATCACAAGCCCGGAGGGCTGGGGCGGAGGAGGTCCCTGGGCCACCTCCTGCTTCCAGAACAAACTGCCGCTGCTCCTAAACCAACCCCCAGCAAAAGGCTGTCTGCTGTGTGGGCAAAAAGTGTCAGAATTATCCTGATGACCTCTTTTGGTGTCTCGCAGCCTTTCTGAATCCGGAGGTCCTCAGCTGTAACTAACCAAGTCTTTCCCGTGCCACCAAAGGGGTTTCAGAGCCGCGTCCCTGAGACAGCAGCAGCGTCGTGGAGGCCGCCCAGTGAAGGATGTGGGGCTCGAATCCCAACTCCTCCACTTACAACCTGTGTGGCCTTGGGCAAGCGACCCCCTTTCTGAGCTCCAGTCTCCCTGTCTGGAAAGCATGATGATAACCCACAGTGTGGTAGTGGGGTACAAAAGTCAGACCTTGCAAATCACCCCAGGAGCATTAAGTAAACGTAGCTGCCGTTAGTCTTATTGTGATGTTGTTAGGGTTAATACTCTTTCACTCTTACTTCCAAAAAAATCTGGGGAAGCCACCGACTGACAAAACTTCATCCAAATGGCATTTCACCCACTTCAGTCATCCCCAGAGATAAAGGGCCTGGGGGCTGGCTTCCCTTATTTTTCCAGCTCACTGAAATGTGTGCTGATTGTGTGGCCGAGCACCTGCTATTAACACAGCAGAGAAGTTGATCAAGGTCAGGAACCCAGGCACAAAGGGACACTGTCAGAGCTGACCTCACAAATGCTAATCCCCTTTATCCCTTCCCAGAATGGACCGTAATCAGCTCCAGATTAAAATGTGCAGGAGAGGTGACCAAAACAAAAACTTGGCAGACAATGTGAATGCACACGTACATGGGGAACAGCCTCTCCTGGAGGGGCCCCCTGGGTAGCACGACCTCCTAGAAAGACTAGGTCATTAACATGGCAGCTGAGGCTAATAGGTATGGATACGTTCTACCCAACTTAGAAGACAGAGACCATGGACCCAAGCAACCGAAGGTCCGTGCCGGATCCCTTTAGTCAGTGTGTTGAGAATGCCATGAGCTGTTGACACGTGTGCCCCTGCCTGCCCCTTCCCTTGATTTCCCCTGTAGACTGTAATGGTTATGTCGTGATAAACTCTAGTCTCAGCTTGACCTTGAGCAAGCGACCGACCCTCTCCTAACCTGTGTCCTCATCTGTAAAATGGGGGATAACAAGAAAACTGTCTTCAAAGGGCAGATAAGTCAGGAGAACACATGTATAAACATAGAATTCGGTGCTTGGAACATACGGAAGCTCAAGAAATATCGGTGACTATTGTCCTGGAGGATTCTTGTTTAATTCTTTCCATGAAGGATTAAAAATCTTTGTCCCCTGAAAGCCCTCGCAAAGTGTGGTTAGAGGGATCATGGGGAGGGAGGAACATCAGTTAAACGCTCAGCAAATATTCCATGACTGATGCAGGCCTGTATTGGCACTTGGGATCTGTCCTTTTCTAGGGCACCCATTAACTCTTTATTGTCCTGTGAAAATCTGACTTCCCCCTCAAAATTCAGTCTTTTTATTTTTTTGCATTAATAGAATTCTCATGAATATCCAGAAAGGAAGAAGATATACATTGATGTTACTTTAAAATTTTTTGTCACTTAATATTTAAGAAGACATTGTATTTTACTTCTATTTTTCTCATTACCTTTAATGTAGCAGTAAGCATAATTCTCTCCCTAGAGGTACTCAGCAAGTGGTTCATTAAAAATGCATGCCTGGCTTGTAGTAAGCAATGCTCTGGATCTGGAATACTTTCTCATTCTCTATGAGACTGTCTCTAATTATAAGCCTAATAGTCTGAGCTGATTTTCACAATTAAAATTTTAAACCATCGAAACTGGACTATGGGACGTTTTTTAGGATAGCATTATATTCTCTTTGCTGACTTTTTTTTTAAGGTACATCCAGCAGGTAGGATGCAAAATTCCTAATTCCATCTCTTATGTAGCTTTATATTATTTTTAAAAGTTCTATGAAATGACCTCTCCATTGTTCTACATAAACATTAAAATCATAGAAATGGTCTTTTAAAAAAAAATGAGGAGAAAAAAAAGGTGCAGGTTCCAAAGGTGCTTTTAGTTTATTCTCATTCGCTCTAAGGGTCCCAAGCATTCTTTGCCCAACAAAGCCATCGCTTCAAAAAACTGTTAGCATCGTGTTATGCAAGAAGGAAAAAGCAGGTCATGGATGATTACAAATGTCAGAACACGCCGAAGACATTGGAAGTATTGGGGCAGGGCTGCTTACAGGAATCTGTCATCTCCTGCTGCCAGAAATAATTTCTTTTCACTTAGGAAGTTCATTTTGTCGAGACTTAGAACACACTCTTACCAAAAAATGCTAAGGTAATCCAAATATCTTCAAAATCCAGAGTCTCAGTGAAGAAGAAAAAGCTGTAGGTATCACCTCTTCCAAATAACGCCCAGATAACGCATGAGGACGCCGAGGATCAGAGAGGGTGAATGATTTGGCAGAGGTCACACTCATTTTAGTGACAAACCCCTGGGCCTGTACCAGCCTCTTTCCTTGTCCTCCAAGCCACTATTTTCCAAAACAGCAGGTATCCCCGTAGCTGAGAACAGGGCTTCACAGAAAGCTCTGGCACTGTTTACATTTATGATCACTAATTCTTTATAGCACTTAGGACTTTGTAAAATGTATATACTTTCACTATCAAAATGGCCCAAATTTTAAGTTTCACAACTTCAATTATCTAGAAAACTGTGCGAATCCAGACTTGATCTGTATAAGATAAATGCATGTATGTGTCAGCATGTATGTGCGTAAGCATATACACAAGTCTAACTGATGTTAGATTCACTGGAACAACAATTAATTACAATACAGTGGCTTCTTTATTTTCAAATAACATCAGTAACAGTTTCTACGTGCCAAGTTGTATCTCTTGTCGAGGCTGTGCTAGAAACTCTAAAGAAACTCTAAACTTGTCAAATCCTTGATGGTAATAACCCATGCAGCTTATTTACCAGATCATAATTGTTCTCATCGACTATGTCTGAAAGGGGGTGGGTGTATAATTTTCTTACTATTTCTGGGAAGGTCTGGGGGGGGCCTTCCCTTTGATACAGTAGTAGAAAGTTCTGTCTGCCAGGATATTCGATCTGAGGTGGCTGGTGGCTGTGCAGGAGGATGATACAGGTTGCTATCGCTTAAGTGAATCTGGAACCACGACACCAGAACGCATTGGCCATGAGCCCCATGTCGATTGTGGTGGTAATATGTACATAAAGGGAAAGATTAGATATATAATGCAGATGTAATCATGTGTAATAGAGATATAATCATATATTGTATCTTTATATGGTGTATAGAGGTCTATTAAGTACCAGAAATAGGCAGTTAATAACTGTTCATCCTTTTGAACTTAGAAATCTAATGCTTAAGAACTGTTGGTGAAATATGGTACTTAATTGTACTGTGACCCAAACCTTAGCTTCCTTGCCATGAAGGGTTTCTTGTACTGCACAGCAGTTCTGAGCATAGAATTGTACTCCCTAGGTTCAAATCCCAGTCACTTACTAACTCCGTGACCTTGGATAGGGGACTACTAACCTCCATGAACCTCAGTTTCCTTACCTGTAAAATGGCAAAAATAATAGTTTTTTCCTCCTAGGGAGAATATAAGGATCAGATTAGATACTGTGTGTGGGAAGCTTAGCACAGCACCACGTGTGAAGGAGGCCTTCCATTAAGGTTAATTTTTATCACCATCATCATGCCTGGAGTCAAAGGCAATAGTGCTGTTCTGTCCTATACCAGGGCCCATCCTGTGGGGTTAGTTTGACTGTGTGCTTCTGCGCCCTGTACATCCTCACTGATCCCGGCCCTGGCTCTCTAGCAAACTCTAGCAGGTATCAATATTGGCAAGAACTGCAGGTGCTCAGGAGGTCTCGAGATTAAGTATTCCTACAAAGGAGAGTTTACCAGACCCAACCAACTGTTCCCCACATGTCCCAGGTAAGGGTGTCTCTGGATTCTCTGAATCTACTGATAACCTGATAATGTTCCAATAATTTTGAATCTGTGTGGTTGTGCCATAGGAAAAATAATGAAGTGTGTATACTGTGTTTGCATATATTGATAGAACGTTGGAATCACTCCAGTCACTGTGGCAACTAGGGTGGTTGCTCATCCTCTGTTTTGACATCTTAGAGAGCGGGGCTCTATCGTGTGTCAGCAACAGTGTGGTTTGCAGCTACCCCCCACACCTGTCATGTTGCTGGGAGATTTCTTTCCCCACAATAGAGTATTAGAAGGTACTTGGTGAGGAGAGTCCATATTACAGACCATTTGTCTGATTTATAAGTCCAAATAACCATTTAAAAATTCCAAATCAGGCTTTGTCAGGCAGCCCCACTCCTTTGTCATCTACAAATCAAACTGTTATGTTTGAAGCAATAAATAGCGAATGACTTCTACACGCGGCCTCAAAGCAGGTATCCCAGACTTGCCAATATCAAATTGTACGGTTGGGGTATTTATAAGCAGTATAGCCTGGAAATGCACCCACTGCTTTCTTCAGCAGAACTTAGCTTTTCAAATAATATTTCAGGTATATCTCCCGAACATAAACAAGATGTCAATGCAAGCGGTATTGGATTATCTTTATACCAAGCAGTTGTCACCTAATTTGGACCTGGACCCACTGGAATTAATTGCCTTGGCAAACAGATTTTGCCTGCCACACTTGGTTGCACTTGCAGGTAAGTCTGATGACTCAGGGTCATGCAGGGTCTGACTGTCAAATTTATCAAAATCACATTTAAGCAAAAATAACATTTCCAGGGAATAAAAATTAAATTTTTATCACCCAGTATAGGACTGTCTTGTGCAGGGTGATAATAAGTAGATCAAATGTATCAGACAGCCCAATTCAGCTCCACAGATATTTCTTAGGCACCTACTTTGTGGTAGACCCTGTAGGGGGACACAATTATCAAGATGAGTGATGCATGATCCCTGCCCTTGAGACCCATGCTCTGTGCACTCTGCCTCATTTGTGGACCGTGGGATTGGAAATAAAACTATTGTGTCCATATTATTCCCTTGATGTGTGCTCAGACACAGTCTTTAAGAAAGAGCAGTAGGAGGCCATGGTGAAGAACATAGGCTGCAGAGCCAGACTGCTCGGGTTCAGATCCTGACTCCACCATTTACTGGCTAGATGACTTCACACTTCACCACTCTGCGTCTGCTCTCTCTCTCTTTAGCATGGGGATCATGTTATTCTCCCGTAGAGTTGTTACAAAGATTAAGGAGTTAAGATATATATAAAGTTCTCAGAACAGTGTCTGGCACCTAGTAAGCATTATGTAAGTGGTTTTTTTAAAGCTATTTTAGAAAATGTTCTGACATTGTCAAGAGCATTTTGGGAGAAAGAAGAAAGGGGGACTTGGCTTCACTTTCCAAAATCATTTCTGGATTTGTTCAGTTGTTAGGCTGAAGCAGGTCTAAATAGGATACGTGTATTATTCACATACATGTTTCCTAAATGTAAACCTTCAGCTTCATTCACGAGAAGGGTCAGTTAGCAGTCTGGGTGTTTGTCACTACATTAGCTGACTCCTGTGAGCCGTGAGAGCAGAAATAGTGACAGCTTTGTACACTGGTCTACTGTCCCCAGCACACAGCAAAGTGCCTGAGCCTATTAGCTTCCCAATAAATACCTGTTGAATCAGGAAGTGAGTGAAAATGAATGTTTGAACAAACCAACTGGTCATATCTGCACTTCACTTTCTGGCAGGTGTCTTTGGAATAAAATGTATTTCTCTGGACTTCACGTTTCTGCTATACTCAGCCAGCTGGAGACCCAAGTCCTCTCCTTGCCTTACTTCTTCCCCCACTGGATAAAAAGATAGAAAGAGATTGTTGAAGCACTGCTATTTTTTTAAAAACCATTTTTAACCAACAACCCTGAAGTCACAGGTCCACAAGAGTGCCCTGCTTTTTAAATGTTAACCCTAGGAGGCTGCAGTGGGCAGTTCCTTTTTTCAAAAGTATAGGTTCTGATCTGTTTGACTATTCAGTGTTTACAAGTAGGTATCCTTTGAGGATGAATTTGATTTTTTTTTAATGTGGTCAAAAACAATTTGGAACCAAATCTGTTGAACAAGGTTTGTGATTAATCTTAAACTAGTGCCATTTTTGCTTAAATATGAAGTACAGTGACGAAAACTTGGGACTGACCTCTCCGTGAAAGGAACTGAATCAAAGAGAGGTTCTGGTGTGAACTGCAGACTTCTAAGCCTGTTTCCTTTTGTTATTAAATGCTACTGTTACAGCTAGGATTAAATATATAGCTGCCTAAGATGATCCCTGTAATCATTTATAATGTTGGGTTAAGTATAGAGTGTTCAGAACATAGTTTTTAAAAATCAGTTTCTGGGGTAAGAATGTGTTGCAAGCCAACGTGTTAAATGAGTATCAAGAAATGTTGCTGTTATCTAAAATCAAAAAGCCTGATGACTTCTTTGGAAAATGTAGTTCCAAATGGTTCTTTGTCCATCCAACTGATGAAGGTTGTGCCAAAGAAACCATTCCCATCTAGATATCGTATTGACCACATGGAGGCATGTTGACAACCAAGTGCATAGAACAGAGGGTAAGCAGGGTTGGGACAGTTTACTGGATTAGAAGAACAGACGCAATGCTGGAGATGAAAAGAATACCTCGACCTCAGGGAGCTAGGAGTGTGGGCCTAGATTGTACCCACACGCGTCAGTCCCAAAGGCAGAGGACGGCCCAAGCAGAGGCAGGAGACCACTCCATCTCAGAATCACAATTTAGATTCAACTTAGAAGCCCTGGGCACAGCTCCCAGGCAGAATTGGCTCTCCCAGCTAGATTTTTGTTAACTTCCAGTTGAAGGTTCCCCCCCAGTCGTTAGAATCTAACAGGCTGAACAATATGTTACCCATCTGCAGCTGTTGAGAAAGACATCTGCATTCACATTTTTAATTCCCCATATGGATTCATTCCTGTTACTCAGTCCTTCCACTTTCAGAGATTATTGAGAATTGGAGTGATATGAGCGGGGAAGCTGTCAAACAGGAAGATACTAGAGAGTCTAGAGGATTCTAGGAAGGCACTGGACTATCCAGAGCAGCACTATCCAATAGAACTGTCTGCAGTGATGGAAATGTTCTGTGTCTGTGTTGCCCAATACATGTGTAGCTGTTGAGCACTTTGGTGTGACTAGTGTGGCTGAGGGTGTGAATTTTTAATTTTATTTCATTTCAATTTAAGTTTCAGTCGGCTCACGTGGCCAGTAGTCACCATACTGGACAGTGAAGGTCTGGAGGACTCCAGCTATTTCAGAAGTGCAAACAAGTGTCCCAGAGTCATTGGTGCAATGGCCAGAGACCAGAACTCCCCATGCTGGAAGACCAACCATCACAGTGGGCCCTGAGTTCAGTTCGGATGACTGCCAGAGCTGTGTCCCATATTCCTTTCCTCTTAGGTGGTCCCAGACCAGACTCTCTAAGTGAGATGTCTGGCTTGCAAGGGCATGGTTCAACTTACTCCCGTTCTCTCTCTTCCCCAGAGCAGTATGCTGTCCAGGAGCTGACCAAGGCCGCGATGAGTGGTGTGGGCATTGACGGGGAAGTGCTCTCGTATTTGGAATTGGCCCAGGTTTGTAACAATTTGCCTTTCACCTTTTAAGTGTGTTCAACCAGTTCATTTAATGCTGATCAAACATTCCGCTGTTGCATCTGTCTAAATAAAGATGTCACCACTGAGTCACAGAGGGCCCTGTGTACACTGAGAAGATCTGAGAGTTTCACGTTTCATGCACCATTCCCCCTGCTGGGCTTCGTTTGAGAAAACAACACGGACCCTACCCCACGCCAGCCCTATTGTCCCCCGAGGCACCAGCTTCACATGTGGGAGAACAATTTGGGGCATGATAGGGGAAGGTTCTGTCTCTCCTTGTTTGAATTCTTGGACACATATTGGCCAAGATCAGACAGTTTCTAGAACCCCATGAAGCCCTGTAATGCCCCACCTCTCACTGCAGCTTTCCTGGGGTTTTCCAGAATCAGTATTTGTTAATAGCAATATTGTGATTCCATAATCCCTGTACACACTTGCACTCTTCCAGAGAGGCCCCGAGATCTGGCTTCAGCTTTGTCCCGAATGACTTACTCAAGGCACAAACCTAAACTCTGCCTCTGTTTCCTTATCCGTAATGAATGGGGATGATAATTCACATCCTATCAACCTTACAGATTATTTTGAGAATCAAGTGGGAGAGAATGTTCAAGAACGAGCAGTGAAGAGTAGAATCCTGTTGCACGTGTGGGATGCTTCGTCCCTGGCATAGACTGACTGACACTGAGTTTACTGACACTGAGTTTCATTCTGAAGGAATGAAGAAGACATTCTTCGGTCCTTTCTTCAGCCCATTGGGTTCGGTTTTCTGTTCCCTCTCTGTTAGGGCCGAGGTTTACTAAGCCTTAGGTCAGGTGATTTGAATGGCTCTTTCTCAATCAAGGGAGAGGAGATGGTTTCAGGGAGAGGAGGGAGGCAAGTAGCAGGTCAAGTTGCACAGGAACGGTTTGCATTCAAAAGGGGGAAAAGGCAGAATCAGGCTTTACAGCAGCCTCCTGGTTTGGACTTACGCAACGAGTATTTGTGGTTTTCTCCACACACATCGGGCACTGCCCCAGACAAAAGGACACATGGATATAAATGGCAGATTCTCTGCCCTCGGGGCAATCATAAACAGAGAAATAGACAGAAGCCCACGTTATTAAAATCCAGCGTGAAAAACAGCCTCATAGAGGTTACAGTGAAAACCCAGAACAGGCATCTGTTGCAGTAGGCTCAGCAAGGTCCCATCAAAATGGGTTGTCCATACTTGGAGTTTGAGGTCTCTCAAACCAGGTCCGGGGCACAGTTTATGACTTGTGCTCTCTCCAGTAAGTACTCCTCCTGGAGAAAAATGTAATGACCCAGCATTGCATGTAGGGCCAGTCTACTTGATGTAGTGATTTGCAGTTGTGTCTCTTTGCTCTGGGTCCCCGCCCTGACGAGCCTCGGCAGGAAGAGTTTAGGCTGGAGCCTCCTGTACCATAGCTCATTCATGAGACCCTTGCCTCGTGGCATGCTGGGTTTATTTAACCATCAGCGTGCGGACAGGTGGCACCCGATCTGTTGCATTTTCCAACGTCCAGGATATGAACACCTCCGCCTGACCAGTTTTAACAACGTGAAATTGCTGACCTCGGAGTAGGGAAGAAATGTGCACCGTTGACGCTCTTGGGCAGATCCAAGCCAACTCCAGCTCACCGGTGCCCGAGTCTTACTTTCAGAAAGAAATCTGATCTCAAGAGAAGTTGGAAGCACCAGCAAAAATGGTCTATAATGTTGGGTTTGCAACTCTCAGAGTTTCTTGAGTTATTTTCTGGGGACATCAGCTTTTATATGGGCCTTTCGTTCATGGCAGAGATGTGGGCCCCCGAGGGAGCACCCTGTAGGGTTTCAGGGTTTCGCCTGATCAAAGAAACCTCAAGACCCACAAACTGAACGGCTAGCCAAGGACACGGACAAAGTGTGGGGTGGAGGAGACTTGCCAAACTTGGGGAGGAATGGGGAGGTGACTGTGGCATTTTGAGCACCAAGTCTGTTTTGGTCACAGCTACCTCAGCTGCTCCCTCCCCCCGAGCATCTGCTCAGAAAGGAGTCGTTGTGGAGTGTCGGGTCCCTGCCACCCTGCCCACACCACCCGCTCTTCTTATGTAACCAAAGGACAGGTACACATTCCTCAGTCTCCTTTTTCAGATCTTTGGCCCCAGCAAGGCGAGCTCTGACCTGCGCCACGGAGTGCTCCGTGGCTGAGGCTTCCTTAACCAGAGTCCGTGTTGCTGCTTTGCTGCTGGCTGGCACCTTCCAGAGGCCACAGTCATGAGTCACTAGCGGGCCAGTGGCAGGGGAGGCTGGGTGGAGAGGGGTGCTTTCAGCTCCTGATCTGATACGGTGATTATTTTTGGTGCACCCGTCACAGGGGTAAGGAAGGGGTATGCCAAGCGCTATATTGGGCTGGCGTTGGCACCATAGCCAAAGTCAAAACACTGGAGTCAAAGCAAGAGGTTTGCCGAATCAGTCACGCGGGCCCTTTATCATCTCTGTCACCCCTACGGTGGCTGACGGTTTCTCTGGGGCCCCACTTTAGAAAGTAGAGTCTGACCCCCTTTCTGGTCACTTCCCTGTAGTTCCACAACGCCCACCAGTTGGCCGCCTGGTGTTTGCACCACATCTGCACCAACTACAACAGCGTGTGTTCCAAGTTCCGCAAGGAGATCAAATCGAAATCCGCAGGTGAGAACACAGGTTCCCATCAGTCCGGTTCTCATAGGCTCTGACTGCAGCGTTGACCCTCTGTGCCCTTGAGCAGGTGTACAGGCCCCAGGCAGCTCCGGGGGAAGTCCCTGTGATTGGCTGGTGGTCACATGCCCGTGACGCGACGCAAGGAATTGTGGGGCAGGAATCCTCCTTGAAGGACTTCATGCTTGGGAGATTTGCGTGGAGCGGGATCCGGGGTTCCCTGCCGCAGAGCATGCGGAGGGGGTGGGCTCACCCTTGTCTAGGGAAGCATGCCGAGGAGCAAGCTTCCGCTCGGAAACCAAGTGGTCCTGGGTTCAGGTTCTCCGTGCCCAGCTACTTCAGGCAAGTGATTCTAACTCTCGAAACCTGAGTGTCCCAATCTGCAAATGGTCGTACCCCTGATCCCTAATCCCCACACACCGGGTTGTTGGGAGGATGTAGAAGGGAGCATATACGAGAAGCACGGGGCACAGAACCTAGAATATAGAAGCTCTCGACAAACACAGCGGGTCTCATCATCTGCACCCTTCCTTCACCAGACAACCAGGAATACTTTGAGCGGCACCGCTGGCCCCCTGTGTGGTATCTGAAGGAAGAAGACCACTACCAGCGCGTGAAAAGGGAACGCGAGAAGGAAGATATTGCACTAAATAAACATCACTCAAGACGAAAGTGGTGCTTCTGGAATTCGTCTCCAGCAGTTGCCTGAGGGGGAAGAGACAAAAATCAGTCATCTGACACACCACTTTTAAAAGCACTACTGTAAAATTAGTCTTATTATTAGAGATAAGTCGTAGTTCAGGTTTCAGGCACTGATCTTCCTCCACTGTTGTGCATTTATCTTTGTCGGGATCAAAGCACAAGCTCCCCATCAATGAGCCTGGACAAAAAAGGGAAGTTGATGCTCACTGCATTCCTTAAACTTATATGTATATTTTTTGTTAGAAGGCTTAATAAACTTTAGTCCGTTACTTTGTTTCTTTTTATACCAAGGAAAAAAAAATCCAGCTTTCATGTTTCAAAGTCCCAAATTAGAAAATATTTTTATATGGTCTCTTGTATTTTGTTGAAATGAAAATACTATGTATTACTTTATTTTACAGGCCGCAAATTAACCATGAAGTCGCCCTGTGATGCTCTTGGCCCACATGACCACCAGGCATTATTGCATAATTAGAGGGTTATCCTTTGGTTGTGAAGTACAGGGTTGGAACGAAATTCCCCCAAGTGCAAGTTAGAGAGTGTTTAATCTTTGTTCTGCCGAATAACAGTGGTATAATTACCAAGTCAACTCCAAGAATGTGTATTTACCATATTTGCCGTGTAAATGCTAGTAATTATATGGTTATATGTGCCATGTAAAATACAGTGATACCAAGTCTTCTGTTGTTTAAAATGTCCAGATTCAAAAGGATAATCTTTATAATCATTAGAAGGGCTTATTCAATCCCAGCATTATCCAGGGCAAACCCACCGGTGGACCTGAACCCAAGAGATACCGTAAGAGCATTGGTGTTTGGGTGGCTGTGTGAGGGTTTGTGTCTCTCCGTGTTCCTCGATCTTGCCATGCTTCTGCGTGCAGATTCTTCAAAGACTTGAACCGAGATGGGCAAGGGAAGGGATCCCCAGCCTTTGTCCCATCATCTGCAGGCTCGTCACATCTCACCCACGGAAACAGGCTTCCTCAGGTCTCTCACCTGCAGCCAACTTCACTTTGTAAGACACGCATTTTTAACTCTTCCCAGGGAAAATTCAGGCCGCTGTAGGAGTAGGCTGAGGCAGACCGCCCACCCCTGCTGAAGGTCAGCAGGGCGTGTGAAGGTGCAAAGCTGGAGGCTGGGTCGTCTGGGGTCCCTGCATTCTCCAACGCAGACAGGAATCTTATTCCAAGAGTCTAGGAAATGGTGCTATTGTGAGTTAGTCCTGACCCTTTGTCATTCTGAGTTTTCAGTGTTAAAACAGAAAGTGTTGAGCAGGGGAGCTTTGGAGAGGCAGTCAGTCCTTGCTTCTCTGTACATTAAAATGTTACAGCACTCATACGGAGCATTTTAAGGCCCCAGCGCCATACCTGCCGTGGGATGTGGCATGACGGCGGCGGGGGCTTATTTTGTCGGGAGGTCAACTTACTGATGCTGAAGGCTGTTGATTTTTCTTCCTAGCTTTCGGAAGTTGGAAAAGAGACAGTTGAGTCCAAACCCCAATGTTGACAACCATATGCATTTGAAAATCTACCCAGATTACAGATGGACATTTATTACTGGCGGTGGATACACACCAGATCCAAGAGTTTGGAGAGGCCCAGGAATGCCTCACCCTCTCATGACAAAGGAGAGGGCAGTAGAGTAGAAATGGATGGTTGTAAATGCATCTACTTTAAGTTTTGGTCAATAGGGTTGTAAATCATTAGCAGAAGGAGAAAGGAGACAAAATGAGAGGATAAATGTCAAGACTCAGGAAGAATTGACATATATCCCATCATAAAATGGTAGAAGTTGAGTTTTTAGTGAGTGGTCAGAGTTGAATTTATACAACCAAAGTTCCCATGTGATTGTAATCTTGCCAAAACATAATGGACATATAAATGAACCTGGGGTATAAGCAATAATATCCACTAGTGTTTGTTATCAGCTACTGTAACCAAGTGGCTGGTTCATTTGGTTGATGCTGATTATGGCCTTTAACCATGGTGGTTTGTTTCGTGTTTTTTATTTCACAAAAAGCCAATAAAATTGTTTAGCTATAAAATGCCTCCTTTTTTTTTTTTTTTTTTAAGGACTACCAAAATATCATGTGTGTGACTTAAATAGCTTTTTCTGAAAACTATCAAAACCGTAAAGGTGCTGGGTCATGGGGGCTATGTATGCTTCCATAACAAGGCAGCTTCAATGACTGTCATCTCTGTTTTCGGTTCGGCCAGCAGAGTTTCCAGTGCCACCATATACAGGAGGGACCTGGCTTCTTGCTCTTGGATAATACAGTTATGTCACTACATATGGTAGAAATTGGAAAAAACAGAAATGGTGTCTGTAGCCTAAAGAACTTATAATCTTGGTTTTGGACAGTTCTGCCAGCAATGAAGTGAAAGGTTGCATCGTGGGCTCATGAAGTCAACCTTTTCTTTAGAAGCAGATCTAAGAAGGATTTTGGGAAAATCTGCAAACAATTTCTGAACTTCTAGGTAGCATACTGTTTACCCAAACTCAGGGGGAAGAAGGGTCTCCAAGCAGATCTCACCTGGGCATTCCTCTGAGTGGCATATTCCCTATAACTCCATGGAACGGGGTTGACAACTATACAAAATAACTGCAGAGAAAAGACCGTGAGATTTCCAACACCTTCCCACACCTTTCAGAGGTGGGTGGTCCAGATCATGGCACCGCTTACATAATGCATACCGGTGGAGTCTTACCTATAGCAAGCACTGGTCTAAATTTCTCCCAGAGCAATGCCTGGCAAATCATCAAAGATTTCAATAACCCTGCACTGGCATTATAGGAAGCTTAAATCCTACTGGTTTCAAGGTAACTCAAGTATTTTCTTTATGGACACTCAAAAACAAGACTCCAATGTTTCTAAGAAATTTTTTGACACTTGCTTCCATTGTATGGTATATCAGTTGAATTTCATCACTGTGACATTCACTTCTACTAGTCAGAGGAAAAAATGAAATGAATCCTGAGTTTGGAAACTTATTTTATGAGCGCAGCATTTCGGAAATGAATGCTCTTCTGCAAACTAAAGATTTACCAGGCTTTTTCTTAAATTGGGTATTTCTTTAATCAAATACCCTAATTGGATACAAGTGGACAAGTAGCAATAACTCCTCTTTTCTAATAGAATGTGACCAGTGCATAAAAAATATAGAGTTAAAAGTTAGCCAAGGAGAATGTGTTTGGGTTAGATTGTGTGTAAGTAAGGAAGAAGCAGTGCAACAAAGAGGGGGGGAAAAAAGCTAAGGACAACTTAAAAAAAGAAAGAAAAAAACCAGAAAGATGACTGACGAAAGCTATAGAGGTTGCACTAAGCATTCTGAGATACAGATGTCGTCTCTTTCTTCCAAAGGCTAGGTTCTGACATAACTCCATCTCTCATGACTTAATTTATCTTCAGAGGAAGACTTTGCTCTCTTGAATTTCCAATTAGAAGGCAGGCAATGTAGGGGCCCCTAGGTGGCTCAGTTAGTTGTGTCCAACTCTTGATTTTGGCTCAGGTCTTGATCTCAAGGTCGTGAGTTCAAGCCCCGCATCGGGCTCCCAGCGTGGAACCTACGTTAAAAAAAAAAAAAAAAAAAAAAGGGCAGGTGATGTATGCAGCAGGAAAAGGCACTGTGACCTGGAAAGGCAACGCTTCTGGAAAAGCTGTGCTGATTCCCTCTGGCTGGATTTGAAAATTCTCTCGTGCCAATAGCACCTTTAAATGGGGTGTTTTCACTTAAGCAACGCAGATGCATGTTTTTTCTCTGGGCTCCTGTGCAGGTGCCTCACCAGTTAGATATCATTAGACTATAGTGTACAAAATATGGAAATAATTTAGGAGCAGTAACTCTTGGGTGGAAACAGACATGAAAGTGGTAGAAACAATGGTAAGAGACATGAAGTGACTTGTCAGCCATCACTCCTGTTGCTTACTAAAATTTCTAGGAATACAACATCTTGGTCACT
>NC_138374.1:57941916-57988749 GCF_054177405.1 Leptonychotes weddellii
AATAAAGAAGATGTGATACACACACACACACACACACATATATGTATACACAATGGAATATTACTCAGCCATCAAAAAATGAAATCTTTTTTTTTTTTTTAAAGATTTTTTATTTATTTATTCATGAGAGACAGAGAGAGAGAGAGAGAGGCAGAGGGAGAAGCAGGCTCCCAAGGAGCAGAGAGCCCGATGCGGGACTCGATCCCAGGACCCTGGGATCATGACCTGAGCCGAAGGCAGACGCTTAACCATCTGAGCCACCCAGGCGCCCCCCAAAAATGAAATCTTGCCATTTGCAACCATGCAGATGGAACTAGAGGGTATTATGCTAAGTGAAATAAGTCAATCAGAGAAAGACAATTACATGATTTCACTCATATGTGGAATTTAAGAAACAAAACAGAGGAGCATAGAGAAAGGGAGGGAAAAATAAAACAAGACGTAATCAGAGAGGGAGACAAACTATAAGAGACAAGAGACTCTTAACCATAGGAAACAAACTGAGGAATGATGGAGGGGAAAGGGTGGGGGGATGGGGTTAACTGGGTGATAGACATTAATGAAGGCACTTGATGGAATGAGCACTGGGTGTTGTATGCAACTGATGAATCACTGAACTCTACCTCTGAAACTAATAATAAAAAATAAAAATAAATAAAAATAAAAAATAAAATGGAATCAGGGAGGCAGGGGGTGCAGCCTCCATAAACAACAGAAAGAATTATCTTGACAGAAGGACATTTTTTTTTTTAAATATTTTATTTATTTATTTGACAGAGAGAGAGACAGCGAGAGAGGGAACACAAGCAGGGGGAGTGGGAGAGGGAGAAGCAGGCTTCCCGCTGAGCAGGGAGCCTGATGCGGGGCTCGATCCCAGGACACTGGGATCATGACCTGAGCCGAAGGCAGACGCTTAACCGACTGAGCCACCCAGGCGCCCCGAGAAGGACATTTTTAACATAGGAATTTCATCTCCCCCTTTTAAGAAAAACAAGGAAGATCCCTCTCTGCCCCAGCAACAATGCACTAACCTCCCACTTGTAGCCAATGAGAAACCACCACAACCTTAAATTCATGTCCTTCTCCAGTGAATTGTTGCTTAAAACAAAGCTCTTCAGGGACACCTGGGTGACGCAGTTGGTTGAGCATCCCTCTCTTGGTTTTAGCTCAGGTCCTGATCTCAGGGTCATGAGATCAAGCCCTAAGTTGGGCTCTGTGCTCAGTGCGGAGTCTACTTGAGATTCTCTCTCCTTCTCCCTCTGCCCCTCCCACTTGTGTGCCCTCTTTCTCTCTCCCCCAAAATAAATAAATCTTTTAATAAATGAACAAATAAAACAACGCTCTTCAATTTCCTCCTAAAACCTAATAAAAGATGACCTTTCCTTGGTCTCTTCCGACTTCCTATGGTTCCTCATAGCTTGCATGTGCTGAACTGCAGCTCTGCTATTCCTGAATAAACTCATTTTGCTAATAAAATCACTGGCTATTTTATTTTTAAGGTTGACACAACCAAAGTTTGGGCATCTTTTTTTTATTCCCTCCCAAATTAATAAAAAGAAACATCCCTTTGATTTGATGATTCATGGTAGTTCCAGTTAGAGTGGATATTTACCCAGGGACTGTTCAGCTTAAATTTTTGTTGTTGTTGTTAAGCTTAACTTTTGTGTGAAAAGATCCACAACCTCTCTAAGCTTTGGTCATCTAAAACACAGGAATGGCTTGCACTGAGTTTTTGGTGCAGATTAAATGAGACGATTTAAGTAAAACACTTGGCATAGCGCCTGGCGTATAGTAAGCACTCAGTATATGAACCTGTGACCATCGAGGTAAGAAATCTGAGAGAGGATAACACTGTGTGTTACAGCATAGAACAATGTGGGCTTTTCCTCATTCCTCTTAAAACAAGTGCCCGCCTTGCTGCTTAATGCTTCATGACAGTGATTTAAAAACTAGAAAATAAGAATAAAACAAACAAAAATTTAAAAATAAGAGCCATGGGAAAGTGAAAGAAAAAAACAAGCTGGAGTGAAAAGGCAGGTGGTGGGGCACAGACGAGGGTGCGGCACTTTGCAAGAGGCTTCCCCCTCCGTGGGGCACCCCATCTCTATGGAATAAGAGCGGCACCACTCCAAGGCCAAACTTGGCTGAGCCTCTGATTCATTTGGAGCACTTTCTTTTTCATTCCTCCCAGTCACTTTTTTTTTCTTATTTTTGGATGCAAAGATTTCTAGTTAACCAGGCTCCTCAAGGCCCCTGAGGGCTTAAGCATTATCAGCTTCAGTCTCTCCTTCTTCCATAATATCCAGTCCCAGAACATGTTCAATATATGTCTTTACATGTGTGGCTATCCTTATATACAGTGTTGTTTCAGGCATGTGATCATTACATAATACATTTCACTGATCTGCACACTGTAGCCCCAGAACCCTGTGCATCCAGTCCTGTGCTTCCTGGGGCTGCATCCACATCTCATCTCCAATCCCACTGCTGATGAGAACACTAGTCACTTCTCACTCCTTGGCACTGCCAACGAACCCCCTTGCACACACCCTGGGGTCGAGATCTAAAAAAAAAAAAGATTCTAGGGCTCACTCCAGATAGATGGAATCAAAGCCTCTGAGCTGATGGACATGTATGGGAACTCATTGGTGAGTGGACCGAGTGATGAAAATCCTTCCCTGCACTCAGTTGATACGATTCTAGAGAAATCAGGACTCAGAAAATGAAAAGGTTCTGACCCAGCCCAGAGCCTGGCTGTCTGTCCTCTGGCCCATCAGAAGAGAAACTGGGGCTTCACTCCCTGCCACCTGAGGGGCTTTACAAGGCTCTCCCGATGGTGGAAGTTGTTGCCTACTGGGATGAGATCATCAGTCCCCTCTTGCTCTGGCATTTTGTGTCACGTGACCCTCATGAAGGGCAAGGAGACAAGATGGCTTCTCAAGAGCCCTTTGAACACCAACATTCCCGATGTTCTGCCTTTAAAGAATCCCTAGTGAGCTTGCATGCACACTGAAGGTTGCCTTCTAATTTTATGTCACATGAAGTCTAAAGAAAGAGTAATGTGCCAGTACAAATTCGATAGATTGTTCAAACTGTTCTGGGAGACTTTCAGATTCTTTATGACTTGAATTCTCTGGAATCTATCGACTTGAATATGAAACTTCCCTTTTTCCTAGTTTCCCCACCGTGGGTGGTAAATCAAGAGCAACACCTCTTAATTCATCAGATGGAGAGTGTTCAAACCACTGTGATTTCTCCCCCAGCCCTGCCCCCACTGGGATGTGGGGACTTCACTGTCACCACTGCAAAAATAGCCTTTTACTCTACAGATTGCAGAGATTTCTTTAAAAATAAGTAGTCATAGTTAATGGCCAAATATTTGACATTTTCAGCTCTTAGAGAAATGGGCTTAGCAATCTTTAATGATAATAATAATAATTTGGACTATCTCCCCAGCAAATTCTGTACTGCTAGTTACCCTTGCTCTCATTTTGCTTACATTTGTGTAGACAGCCTGGGTGGTGAGGCCTTGGTGTGTTAGGATAACCTTTCACATGCTCTTTCAATCTTCTTCAAGTGTTTCATCATAATGCCATCACTTGAACTGATGTTCCAAGCCTTGGCACCAATCCACCAGAGTCCAAAAAACTGCTGTGAGAGCCATAATAATAATAATTCACATTTTTGTATATATATTATGGCCAACCACTATGATAAGTGCTTTACATACATTTGTCTCATTTAATTCTCACATTACCTTATGGGGACGGTAATGCGTTCCCCAGAAGCAGACCCTGAGATGAAGATTCACATTCAAGTGATTCACTTAGGAAGTGCCCTTAGGTGAGAACAACAAGAGAAAAGAAGGAAGGAGGGAGCTACAAAGCCAAGCAGGGACAATTTCAGGTAGTCCCACCCTTAGCCTGATCCTAAGGCATGCTTGGAGTATAAACTACCCCTCAGGGTTGGCTTCCTTATTCCTGCAATGGTGGTCCAAGGCTAAGTGCCCTGGGCAAGGGAGAGGCAGGGGGTAAGTATAAACCCCTGGCAATTTAAGGCTATCAGCCATTGGAGAATTGAGGGATGTAGCTCCAGAAGCCTGCAGGAAATCCTCCCATGAGAGTCACAGGTGTGGGTTGTTAAAGGTAAGTAGAAGAACACAGAAGTCGTGGACGGAAACTCAGAAAAGTAAGAAGGACTCAAGGGCATCGGGGAGGAGAACAGACTCATCTGCCCGCCAACCTCTATGTTGAAATTCTGAAAAACCATTTGGACAATTTAATGGGCACACTGATGGAAGTTTCATATGCTGGGGAGTAAATATGGATGAAAAGCTTTGCATCCTCTTTCTTCTGTGTCAGAAAGCTACTGAAATCATTTTGAAGACCACCAGTAGATAAATCCATCTGGATTAGCTTGCCAAAATTAGAGAATCTCAAACGTAATCATCCTCCCCAAAATGTACACAAGGACTTATTTGAAAGGACGTCATTGATTTTCCCTACATTGTGCAAAACAAATTTAATAATTATTTACTTGAACCTAAACAAATATCTGCCACACAGCATTTATAGACTCCAGCAATTCTGGAAAAGGCACAGGATAGCAATTCTGATTCTCCCTCGATATCACAATCTTCTCTTCTCCCCACCTCCAAAGATTCAGTCCAGGAGAAATGATCACAGACTAGAGATTTAAGGTAGACTTTTACAATTTTTATATCAATATGAACTGCTTGATTTTCATGGCATTCACTGCCTGATTTTTATTGAGCCTACCATAGGACCTGAGGTAAAGTCGTCACCTACAGCCTAACCATTGGCATCTAGACCTGACTCCGAAGTTTAACAGAGCATTCCTCCAAATGCCCACATGCTAGGCAACCCTTCCTGCTGCAGCCATAGGGCAGTGTCTCCCCCTGGATCATTGTTCTGGTTTTATTCCAACATTCTGCGGGGAAGAAAATGGTTTTATTGATCCATATATCTTCTTACAACTTACCGGGGTGGATGTATGGGAGGGGTAAATATCTGAGCTCATCCCATTGGCATACCTTTTTGTTTTCTTTTTTTCTTTCTTTTTTTTTTTTTTTTTACCTTTTTGTTTTCTGTTCATAGTTTGGGTTGTTTCTGATGGACAGATGTATTGGTAACAGGAGTGGATGATGTCTCTATGTGTGATGGTAATTTTTGTTGAAACTAGCTCTTTCCAAAAAAATGGTATTCATCCTCAGTTTCAATGAGGATGTTCTTATGCATGTCCTGAAGCAAAAATGATTGCATTCATAACCAATTAGGACATATCTCTCCTGTCTTAAAAACACTTGGCATGAGTGAGGCCCTCAGATGACAGCCATGAAAGCATGCTTCTATTGAGAATGTCTTGACCCAAAATCCACCCAGAAAGTCAGGGCCTTCCAGGTTGATGATTATTCCAGATCTCATTTCTCCTAAAACAGATCACCCATTCCCAGCAAAATCTGTAAACAGGGTCCCTTTGATCTTCAAGTCTGAAGGAATGCATTCCAGCTGTCACTTTTCCACCCCCCTTCTCACTTACCCCAAGCCTGATCCCTGCTTCTAGGCCTGGCCCTGTATAAATTCCATTTGCCCCACATCATACCAAAAGCAAGCAGATGATGCAAATGAAGGTCTGGATGCTTTGTGGTGGGTTAGGTGAAAAAGTCGACTTTTCAAGTCCTACAAAGGTTCATATTGAACACCTTGTAACCCCAAATCTCTGGCATCAGAACTGACTTTTTCATCTATCATACTTGTGGGGAAGTATCTTCCTTTCATTCAGTCTTCAAAATTCTTGTACTGCTATGGTGCAAAGTATTTATCTCTTATCTTGGGAAGCCTCATGGATCATATGCTGATTTAGTCTTCCTCCTACCTTGGTAAAGGGTTGATCTGATGATTATTACAAATCATTCCAATTAATCTAGGACTTTTTGAACTACTATGTGCTAAAAATAGTATGTGACTCACTCTATGGCCCCAGAGAGTATCTAGTGTCTGGTTGGACACGCCCAAATAACAACAATAAAATAACAAATGAACATGTCAAAATTAATGCTATAGATCAGGTATAGAAAATAGGCTTAATGTCATCTGCTAATTCAGATCAGTAAAATGAATGATTGTGCTGTGACGTATTCTGAGGCATAATCCAGGCTCCAGGGCAGAGAGTGCTGGGGCTGCTTACCAGTGTCTGACATGACTCTGGGAGAATGAACTAGTAGTAATCATCAAGCCTTATTTATTCCACAAACATTTATTGCACAGATCTAATAAATTGTCTAAGTACCAATATCCCTACATTCCTCTGTGGGAGGCCTGCAGTGGAAACCAACAAACATGTATTTTTACCAGATAAATGCTATGAAGGAAAAAAAGAAGAGGATAGAAAATAATCAATAACAACATTTTAGGGTAAAATGGGTGAAGGTGGTCAACAGATACAAACTTCCGGCTATAAAATAAGTAAGTCCTGGGGATGCTGTGTACAGCATGGTGACTAGCATTAATAATACTGTATTGTACGCAATGGAATATTACTCACCCATCAAAAAGAATGAAATCTTGCCATTTGCGATGACGTGGGTGGAGCTAGAGAGTATTATGCTAAGCGAAATAAGTCAGTTGGAGAAAGACAAATACCATATGTGAAATTTAAGAACCAGACAAAAACAAGCAAAGGGGAAAAAGTGAGAGAGAGAGACAAACCAAGGAACAGACTCTTAACTATAGACAACAAACTGATGGTTACCAGAGGGGAGGTGGGGGGTGGGGTTGGGTGAAATGGGTGATGGGAATTGAGGAGGGCACTTGTGATGAACACCGGGTGTTGTATGGAAGTGTTGAATCACTATGTTGTACACCTGAAACTAATATAATACTGTAGGTTAACTATACTGGAATTTTAAATTAAATTTTAAAAAGTAAAACTAATAATAATAGTATATTGTATATTTTAAAGTTGCCAAGATAGTAGATCTTAAAAGTTTTCAATGCAAGAAAAAAGTTTAGTAACTACGTGTGGTGATGGATGTTAACTAGATTCGTTGAGGTGATCATTTAGCAATACATACAAATATTGAATCACTATGTTATACCCCCAAAACTAATATAATGTTATATGTCAATTGTATCTCAATTTGTTAAAAAATACCATTTTAGACAAAGGTGGTCAGGGAAGTGCTCTCCAAGGAGGTATTATTTAAGCAGAGACTTGAACTAAGTGACTCAGAAATTTGGAAAGAACATGGCTTCACAATGTTTGGAGCATCAGCTACGACCAGGAAGCCAGGAGTAACTAAACAGCTAGGGGTGGAATCATCTGGAGGCAGCTACATTCACATATGGGTGGTTAATGCTGGCACTTGACTAAGACCTCAGCAGGGGTGTTGACTAGGACGCCTACGGGGGGTTTCTTCCACGGCGTCTCTCTGCCTGGGCTTGTTTGGGCTTTCTCACAGGATGGCAGCTGGGTTCCAAGAGTGAGTGTCCCCCGAGAAGAAGGGAGAAGTACATGGCATATTTTTTTATTTAGCCTCGGGAGTCATGTGGTGTCTCTTCTACTATACTCTATTGTTTGAGGCAGTCGAAAGGTCTATGGAAGTTCCAGGGAAGAGAGCACACACTCCAGCACCCAATGGGAGGAGTGTCATGGTCAACGTGTAAGAGCAACCTGTGGGATGGGAGATACTGTTGCTGCCATCTGCCACAACATCCAAGAGTGAGAGCTGGATGGTTTTCCACACCTGCCATTTGACTGGAGGGAGAAAGAGGAGAGAGAGGTGATGAAGCATACTCTACACCCAAAGGGGGAAAAGGGAGTTTTCAGAGCAAGGAGGAAAAGCTCTGTCACCACTTACTTTATTGTTTGACATCTTTCACACGCCAAACTACTGCCAGGGCTGCTGTCTGAACTTTCCTGCCTGACTCCTACATGAACCCATGTTCATGGAACCAACAGGAACTCTCTCCACCTCACCCAAGCTCATCATGATGGCTACCTTGCCAAGAGGCGCAGCCTCCCCGCAAGGCCAGCTATTTTCCTATTGGATCTCCCAGGCAAGAAACAACCTCTTTAAAGGCATGCTCTCTCATTCTCCTCACACAGACTCTCCAGAGAGGGTCTGAACTTTAATGGCCTTTGGTTCAGTGCAAGTTCAAAAAGCAAATATTTCTTCACAAACAACAACAGCAGCAACAACAATCTTCTTTTTCAGTGGAGAACCCAGAGCACCTAAAAGTCAACATGAAACACCACGGGGTGGTGCCAGGGTATCTTGAGTTTTTAAAACTCCCTGGATGGTTGTGATGTGCTCTTTCCTATCTCCCTTCCTGACCACTCCTGCCACTCCTCCCCTGGCCTACTGTGCTCACCCCACGTATCTTCTTGGCGTGCCGTTAGTAGGCCAAGTGTGTTCTTGAGCTATGGTCTTTGCAACTGCTTTTCCCTTCGCCATCAGCTCTTCTATCCCCAGTGACCTGCCTGACTCACCCCTCAATTCCAGAGCCTGCAGCAGGACCATGGAGCTTCCAGAAGCAGCTCTCTCTCCCATCACATGGGCGTCTTTGAGTTTCTCTCCATGTGTGTAACCATCTTCAAGGCCCTGGCAGGACCATCCCAGCTTCAGCTGGAGGAGAAGTCAGCCTCGAAGTCCTGCAATTATACCACCACTGCTCGCTTGCTGTTTTATCATCAGAGCAAAGAAGCAGCGACTCGGCCTCTTCCTTGCCTCCTTCTCTGCAAACAGCCCTTTGATGGTTCCTAGGAAGACTCGTTGTTGTACCTTCGGTCAAACCCTTGGGCCTGGCTGCAACCCCAGCCAGCCTGGGGCCACTTCTCTCTGATTCGAAGGAGGCCAGGTGCCTCTGTCAGAAGCAGCAGCTGCGGGGGTACCAGTGAGGAGCCCCAGGGCAGCAGGGGGAGCCGCAGGAGGGGAGTGCCAGCGAGGAGAAGTGGCTCCCTTCCCCCAGGGTAGCCTGACCAAAAATAGGAGTCCTGTGTCTTTTCGTCAAAATCACCAACTCATAGGTATTCTTGGGCATCTGGCATTATCAAGTTCCAGATGTTCGACTTGCTTGCACAAACTTTAACAAGAACTGATATCCAGACCATTCAAGGGGAATGGAAGCAAGGCAGGCTGTGTCTGAGCCAGGAGCTGGAAAGGATATTCATCCGACAGGTTTCCTGGAACCGTCCCACGGCCAGACTCGCAAATACCTGGAGCCCAAACTCTTTGCAATGGTTTAATGGTCATCTTCATCACCACAGGCACGACCATTTTAGAAGGGAACCCTCAGCTCCTGTCCCTGTTTGAGCAGCATTTTCACATCCCTCTCCATGACGGGGGGGCAACACTTCCTGAGCTCCTCGCCACCCCCTGTTTGCTCCTCCCCTACAGCAGTGACCACATGGTTGATGGGAGACTGACGCTCACCAGACAGGGTTGCTCAGGCTGGTTCATCCTTGCCTCGAGGAAGTGCAGGAAGGGCCAGGACTCTTATATTCCCTGCTAAACAGAGAGAACCTCTGGGTCAGGAGGCCGCCATTTTCTCAGGGGCCTGCCTTCCTTCCTCTGCCAGCCGCAGACAAGTGAGTAGATCCCAAGCCCACCGTGCCACCTGTGTGCCCACTGACAGGGGATAAGGCATGGATCTAAGAAAAAGAAGGCCCTCAGTCGGTCCAAGGCCTTGGACAAGGTCTCCAATCCAACTTCACCGGGAAACCCTGAAATTCAGGATTACTGGGCAGCTGACCCCACTAATAGAGCTGAGACCGTGATCACCTTTTGGCTGCTTTACCTTTTCTCTGCTGGTTAGAACCTGGCTGCAGGGAGACATGACTGTATGACCTCCCCAAGCACACAGCTACTACCTTCTCTTCTTTCCATTCCCTGAGAGCATGGTGCTGCCGCTAACCCTGTTTCAAGGCGAAGAGACGGGGGCTCAGGGAGGAGACGTCACTTACCCGAGGTCACAAAGTCAGTAAGTAGGTGTCAGGAGTAGGACCCCAGTCTGTCTGATTCCTAAATCTACTCTGCAGTGCTCTGCCTTACAGCTTCCCATTTGTTTTACAAACGAGAATGCAGACCCAGAGAGGCTAAAAAGAGCTTCCTGAGCTTCTAGAGTGTCTATACTCGGTGCCAGAGCAGGGACTCTACCTCACTTCAGTTCTCCTTCACTCATTCCATGGGCACCCTCCATTGGCTTGTTTACTGGATTTAGACAAATTTATTCTAAAGTTCTTAAAGATAGATAGCGATGGCCCTTGTGTACCCCCTCAAAAAATTCATAAGGTGAAACCTACCCCCCACCATGGGATGGCATTGGGAGGTGAGGCCTTTAGGAGGCCATGAGGTCATGAGGATGGAGCCCCGTGAATGGGATCAGTGCCCTGCTAGAAGAGACCCCAGAGCGTTCCCAACCGCCCCCCCTCCCCGCCTCGCCTCCCCACCCCCCCCCCACCACCCCCGTCGCATGAGGACACAGAGCAGAGCCAGGAAGGGGTTCTCAGCAGGCAGCCGTCCATGAGCCAGTAGGGGTTCTCAGCGGCCAGCTGTCCATGAGCCAGGAAGGGGTTCTCAGCAGATGAACAATCTGCTGACACCTTGATCACAGACTTCCAGCCTCCACAACCATGAGAAACGAATTTCTGTTTCTAAGCCACCCTGTCTGTGGTATTTTTGTTATAGCAGCCCAAACGGATGAAAATACCATGAGAGCTCTAAAAACAGGAGAAAAAAAAAAGAGGAGATGAATAGCCTTATTGGATATTAAAATATCTAAGGGGCCTTCACAATTCACACGGTTAATACCAGCCCAAAAACAGAGAGAAGAGTGGCCCAGAATAGAAAGTACGGAAATAAACACAAACACAGAGTATGTTGACCCTGTGATTAAAGTTGTGCTTCACACGGGTGGGGAAGGGATGGAATTTTTAATAAATGGTGTTGAGACAATGGACAGCCATTTGAAAAAAAAGAAAAAAGAAAATGCATCTTTACCTCCACATCATTTGTAGCTTCACAGATCTCAGTGTAAAACAAAACAAATATAACCGGGGTGCGTGGGTGGCTCAGTCGTTAAGCGTCTGCCTTCGGCTCAGGTCATGATCCTGGGATCCTGGGATCGAGCCCCTCATTGGGCTCCCTGCTCAGCAGGAAGCCTGCTTCTCCCTCTCACACTCTCCCTGCTTGTGTTGCCTCTCTCGCTGTGTCTCTCTGTCAAATAAATAAAATCTTTTAAAAACAACAACAACAAATATAACCATAGAACTAATTCAAAACTGTGGGTAGATCTGATTCCAATCTTCAGGAAAGAAAAGAAACAATGGAGAGTTTCGATTATTTAAAAAATGAGAGATGTATTTGTGAGGCTCCTGAGGGCCAGAGGGTGTGACCTTCCCCAGCCCACATCGAGTTGGCATAAGCTGCTGAATCTCGGGCCAGGTTCTGTGGCCTTCCACACCCATCTGTCCATGCTGCCCCCTGTAATGTCGGGCGCTTCTGAGAACCCTCTGTTCTCTCCCTAGGTTTGTATCTGCAGACAGTCTCTCACACCTACAAAGCTAGCTTATCACTGTGTCCACAGAGCCAGGTGTCAGGTTCCAGGGTCCTGGGAATGAGATGTGCACCACGTTTCCACCTCACTCGGCTGGCTAAAGCTTAACCTGGGATGGGATCCTGAAGTCATCCAAAGTTTACCAGTGTTGTAATCTGCAGGTACAGGTAACCGATGAGCCCCGAGTCTGGCAGCCTGGGGCTCCGTCTTTGTTCTCGGAAGACGCAGGAGGCAAGTTGGATGCAGTGTGTGTCTGGGCCCCCCTGGTTTAAAAAAACACCTCTTTGGGAGCGAGAACAATGACACAGAAACCTATGCCCTGCCCTCAAGTGCTTTGGCAGCAAATAGGGAAATTAGGAGGGTGGAAGGGAGGAATGCACGCTTGTGGTCGACCGACCACTGGTCTTTCTGGAGGAACCAGTGCAAACCCAGTTGGAGATCCTAGGTCATCGATGCCAGTGTATCTGGCCAGGACAATGCGGAGCTCAGAGAGGGGAGGACCGGGAGCAGAGTGACCCAGACTCCACACCGCCAAGGCAGAGGGCAAGTGAAAGAGTCTTGCCCAAGTGCCCCTCACAGTGTGTCCCCAACCCCTCCCCAAACACATATTCTATATGCAGGACTTCCTGTAGACTGTAGCGGACGGCCGGCTGCTCAAGCCCTCCCGGCTCACAGCAGACCCTGTGGTCTGCATTGTCACTTTGGGTGAAGACTCCAAACCACTGGGGACGCCCTGTCACCCTGGTCCTGGCAAGCATGCCTTCAGGCGCTGTGAGATTGGGGAATCTGGTGTACGGTGTTTGACATCCCGATTTTTGGAAGATGAGTTAAAACTGAAGGTGATGTTCCAAACCTTCAGTCAAGTTCCTTGAGGTCACAAGGCGGAAATACAAACAAAGCCTACAGCTCATGGCCAGGAGGGTTTTCTAGCAAGTGTCCTCAGACATACAGTGCAGGAGGGGCGGGCGAGGAAGAACTAGATACGGAGAGCACGTCATCCCCAGCCTGCCCGAAGAACTGCGGTCCCCCGTGGAAGAGAGTGACACAAGCAGAAACCTGGCAGCTGCTTCAGCGTACATTCTGGTCACAAGGAGCAGGGGCTCTGAATGACAAACAGAAATGGAAACTTTCTGCCAGTGGTGCCCGAGGTGACCCACACCAGTTGAGGAGAATCGGTTGTTACATTTTCAAGAATTTTGCAAACCATCTGACAAGTTGGTAGCTTGCGATGAGTATGGGAGTATGTATACCACGGAAATTAGAAAACAGATCAGAGCTGTGTGTGTGTGTGTGTGTGTGTGTGTGTGTGTGTGTGTGGAGAGTCCGTGATTAAACATTTGCCAGCACCCTGCTTCCTTCTTCCCATCCTTTGGGAATATAGCACATGTGCATATAGAACATGTGGCGATCAGCTGCATAATCATGGAGGACACCAGGCGCAGTGATGGGTATCAGGGGCCATCCTCAAACAACTGGTAGGCAGATGACATCAACAAGCAAGGTGATTCAAAAGAACTTAGGATGACGGATGTGAGTCTGTGTGAAACGCATAGGGACTCCCAAGAATAACCTGGGAAACTTCTACAGGTCAACCAATCCAATGTGAAGCTCAAGGGTAATGAGGCCTCCTTTAAACCCACAAGCTAGAGATTTCAAGGTTGCAGTACATATTTCTTCTCTACAGCATCCTAACAGATTTCTATGTGACTTCTCCTTAAATGATTGTGAAAACAGGGAGCTCACTGCTCTCCATGTTGATCCATCCCACTTGGGCAGCTCTAGCTGCTGGAAGCTCTTTCTCACATTAAAGCAGAAGTTTGCTCTATCATTTCCCCTTCCTGCCTGTTCGCTCACTGAGATCTCCCAGGGCTGCTTCCAGTGGGTGCCATATAGGGATGCTCTCCAGTTCCTATGGAGAGAGCACCAGCCCCCGCCAGAACGAGACCACCTTCATCACAATCACCCCCAGGGCTTCTCCCCTTGCCCATGATCTCAGCAGGGAGGGTCTTCGCCCAAGTTTGCTTGTGCTCTTGAATATTGCACTTCCAAAGGCTCTGATGACAAACCACATTTCGCCAAACCATGTTTATCCATCTCCTGCCATTTAGTGTGATCTCCATTATTCCTGAACTCTTCCAATATCCCTAAGGTCAAAAGCTGCCAGAGGTGCAGAATTGACTTTGCAAAGTGCTTTGCATGCTATAAGATACACTCATTTGTTTATCTGAGAGGATCCTACCCTGGGCTGGGCGTCAGGCTGGGCTAGGCAGTGCAGGGCATTGGGTTTCTGGGCCACATTGTCATGAAAACCATGGAGCTTTGAGATGAGGCCAGAGCCGGGGGAGTGGAGGGCATAGCAAACTGAGGCTTCCTCCCCAAGGGGCTCTCAATGCCTTTGCCTGTACTGGGTAATGAGACTCCAAAGGCTATTGCCAAATTCTACTCTGGCCAGCTTTCAGCTGTAGAAATATTCAAACAATATTCGTGTAAATGGATCCCATGTAGGAAGTTAAGCCTTCAAATAGGCATGCCTCGCTGGGCTCAACTTCCTCTGAATAAAAGGCACAGTGTGGGGGGAAGAAGACGGGCTTCGCAACCAGAGTTCAAACACCAGCCCTGCCACTAGAGAAGTGACCTCAACCCTCTCAACTTCTGTTTCCTCATTTCTAGAACAGGCTAGTGTGCAAATTAAATGGTAAAACCATGGGAGTACCTACCTGCAGTGGGACGTGGCCCATATGAACGCCCCCAGTAATGGTAGTGCCCTTGATTACCAAGAATATCTCACCAACCTCTTCTGAGCATTAACTAGGGCTTTCTCCATTGACTCAGCAAAGTAAATTGCTACTGAATTGCTGGCCCTCTTAGGAAGAATAAGAAGAGGCCCCTCTCCCAAAAATATCTGCGTCCAACTCCCCAGAAGGTATACATGTTACTCTTGCTGCAGAGGAGATTTTGTAGAAATGATAAAGTGAAGGACTGTTAGGAGGAGGAGGCAATCCCAAATTAACCAGGTGAGCCCACTGTAATCCCCGGGGTCCTTAGAGGTGAAAGCAAGGAGGTGAAAGTCCGAAAAGGAGAGGCAGAGATTGGAGTCATGCCAGGCAGAGTGGCAGATGACAGGCTGCCAGCATTGAGGCTTGAGGAAGGGGTCATGAACCAAGAAATACAGGTAGCCCTCTAGAAAATGAAAAAGGCACAGAAATGAATTCTTTCCTTGAGCCTCTAGAAGGAACTCAGCCACGCTGACACCTTGATTTTCGCCTGGCGAAACCCATGTCAGATTCCTGACCTCCAGAACTACAACATAGTGAGTTTGTTTAGTTGTTTTAAAGCCACTACATTAGTTACAGTAGGAACAAGATGTTAATACAGCCCTTAACCCTCTTCACCCTAAAAGACCTGCCAATCTCCTCCTCAAATTCTGGGGGATCCCCAGGATCGCCCAGCTTGGTTCTGGCCCTACTGAATAGCAGAGCCACCCAAGCCTGTCAGGATGGAGAGGGGAAGTTGAGTCTGACTTGGGACAGAACCATGACAGGTAACATCGAGTGCCTAAGTACATTACATGGACTCATTCGTTCCATCTTCACCACGTGTCTATAAAGTAGATACTTCAAATGCCCCTTTCACAGGTGGGAAACTGAGGCACAGAGACCGTAAGCAATTTACCCAAGGTCCATACCATTAGCAAGTGTCAGGATGCAGATTCAAGCCAGGAAGCCTTATGCCAGAGTCTGAGCTTTAAACCACTTCTCTACACGGCTCAAGTTCCACACCCTGACAGTGAGCTGCGGGAAGGACCCTCTCAAGGGGCCTCCCCTCCAGGGACACAGCCCACAGGATGACTTGAAATTTAAAACAGCAGATTTCTCCCTCCCTCTGGAGGTTGAAGAGCAGTTGGAAAGAGGGTGGAAGCCAACCTCCTAACCCCATTTCTGAAATGCAATAGCTGTCAGAGCCCAGAAAGCTTTCCAAGATCCTCCGGAAGGACTATTCGAGTTAGAGTGCTCCCTCACATCCAAATCTCCCCCTTCCCACACCAGCCTTTGCTTTTTGCTGAGCCCCAGAAAGAGGCTCCAGTCCTGTCCAGGTGACCAGGCTGGTGTGGGATCTCTATAGACCAGGGCGCCTGCCCCCCTCCTGGACACGGCAGGGTGGCCCCAACATCAGGCCGGAAGAGCGCAGGGATGTGGTGGATGGGTTATTAGAAGAGTTACTATTTGAGTGGCTCAGTTGGTTAAACGACTGCCTCCGGCTCAGGTCCTGATCCTGGAGTCCCGGGATCGAGTCCCGCATTGGGCTCCCTGCTCAGCAGGGAGTCTGCTTCTCCCTCTGACCTTCCTCCCTCTCATGCTGTCTGTCTCTCATTCTCTCTCTCTCA
Organism: Leptonychotes weddellii; assembly: GCF_054177405.1. Taxonomy (NCBI): domain Eukaryota; kingdom Metazoa; phylum Chordata; class Mammalia; order Carnivora; family Phocidae; genus Leptonychotes; species Leptonychotes weddellii. Next base: position 57,957,877 of record NC_138374.1, read on the forward strand.
AATAAATAAATAAAATCTTAAAAAAAAAAAAAAAAGTTACTATTTGAAAGGTGCTCAGAATGTTGCCGGGCCAAGAGTGAGACTGTGTAAGCATGTGCTTAATTTATTGAGTTTCCTTCCCTGGACAGAAGGCTGCTGGAGGAAGAGTTATATAAAGCAGTGCTTCTCAAACTTGAATACGCGAATATATCACCTGGGGATCTTGTTAACATGCAGACTCTAACTTAGAAGGTCTGAGATGGAGTCAACGATTATGGATCATGCGTTGTTAACAAGGGGATGCGGATACTTCTGGTCCTTGGACCAGACACTGAGTAGGGAGAGTGTAAGGCACAGATAACACAGAGCAGGAAGCTGATCTCACTACGGAAAGGGGCCTTCAGGGCCCAGGGTGGACCCTGACCACAGCTAGAGGTCTGAACTCTCCAACCCTTCTCTCTTTCTGGACAAGCAGCTTTGGGCAGGGAGGCATTGCTCAGCCTGGCCAGGATGGTGGCAATGGGCCATTTCCATGGAAGGCTGGCCATGTCTCCAGCACGAAAGAGGCACTGAGCCAGGAAGCCAAGGAAGGAGTTGACCAGTAGAAGCTTAAACCCTTCAAAGCCTCCGCATCCCCTAACAGAATAAACACAGAGCTCCTTGGGATTCACACCCATGTCGGCACCACTCAAAATCCTGCTCTCCTTTCCACCACACCCATGGCTTAGACAGGCGGCCTCCCACGCGATCAAACACCTTCTATCACCAGGAAGTCCCTGCCGGCCTTTCGTGCTCCGACAAGGCGGTCAGCCGCACCCGCCTCGGTCCCACACAGCCCCGTTTGCGTCCCCTCGCTTCTCCAAGTGCGGTCTGTGGCTCCGCATCATTGGCATCACCGGGGCGCCCGTTAAAAATGTAGACTCTCGGGCCCCACCCAGACCGACTGGATCAGAGGCTGCTTTTTGACAAGGCCCCGGGCAATTTGCGCGCGCTTGGAGGTCTGAGAAGCACTGGCCTCAGCCACTTCTATTTCGGTGTTTGCCTCTGCGTTCACACTCAGCCCCCATCTCAACTTCCCTCTCCCAAGCGGGTCAGCATGACCTAGATACGAGTGTAAATTTAGCCTCGGCTCCGGCTCTCCTTGGTTACCTCTCTTCAGAAGCTTCCAGTCCAGCCCTCATCTTCCTCTATCGGGGCCAATTCTGCAACCCCACCCCTTAGTAAGCTAGCCCAAAATCTGTCAATAGCCTTTATTCAGGAATCTTTCTAATAATTCTTTTCTTTCTCAACAAGCAATCATTTGCCAAGGTTTACATTGTGTGCGGAGCCACTGCTCTGCTCAGACACGGCGGTGCTGGGCTTTCCACTCCTGCCCCCGAGACGGCCCAGACACAGGAGGAGTCGGCCTTGGTGGGACAAGAAGGGAGGCCACCACCAGGGGACAGCTCTGTGTAGAGCTCGTGTCCTTGCAGTGCTCTGGACTGTAACAGGGAGAAGAACATCACCAAATTGCTAGTAGCTGTTCTTCCCCCTGAGGCCTCAGGTCACCCCAGGGCGGGTGGGCTCATTCCAAGGAGGCGATTTGACTAAGGAGCCCACCGAGGGTTCCTTTGAGGCCCTAAGGGCCTGAAGATACATTTCTAACTTCATCTGGAGTAATGAAGGATCCTGCCTGCTTGGCACTCCCCATGAGAACAGCCTTCACAACTCCTCACCACGGTTTCTTTTTCTTTTTTTCTTTTTTAAAAGATTTTATTTATTTATTTGACAGAGAGAGAGACACAGCGAGAGAGGGAACACAAGCAGGGGGAGTGGGAGAGAGAGAAGCAGGCTTCCCGTGGAGCAGGGAGCCCGATGTGGGGCTCGATCCCAGGACTCCGAGCCGAAGGCAGACGCTTAACGACTGAGCCACCCAGGTGCCCCTCTCACCAGGGTTTCTTAGTTTGCATTTGAGTTTTTAATGCAGGCTATCGATTTCTCCCAGAACATAAAAATACATGCAGACATTGTAAGATAAATACAGATACTTTTATCAAAGCCGGTAAAAACTAGTTCACCAAATAGAGGTATCACAGATCATATGTGGGTCTGTGTCTTTCCTGTCTTAGTCCTGTAAATCTAATATATACTCCCTGATTTGGACTATTTTGGGGGAGGGTGTTGTTCCCCTTTTTGCCATTTTTAATTTTTGATACCCTTATCATGTGGTTTAATAAAGAGTTACTTAAATCTTTCATTTATTTATCAAACACTTATTGAGCACCAATTAAATGCCAGGTAATGGACCAGGTGGTAAGAAGGTAACAGTGAATCACTGAGGGCCCCACAGTCTTGCAAAGGGAGAGGCAGGTGAAGAAATGCACAGTGTATGAAAAAGAATCCTCGGTCATGAATGGCAGGATTTCCCAGAGAATCCTTACTGTAGTCACAATTTCAGAAAGTTCTGAGTAACACATCCCCTCTAAGATAAAAACCGTTGTCACTTACATATATGTCTTGTCTTACGCCATCTCTGTGTTTATGGTGGCAATGTATTTTTGTGGTATTTTCCATATCCATCCCATTTTCAATAACAATATGTAGCTTCCCAAATGTCTTGAGAAGGCAACTCAAGAGATTTGCGGTTCCCATCACTACCCAAGTTCCCTATTCGTAGCACATTTTTTTCCAGTAGGTTCAGGACCGGTGCCAGGATGACAAGGATGAGATCCATCATTCTGGAGAGCAAGATCCATGAGGACTAGGGTGGGTGCATGAATTCCAGCCACATAGCCTGAGTTTGGAGTAGAACTCCAGATCCAGCATGGGATTGACATGCAAGTCAAGAGCCAGCAGCCCAATGCTATTAACTGGGCAAGTGGGGTATAGGTAAGGGGGGAGGTTCACCCCTGTGCTATAGGTCTCCAGGTCTGCACACCAAATCAGGGCTCCACCACTGCAACTATGAGGAGACAGCCCCCTGCAACCATATCTCCTATGTGGGTTAGGAGACACACGATCTTAGACATTTTGACACGGTTTCCTTATGGCTACGTTGGGCTAAGTCTACACACTCCCGATAGGGAGTGGAGAGATCATTTAATTTGTCCAATGACAAGGGCTGATATTTGAACTCAAGTGAGTCATTCCTGTTGTCAGACTCCCGGAAAGGGGTGGCTCCGCAGACAGGAAACTATAAGTTAGACATTGAACCTTAGGTGGGAGGGAAAATAATCATCTTGATAGTACGAGCAAAACTAAGTGAGACATTGCTACATACCAAGCGCTATCCTAAGTACTGTACATGTACTTATTTAAAGCTCACACATTTGTGAGGTGGCCCTCAGTACTTTTAGAGATGAAGAAACTGAGACCCAGAGAAGTGAAGCCAACGGTCACCAGCTAGTGGCAGAATCCATCCCTCAGGCTCTGAACCTGTACACCACACTCCTACCATGGGGAGTCTCAGCTCTTTCCACCACTTGGAGACTAGAATCGAAACTTCTAGGAGTCCCAGCATACATGAAAGGACCTCCAGATGGAGTGGGACAGATGGCTTCTGTCACTAGGAGGAGCTAAGCAGGAAGCAGAAAGTAAGCAAGCTATTTATCCTAACTTACTTCACCACATATTGCCAGGCCCGACTCCAGGCATGAGGAATCAGAATCTCTAGCGGTGGGGCCTGGGCATCCTTACTTTCATTCTCTCCAATTCTTCTGTTGCACCCAATCTATACAGCAGCATTTAGGGACCATATTAGCAGACGACATGCTATTCTGTGTATCTATTTCTCTTCATTTTCAAGCATGTCAGATAGTCTCAGAAAATTTGGGGATGACTTAGAGGCCAGGACAGAGGAAGCAACTAGTATGAATTCCTCCAAGGGGTAGATAAAACTCAAGGATATGATTTAAGGCTATCAGACCTACTTGCCTGGAACTTGAGAGGGCCAGAGTCTGAACTGACAGGGTCAGATGGGTAATGTGGCCCCACACCACGGTCAGACTCCGCTCTGCGTGAATGTTATTATGTATGAGCAGTGAGCTCCACCTCTACTCAGCCATTTGTCTTATTACAGGCACCAAACCGATATAATTTCAAAGTTTTGCGTAGTCTTAATTGGAATCACATCAATACCCAGTTTCTATCTAAGTATGCTGGAATTATATATTTAACAAAATGGTCCCTGGAAAGAAGATAGGTTGATTAAACCTAACGTATGAAATACTGTAGTAGAAAATCATTGTGTCTCACGGTAACATCTGTCAAGCCATTCTTCCATCTCCCAGCACATCTTAACCACCTATCATCAGTTGAATCATGTCCTCCCAAAAGATGTGGACATCCTAACCCCTCGATACCTATAAAGGTGATCTTATTTGGAAGTAGGATGTTTGCAGATGGTCAAGTTAAGGAGAGGTCATTAGGGTGGGCCTTAACCCAATATGACTGATGTCCTTGTGTAAAGGGGAACACAGCGACAGACACATACAGAAAGAATGCCATGTGAACATGAAGGCAGACAGCAGATTGATACGTCTACAAGCCAAGGAATGCCAAAGATCGCCAGCTAACCACAAGAGGCTAGGAAAGAGGGGTGGTACACGTTCTCCCTCAGAGCCTTCAAAGGAAACCAAATCTGCCGACATCTTAAGGCACCCCCTCAGGGGTACTTTGCTACAGCAGCCCTAGCAAATCAATACAGCATCACGTGACCCCAAGTTGATACCAACCAACTGGACAATTCATATAATGATGAACCTCTTAGCGAGACTAACTCCAAAGTGCACCCAGTTTTGAAAAGCAGATTTTAGAATCATCATATCCTCAATAAGAAAAGACATAGGAAGAAAGAGACGGATGGGAAATAGCAGTCTCAAATTCTTCATGAGCTATTGGCTGTTGGCAGTTTGGAGATGAATATATGCAGAGAGAAAAACTCCAGGTAAAAGTATGAACCTTAAGGGAGGAAAAATAATTTTCTCTTTACCCTTCTAAGGTCTTGGATGAGCCCCCTCTGTAATAAAAAGAAAGATTAACAGGAGAAAAACAAGCAGAAGTTTAATAACACGTACACCTCCTATGGATATGAGAGATACCCAGGGAAACTGCTGAACTCCCCAAAATGGCCCAAGCCACCACCTTAAAGACCATCTCCAGCTAAAGGTAAAAGAAAGATGTTTGGAAGAGGGGCAGGAAGGCCCAGCTATGTAGGAGGTTACCAGGAAAAGCGAGGTAAACTAGGGTGTGGTTCTTAGGCAAATTTATGTCAGTTGCCTTCTCCCCATTAATCAGTTTTGAGACATTTGGTCATCCTCCTCTTCCTGGTGCAGGCAGGGAGATACCCTTACAAATGGAGATTTCCCTTATAAATATAAATGTCTTTTGCAAAAGGTTAACTTTTACTTGGTTTTCAGAGTTTCTTTGTGTCTGCAGTTTCTTAAAAATAATCAGCCTAAAAGAACCCTTATACCAAAGAGTCATATTTGGGGGTGGCGAATTCTTCATACCAAATCCCAATGTTGTCTGATGAGCTAAATTCATTACATGTGAGGTACCAGAATTTCTTTTTCTGACTTGAGTCTTAAACTCTCTATGAAGGTGTAGCTGGGGTACAGGGATATAAGAGCCTCTGGCTCCGGGGGTCCCGTCCTAAACAGATGGGGTTTGGCCACTCGCCACCGACAAAATATAAAGGCAGAGAGACAAGCAGTGGTGAAACAAGAAAGTATTTATTTCAGTGAGGCCACCACTGGGAAGACAGTAGACTATTGTCTGTCTCCAAAGTACTGAAAATACTTCTTGGTTTATATAAGGAAAATGTGGGACAAAGGTGAGTGGGTACAAACAGGTGGGCAGTGAAGGTCAGGTGATCACTGTCATGGGCAAGGTGTTGCTGGCTCAGGGCAGTCCTTCTTGCTTGAGGGGGTAGGGGTCCCGTCAGGGGATACTTTGCTTGCAGGATCTTTTGCCAGAGTTAAGAAATAAGTTGGAAGGAAGAACTTCATTAGAAAGTTTGAAGTCAAATGGAGGCAGTTGGAGTCCTCTTTCAAAGGTAAGGATCTTTGTTTATTATAATATCCTCAAAGCCAAAGAGGTTTGACACTCAGTATTTGCTCAAGAAGTATTTTTTTTTTTTTAAAGATTTTATTTATTTATTTGACAGAGACACAGCGAGAGAGGGAACACAAGCAGGGGGAGTGGGAGAGGGAGAAGCAGGCTTCCCGCTGAGCAGGGAGCCCGATGTGGGACTCGATCCCGGGACCCTGGGATCATGACCTGAGCCGAAGGCAGACGCCTAACGACTGAGCCACCCAGGAGCCCCTCAAGAAGTATTTTTTTAATGAATATACATCCTCTTTATTTCCTTTAAAGCTCACAACCTATTCTTAGCTATTTTAGATCAAACTTGAGCATGTACCCCTAATACTCATTTAGTTATTGTAAACATACACTACTGTACTTATAAAACACCCATAGAAATAGAAATATCCAAAAGATAAGATGAAAAATAAACATAATTGGAGGTTCTAGTACATTCTTCGAAAGCTCCAGTGGATGTGTTTATGCACCCCCAAGCATTCTCAACTACCACCACTGTAGATCATTTAATGACAAGAAGAGCAAGAGTACATGGACCCAAGGCAGTGAAGCCTTCTCTCTAAGACCCAGATAAACAATCCCTGCTGCCACACCCCCTTTGCTACTTCAATTGGCTTTGGTAGGAAACCAGAGTCAAAAGAGAAAAAAATGGGCGCCTGGGTGGCTCAGTTGGTTGAGCGACTGCCTTCGGCTCAGGTCATGATCCTGGAGTCCCGGGATGGAGTCCCGGGATCGAGTCCCGCATCGGGCTCCCTGCTCGGCGGGGAGCCTGCTTCTGCCTCTGACCCTCCCCCCTCTCATGTGCTCTCTCTCTCTCATTCTCTCTGTCTCAAATAAATAAATTTAAAAAAAAAAGAGAAAAAAATGCCTCTTTTCTTTTTTTTTTTTAAAGATTTTATTTATTTATTTGAGAGAGAAAGAGCACATGAGAGCGGGGAGGGTCAGAAGGAGAAGCAGACTCCCTGCCGAGCAGGGAGCCCGATGCGGGACTCGATCCTGAGACTCCAGGATCATGACCTGAGCCGAAGGCAGTCGCTCAACCAACTGAGCCACCCAGGCGCCCAAAAAATGCCTCTTTTCAAAGGGAAGAAGGTCCTAGGTACCTCTCATGATCACACCCATGAAAAATGTAAATAGTATGATCGAGCGGCCTGGTAAACAGATTTCTTTAGCAGAGGTCCTCACAGAGCTGTTGATACACTAATGTGCTTTGTAGGGCCCCCAGAGGAGACTGGAGTCTGGTTCCCTTTGATCAGAGACTGGGAATCATACAAACTAGGAATATGGGATCATATGACTCAGTTTATCTAAGGCTCCTTTAGCACTGATCAGGGGAAGGGATCTTCTTTTTACCCACGACCTCCTTGAGGACTAGGTCTCAACTTATTTGATCATGGAACTCTTTTCAGCAAGTTCTTATTAAATTTTGAAGGAAATTAGGTTAAGATTGAGGTAACCAGAGAAAACAGTTACCAGAGAAAGCCAGAGAAAAAGTAGTAAACTACATTAGAAACATTCCATTTTTAATTCAAATATAACTAAAATTTTTGTTCACTTAAGTTAGGAGTATAATTACTTTCTTCTAACAAATTTTCAAAAACTTGTAACAAATTTGTCATCAGTTGAATTTAAGTTCACATGAGATGGGTTAATCTTTAAGTCCTAAATACAGAAGAGAAGAAAATCCAAACATAAGAAAAACATTTTGCGCTGCTCACAATTAAAGAAACATAAGTTAAAAGATGGCTGTTATTAAATTAGAGAGAGAAAAGAAGACAAAATGCTGATGAGTACAATGGATGTGCCGGTCTGATACATTGTAGCATTTTATTTCATTGGAAGGAGGCTTTTGTAAAGTAATTTAACAATATATATTCAGAGCCAAGAAAATGTCCTATGCCCTTTTACCCATTAATCCCACTTCTTAGAAGTAATTCAAAATCTGGAACCAGGACAAGAGATGAAGGAGGGGCACTTTCCACATGAATATGTTTATTGCATTTTTATTCCTAATGGTAAAAATTGGGGAAAATCTAAATGTTTTAGCTTACAGACAAGAGTTAAGTAAATTTTGGCCCATCTCCTAGAAGGAATACCATGTAACCACTAAAATTTTAAATTAAAATGTGGGATATGTAGCAACATAAGAAAAAACTTATTTTATAATAAGGGAGAAAAGGAGCATGATAAAAAATTGCATAACAATATGAAAACCATATGCCCACAAAGGATTATAAAAAGATGAGTTCTTGGTAAGATTATGGATGAATTTTTTTTTGCTAAAACTTTGTAATATTATTATATTACTTTTACCTTTTAAAAATATTTTTAAGAATATAAAAGCAGCCTGCTGCCAGTTTGCCAGTATCCATATACATTTTTAAACCCAAATGAATTTCTGACAGGGTACAGAGCCCATTTTTCAAATATTCTCCCACTCATCTGTAATCTCATTAAAATTCCACTAAATTTCCAATGATATAAATTATCTTTCAACTTGAAAGGTATGCTAAGGCCTTTAGATAAATATAACCATTTCTGGTACCCAACATGATTATTTTAAGTAATTTTACAAAATCCATTCCGCTCTTGCTGCACCTGGTAATTAAGTTCAAACGTCCTGAAGAAGGCCCCCTCATCTCCCCGAGGCCCAGAAAGAATTTCAATTGCCATTTAAAGCTTCCAATTAGCTCACAGCATAAAATTACAATTTACTTTTGATATTTTTTCCTCTGGGCCTAATTTTTTTTTTTTTACCACTCTTCGAACCCATATTGTAATTATGCCTGCTCAGTCTGATGCGAAGCATCCCCCCTGTTCACACCGGGCTTACTAACACACAATCTGGCTAGTTAGTTCCTGGAGCCAGAGTGTGGCTCCACACTGCTCCGGGGTGGGGTGAATGAGGACCTCCTGATCTCGACTGCACCTGCGCCCTGTCAGCTGTTCACTCTCAGGTGGTGGGACCTGCAGGCGATCCCTCAAATAGCCGTTTCTGCTTTTCCAACGCCATTTCCAGAATGGCCCCCCATTGTCATTCAGGGGCCATTGAGGTAACATTACCTGTCATTCAGGTAACACTGAAACCCAACTTCCCACCACAGGGGAAGCAGGTAGCCAGGATAATTTACTGAGACATTAGTTTGTTTTTCCTTTAACGGTCCCTCTTGATATTTTCAGCAGATGCCCACACCCTTCACAATTCCTTGCCTTGGGGATTGTCTCCTGTCCTGCCACCGAGAAATCAGAAAGCTGGCTGAAGTCAAAGTCTGTCTAAATACTGAAAGGGTTAAAGAGATACAAATCATCCCTGAGAGAGAAAGGAGAAAACAACGTTTGAGAGTAGTGAGAGTGAGGGGAAGATCACCTCCCGAACTTAACAGATCTCCCCATCTCCACCGTCAAGGCCCTGGGGACAAGTGAATCTAGGAGACACAGCCCCAGGAAATCTGGGTAGCAGTTCAAGGGTGGTCACCCAGCCCCATCTTTCCTCCCAGAGGCAAGAGGTCCCAGACACGCATACCTACATCTATATTCAGTAAAGAACATTCTAAGTATCCTTCCTGTGCATAACAATGTTTAGGTCCCAGGGAAATACATCTCCCCAACTCTTGTTCTATTTCTTCAAATTAACTGCATCTGAATGCCATGAAATTTTGTGGGTTGTCCTGACATGGTCAGAGAGGGACACTGCTTGGGAGTGTGGGGAGGACTGAAGAGGAGGAAGAGTTTAGGTAAGAGAAAAGACAAGTTAATTTATTTGTCAAATGCTTTCTTTCAACTGGTATGAATGCAACAAATCTTGCAAATGAAGTATTAATTCTCAGACATGTCCAGCATTCTTTTTTCTTGCATTTCTTCATGTCCCAATTTATAGTTACAAAGAAAGCCAACAATTAGAGAGGTATTTGCAATGTTTGCACATGGCAGCTGAAAAACATTCTACCATGTTAAACAATTCATAGTACTCAAGTTTTTACACATGGGTCTAGATGGTTACATGCACAAAATGGGATCCTAATTTAACACAGTGCAACTAGACTGCTGGACACTAGAATTGTGAGTAGGTTTTTTAAAATTTAATAAGATTTAATTAAAATTCCAAAAGTAATTTAAAATTTAAGCAATATTTATACATCTTTGATATATTTTTATATTAATTAACTGTAATATGTATTGTTATGTATGTATGTGTATACATAATATGTATAATGTTATTTTTAATTTTCTTTTTATAGGTGTTTAAAATCTTAAAAGCCAAATAACTGCTTGAAAATATTCAAATATATATTGCTAATTTCTTAAAATTCATATTATCTTAATTCTATATTTTTTGGCGAAAACATATTCAAATTTCACTTTTTTAATCCATTAGATCATTGCTACAATAGAACATAAATTATGTGAAAACATTAATTATAAGTGATTTTTGCTGACATAATGAAAGAAAAATAAACTGTATGGAATAAATACATAATAATTAATGGCATATATATATATATGTTTATTTTATTACTCATCTAATCATCACCAGACCACTAACAGAATGCCCAATCATGCTCAAAATATTTTTTTAATTCATTTGTCTTTGAATATTTGACAATTTTCAATCATATAAAAATTATAGCTTTAAACATGTTTTAATTTGGTCATTATAAAGATATATTTGTCACAGTGGAAGGACAGAATATATCTTAATAACCAACTTGGTACCTTGATATATAACTTCACCATTTTTATTTTTATTTATTTTTTAACAGGAGACGATCAAATTTAATTTCCTATGTATGTGGAATCCACCTAAAAATGAGATTTCCATGACTTCATCATTTTTAGACATATGGTATGAAACCTCCATGCTCTGCACTTGTTAGGGGAGGATCTGCTTCCCACCTAACCCACTTCCCAACACAAGCCCCAGAACAGAGTCTCTGGTTCTGATTGGGTCACATGACCCTGAAGCTTTGAACCTGAACCATTCTCTGAACAGCTACAGGCAATGATCTATTGGCTAGCCTGGAAAAGCCTGTCCTAGAGTCTGGGATGGAATAGGCTCCACCTGAATGTAATGCGGTGAGTGTGATAAGAAGGGTTGTTCTCAGAGGCAGATCAAGTTATGTGAGTTCTAACACTATTTCAGCTGGGGGGTGGAGGCGTGGGGAGCTTTTTAAGAAAAAAAAAGAGAAGGGGCACCTGGGTGGCTCAGTCAGTTAAGCGTCTACCTTTGGCTCAGGCCCTGATCTCAGAGTCCTGGGATCGAGCCCCTCAGCGGGCTCCTTACTCAGTGGGGAGCTTGCTTCTCCCTTTCCCTCTGCCTGCCCCTCCCCCTGCTTGTGCTTTGTCAAATAAATAAAATCTTTAAAAAAAATTTTTTCAGGGGTGCCTGGGTGGCTCAGTCGTTAAGCGTCTGCCTTCGGCTCAGGTCATGATCTCAGGGTCCTGGGATCGAGCCCTGCGTCGGGTTCCCTGCTCGGTGGGAAGCCTGCTTCTCCCTCTCCCACTCCCCCTGCTTGTGTTCCCTCTCTCACTGTGTCTCTCTCTGTCAAATAAATAAAAAATCTAAAAAAAAAAATGTTTTTTAAAGAAAAAGAAGACAAAATACGAATTCAAAATTAGATAGTGAAAAAAGAATTCAAATGGGAAAAGAAATAATAAATCCCAAAACCCAAAAAGCTGAGAGAGATCACAATCATCACAAAATCCTTCCTGACATAGCTCTGTAATTGTTTTTGTCCCTTGTAATTTTTGACTGAATACTCTTCGATCACTTCTTCATACAATAATGACTTCAAAATATCATTTTTTAAAGAGAATAGAAAGATAATTCAGTCCTACTTCTACCATGGTTGATCAATATTTGGGGTTTTTTTTATTACTGATAGTTTTAAAATGTTGTTTTAGCTTCACAGTGTGTTATTGGTGATTTTCTGCGTATTTTTATGATTATTGCCAAATTTGGGACTTCTCTCAAATTTCTTGTACATATGAGCTGGATGGTTTCAAGACATTTCAAGTTTTCTTGTCCAAACTTGACTCATCTTGAATACTCTGAATTTTGACACTCACTACCAGTTGCTGTCAGTGTCCCTTTTTTTTTAAAGATTTTATTTATGTATTTGAGAGAGAGAGAGCATGAGTGGGGGGAGGGGCAGAGGGAGAAGCCTAATGCAGGGCTTGATCCCAGGACCCTGGGATCATGACCTGAGCCGAAGGCAGACGCTTAACCGACAGCCACCCAGATGCCCCTCAGTGTCTTTTTTTTTTTATTTTAATTCCAATTAGTTAACATACAGTATTATATTGGTTTCAGGTGTACAATATAGTGATTCAACACTTCCACTCAATACCTGGTGCTCATCACAGCACCCTCCCTAATCCCCATCACCTATTTCACCCGTCCCCCCACCCACCTCCCCTCTGGCAAACATCAGTTTGTTCTCTATAGTTCAGAGTCTGTTCCTTGGTTTGTCTCTCTCTCTTTTTTCGCTTTGCTCATTTGTTTTGTTTCTTAAATTCCACATATGAGTGAAAACATACGGTATTTGTCTTTGACTGACTTATTTTGCTTAGCATAATACTCTCTAGCTCCATCCACATCATTGCACATGGCAAGAGTTCATTCTTTTGGAAGATGGAATGATATTCCATTGTATATATATCCCGCCTTGTCTTGATCCATTCATCAATCATTGGACATGTCAGTGTCCTCTTGTCTGGCATCAGCCTCCACAGCGGGCAGGAGGAGTCATCCTGAGAGTCAGGGATCACATGAAGGTGCCAGCAAACACAGAACTATAACTGACCATGAACCACAAAAATACGTCCATTGAAACACAAGCTAAATGTATTCCCAGCTTCCCCTTAACTGGGTGCAAAAATATGCCTACAGCTCTTTGTCTACCTCGAACACAAGGGGACGTGGGAATGAGGAAGGTCAGAAGGGAAAGAGACCATGGTCTGAACCAACTGCAGGTAAAATATGTCATTTGTACATATTTTACAACATGCGTGACTTGGGAACGAGTTGCTGGGGCCCCTCACGGGCCTTGGAAGGGGACTGTACAAATGACAGGCTTGGAGGCTGAAGTTTCAGGAGCTTCACGGTGTCCCCACCTCCGGTGGGACCCCAGGGGAATTCTGATGCTGTTTCCTGAAGAAGGGGGAATGGATTCTGGCAGGCCAAAACAGTAGCTGTCTACTACAGTCACTTGGCTTGGACCCTTCCCATCAACTCCATTTTTTCCCCTATGAATAAATATATCTTCTACAAAATATTTTTGCTGCCCTCAATGTTAATAACTTTTGCTCTGCTCTGTTTTTGCTCTGCTCTGCCTAGAACACCCTGTACCCCATCTTGATTTGACTAAGTCATTCCTATCTCACAAGGCCCAGCCCAACTGTTGTCTTTTTTGCCTCTCATCTCCCTGTCCTAGGGCTTTCAAAATGAGCTCCTTACAACACTAGCTCCTTGAGATGCGCTATCCCCCACCAAAAAAAAAAAAAAAAAGGTTCTGTTTTGGAGGAGAAGTTGCCTGATTTTTCTCTCCCTCCCCCTTCCCCCATCAGTCTCTCTTTCCAATTTCGAAGGTATATTAACACTTTGGGTTCTGAGAAGTCCTACACTGGAAGAATAATCATTACCAAGAGCTTACTCTGGATCAGGTCTTATTTAACCCTCACTACTTACTCTACAGAATACATTGATTTTACAGATAAGGAAACTCTAGGGTTAATTAATTTGACCTAAATCACTCGATAGGTAAGTGAAAGATCCAGGCTTTGAACACAGATACTCTTAGCTATCACACTACACTGCCCTTTTGATTTTGCTTAAACCAGGGCTCCCCAACATATTCAATCATAGGCCCCCTTTCTGCACAAGCCATTAAATCACCCATGAAAGTAGACTCCACCCCATGCACTTCAGCAGTGCTGCTCCCGAGCCCCGCCCCCTTCCGGCTCCTGGAAGAGCCATTTGTCTGTTTCTCGTCGCCAGCAGTAGGGACTTTCATCGTGATCATGGTATCTTGATCATATTTGGGGGACCAACCCTTCCATCCTGTCTGACACACAGTGGGTATTCAATACATATTCACGGACTGAATACATACTGATAGCTTTTTAAACTTTCCCAACTTGTATTTAACTTCAAAAGAGAGGAAGCAAATCCAACAAATTACATGCTAGTGACTGGAAACTAGAAGGCTTTATACAACTTTTCCAAGTCCTTTCATATTGCTCCTCTTCTGTTTACTAAGAGAAGCAGGAAATTAAAAAAGCAACTATAAGCCGTTTTAATAGTCAGATTTAAATTCAATTTGGAATCAGCACAGAGATATCTTATTTCTGAAGGCCCTTAACTGAAAAGGACTGGAAAATGTATTAAATAAAACTCAGAGGAGAATCAACCATAGCCCGATATTAACATCTTTGAAAGAAGAAATACATAACAGCGTTCTTATTAATGCCTAGTAATTCCCATAGCACAGGGACAAATAATATTCATTCTGAATGACAACATCTCAATTCAGGTTCTTGTCCTCCAACCTGGAATAAACAAGGAGCATCCTCTGAATGTCCTATTGTGAGGAGCTACCAGTGCAGAAGGAATTTTAATTTCAGAAGATTCAAGTTCAAATCATGAGTCATCTTCTCCATTTCAATCACAATCTTGGTATACTTCTGATTGGTTAAAATGAATATTTTTTTTTTACTGCAGAAAAAAAAGAAGAATTGAAGCAAATTGGCACAAACACTTTCGAAAACGTAATCCAAACACATTTTGGTACCAACATAAATAACCACACCCAACTTTGCAATGTCTTTTAAGACAACAAAAGGGCTTATCTTAAAACTCCCTTCCATATTATAAATATATCACATATCACAAATCCATATTACAATATTTTGGTTGCAAGAAGCCAGTCCAAATATTTAGTGTAGATAGCTCTGAAGAGCAGAATTCTCTGCAGGTAGCAAGATGTTGATCAGAGCTGCCTGCCAAGTAGGAGCCCAGTTGTGAAACCAAATCCGCCCTCCCCAAGGCCTCTGGAATGATCTTGCCCCTGCCTTGCTTTTGGCCATCAGTGGCTCACTAGTACTTCCAGAAGAACGTCTAGACCAACAGCCCCCCCATGGCCTGAACTCTTTCTTCTGTAGCTTTATTTCCCACCACTTTCTCCATACAGAACCATGTCAAGTTTCCTGCGTACACCTTTTTATTTTATAAATGGTTTTGCTCAAAACACAAAATATCCTCCCTAATTCTTTTTCTTTCTTTCCGTTTAATTTTCTTCCCTTTTTTTGATAATCTCCACATTTGTGGGGCTCAAACTCATGACCCTGAGATCAAGAGTCTCATGCTCTACCAACTGGGCCAGCCAGGCGCCCCTACACCATTCCATTTACATTAAGTGGCTAGAATAGGTAAATCTATAGAGACAGAGAGTATATTAGGGTTACCTAGGTCTGGAAGGGTTGGGGCAGGGGGAAGTGCCTGCTAACCAGTATGGAATTACTTTGTAGAGGAATGAAAGTGTTTTAAAATTGATTGTGGTGGCCGTACAACTCTATGAAGATACTGAAAGCCATTCAACAGTGTACTTTAAATGAGTGAATTGCATGGTATATGAATTCTCTCTCAATAAGGCTGTTACAAAAAATCAACGCTCACGCATCACCACCTCTGGGAAACTATCTCTGACTTTTCCTAACCCAGTCTGTCGTTCCATCCTCTCATTTTTTAAAAAATTTTATTTATTTATTTGACAGAGAGAAAGAGAGAGAGAGAGAGTGCACAAGCAGGGGGAGTGGCAGGGAGAGGGAGAGGGAGAAGCAGGCTCCCTGCTGAGTAAGAAGCCCGATGCGGGACTCAATCCCAGGACCCCAGGATCATGACCTGAGCTGAAGGCAGACACTCAACCAACTGAGCCACCCAGGTGCCCCATTTCATCTTCTCATTACCTCTATCTTTGACACACGAATTTTATCATCAATTTATCACAATTATGAACAGTCATTTGCCAAGTACTTCATACCCAGTATCTTTTTTAATATTTTCAATAAGCCTGTGAGATAAGTATTATCACTTTGCAACTAGGCACATTCTAAAGTGTTTTGTCATCCAACAGGACTGTTTCTCAGAAGTTAAACTATGGGACCCACACACCTAATGTGGTCCAGTGGAAATTTTTTGTTTGATTCAAAGTCACAATGTTTTTATTGGTTTTTTTAATTTTTAGTTAAATTCTAGTTAGTGAACATACAGTGCAATATTGGTTTCAGGAGTAGAATTCAGTGATTCATCACTTACATACAACACCCAGTGCTCGTCACAAGAAAGTCACAATGTTTTTAAAAACTTTAGTTGACAACATCTTTAAAATCTGGAGATTTTATGGGAAAGTCCATTTTGATAACCTGTTTTGAAATTCAGAGGGCCTAATGATAAGACTCAACCATGGGGCACATGAGTGGCTCAGTTGGCTGGGTTTCCAGCTTTTGATTTCAGCTCAGGTTGTGATCTCAGGGTCATGAGATCTAGCCCTACATCAGGCTCCCCGCTCAGCAGGAAGTCTGCTAGAGATTCTCTCTCTCCCTCTCCCTCTGCCCCTCCCCTCGCTAGCTCTCTCTTAAGTAAATAAAAATAAATCTTAAAAAAAAGATTAGACCAAAGCTTTTCAACCTGGGGAGCCCTCTCCAACTTGCCACAGTCCTTACTTCTCCCTATTGTCTCCTATGGAGCTCACTTTACTAACTGGGGCCCCCTGCACAAGGTAGCATACTAGAGTTTGTAAGCAACAATGGTCCGAGGGCAAGAACCACGTCTGATTCATGTTTGCATTCCTGTTCCACCTAGACAGCACCTGATAAGTAGCATGGGAACAGTAAATAACCCCGAACTGTTACTTTTCTGACTCTGTAAGGGAGCTGTGTTCTGGAGCATGTTCTTGACCCTTTTATTTTATTTTATTTTTTCATTTTAGCAGCTAATAAATCCCAAGTACAGCCTTGCATTGGGCCATTGGTTGAAATCAGTTCAAACAAGATCAAATCCTGGCCTTCCAGGGAAACCTAGAGAGGTAAGATCTCACTTACAAAGTCATTAGCAAATGTTACCAAACATAATTAACAAAATGTAAGGTGTACAGATTATAGAATTGGATGTCCTGTCCCTACCCCAAGAAAAATTCAAGTTTAGTAAGATTTAGAAAAAGTACATGTATATAAACAATAAAATCTTACTAATCTTGATTATCTAACTGCAGCTGGTCTGGTCCAGTGTGAAACTCACCTATAAGTCTTCTATGAGTGTATATTTTGCCAAGCAAAGTAGCAGCCTAAATGGAATTTGGAGGAGTTGGTCTAACCTACTTAGCAGGAAAGAAAAAATTAAGGGTTTTATTGAATCTGTTATTGCTCATATGCAAATTATACTGATTAAAGCAAATCTTCAATTACTTCAAATATTTCCAATAAGACCGCTTGAAGCATTTTATTGGCACCTGGTATTGACTTCAGTGACTATATACTGAACTCAGTCAACCGTTAGTGAGTTCACTGGTGATGCAGAAAATTAGCCCACTTTTACACACACAGTTATATTAATCATGTACATACATCGAGGTACAATTAATCATGCCACACACTATATATACATCTAAGCTAAATCTGTAATCTATCAATGTTTTTACAGAAGTATATTGTTTAAATTTTTAAATATTTGTACTCATAGAAAATTAGAAAGAAAAAATAAACATTGCATATTCCCAAACACACAAAGACTAACATTTAACATTTTAGTACCATTCCTTATAGTCTTCTTTTTATGCATATTTTTGCATAATTTTAATCAAAGTAAATCACTTTTGCACATTGCTTCCCATTTAAAACTATAACTTAAACTCTTTAATGGCTGCATAATATTGCATTGTGTGTATGTCCCCAAATTTATATAATTAGTTCCCTATTATTGGGCATTTAAGTTATGTCTTATTTTTCAGATTTATTAATAATTTAGCTGTAATTATCTTTCGGTAAACAACTCTTTGCATATTTTAAGTTATGTCGTCAGGGTAAATTCCCAAGAATAGAAGTACATTGTTACAATCTTTCTCTGTGTTTCCAAACTTCCCTACAGGTTGGATTGATTGTTACTCCTACCAACAAGGGGGGTTCACTAATCCATTTTCAATTAAGATTTTCTCTTCTGGATTATTTTCTTTTTTCTTTTTTTTAAAGATTTTATTTATTTATTTGAGAGAGAGCAAGAAAGCACAAACGGGGGGAGATGCAGAGTGAGAGGGAGAAGCAGGCCCCCCGCTGAGCAGGGAGCCCGATTCGGGGCTCCATCCCAGGACCCTGAGATCATGACCTGAGCCGAAGGCAGACGCTTAACCAACTGAGCCACCCAGGCGCCCCTGTTTTCAGTTGTGATATACAGGACTGGCTGTAGAGGGTCTGGAGAAGCTAGAGAAGAATGCCGGTGGTGCCACATCACTTGCTTTTCACTCCTATCCATGCGGTGAGCTCTATCCACCTCTCACCTCCCTCCCAGTGCCCCCTTCCCCTTCAGACCTGCAGTGTCTCTGCCTTCTCCACCCAAACGCCGACTGGACCTGCACACTCCAATAAGCAGCTGATTGCTGGAGCCAGATTTAGGAAGGAATGGCTAAAAGATGAGGTGAGCTCATTTTCGAGAGGATTTGCGTCTGCAATATTCCTAGGAGCTATAAAGCTGATGAAGGGCCTGGGGGTAGCCAGGAACTTCCTGGGGCTCTTGAATCTCACCACATAGAAGGCTGCTGGCCTGTTTTGAAAGAATTGTTTTGGAGGAGAAAACAAAAAAACGAAAAAAGAAAGAATTGTTTTAGTTTTAATGACCTTTATTTTCCTGATTGTAAAAGTGATATATGCTCCCTATTAAAAATCTGGAAAAAGTTACCTCCAAAAGAATTAAGAAAAAAACAAAATCACCAGGATTGCCTCCCCAGCTCCACATGTTTGTTTGAAAGCCTGTGGACACTCCATACCCTCATCTTGAGCTCCTGTGGAGTTTGTTGGGAAGTCTCAGCTCCCAGAAATTCATATTCAACCAGGTCACCAGAATTGGAACCAGAAAAGGCGATTATTATCCCATGTCAGCTCAAAAGGCTTTGGGAAGCGCAGACCAGCAGCTCTTCCTCCTCCTCACTTAGAAGATAGCACGCTTCCAGGGCACCTGGGTGGCTCAGTCAGTTAGGCATCTGCCTTCGGCTCAGGTCATGATCCCAGGGTCCTGGGATCAAGCCCCACGTAGGGCTCCCTGCTCAACGGGGGAGTCTCCTTCTCCCTCTCCCTGTGCCTGACGCTCTGCATATCTGTGCTCTCTATCTCTCTTGTCAAATAAATAAATAAAATCTTAAAAAAAAAAAAAAGAAGAAGAAGAAGAAGTCAAAGATAGTATGCTTCTTGTCTCTGTTCCGAATCCAGTGACATTTCCAGGAATTCCTCTCTCTGCAGAGGAAGGGACAGTTTAGAAACCCAGGCTCTTCAGAATGGGAACTCCATCATGGGCACACGGGTCTCTATACTGTTTCCCTTGGGGAACGTAACCAAGCACCTTGTGTTTTGCTTCTGGTTTGTAGTACGTGTGGCCAACGTTTGACTGAGGTCAGGTTTTGACCTTTTCTTATGCAACTTAGCTTTCCTTGGATTCACACGGCCATCAAACCACTTTGCTCTCCAGAGACAGTGGGGTATGAGTGTCATGACCGGGCGCTGAGTGAGTGCAGCCATGGATGAACAGGTGCCTTGGTCCATGGCTGGGGCAATGGGAAAGGGTACACGTTCTTTGGAAGGCAATTTGGCGCTATCTACCAAAATTACAAATGCATATAGCCTTCCATTCAGTAATCCCACTTCTGGGATTTCTCCCGCAGAGAGACTGCACACATAGGAAATAAACATGTGCTTGATATTTGTTATACATTTATAGCATTACAATTCTGTATTCATTTGTATTTGAATTACGTATTATAATTGTATGTTACATATAAGCATATATCATATATTCATATATATATATGCTATATATTATAGCAAAAGATTTAGAAATAACCAAAATATCCATCAGTAGGAGACTGGTTAAATGAATTACAGTATGTTGGCATAATGGAATACTATACAGATATTTAAAAAGTGGGAGAATCCCCTCTACTGATATAGTAGACATTTAACACTAGAAACAGAGATATATAATTCATATTATATGAAAGAGAATAGATTTTTTGTAATATGTGATCTATATTATATACTCATGATGTATCTTCATATGTAATATGAGAAAGGCAGCTCTGGCAGAGGTTAAGAACACAGACTCTGGAGCCAGACTACCCGGGTCTGAAGCCTGGCTCCACGTCCTCCTAGCTGTGTGATCTTAGGCCAGTCACTTAACTTCTCTGTCTCAATATTATCTATAAAATGTAGATAATTATAGTTCTTACCACATAGGGTTGATGAGAGTGTTAAGTAAGTTAATCATCAAATGCTTAAAACTGGGTCTGGCACACAGCAGAGAGGTACCATATAACCGTTAGTTACTTTTATATTTCATTAAATGAAAACAGCAAAATTTGGGGATGCATAATATGCTACCTTCTGTGTATGTATGAAATGGCAGGAAATAAGAACTTGTATTTGTATTTGTATTTGCTTTTCTTCTCACTGGAGAAGAAAGCAGCATTGGAAAGATACATGAGAATCTAATGAGAGTGGTTACTGCAGGAGAGGGCGTGGTGCTGACACAGATAGGAGCAAACTTTCTAATTGCATATCTTTGAATATCTTTTTTTTTTTTTAAGATTTTATTTATTTATTTGACAGAGAGAGACAGTGAGAGAGGGAACACAGCAGGGGGAATGGGAGAGGGAGAAGCAGGCTTCCCGCTGAGCAGAGAGCCCGATGTGGGGCTCGATCCCAGGACTCTGGGATCATGACCTGAGCCGAAGGCAGACGCTTAACGACTGAGCCACCCAGGCGCCCCCCTTTGAATATTTTTTGATGTTCTCAAACCACATGGATATAGTGCCTGTTCAAATAAAAGTTACTTTTTTATTTTTTTAAGTTTTTATCTAAGTTCCAGTTAGTGAACACACAGTGTAATGCTAGTTTCAGGTGTACAATATAGGGATTCGACACTTCCATTCATCACCCAGTGCTCATCACAAGTGCGCTCCTTAATCCCCATCACCTATCTCACCCATCTCCCCACCCACCTCCCTTCTGATAACCATCAGTTTGTTCTCTATAGTTCAGAGTCTGTTTCTTAGTTTGCCTCTCTCTTTTCTCCCCCTATGCTCATTTGTTTTGTTTCTTAAATTCCACATATGAGTGAAACTTTCTGGTGTTTGTCTTTCTGTGACTGACTTATTTTGCTGAACATAATACCCTCTAGTTCCACCCATGTCATTGCAAAGGTCAGGATTTCATTCTTCTTTATGGCCTAGTAATATTCCATTATATATATACCACATTTTCTTTATCTATTTATCAGTCAGTGCACACTGGACTGCTTCCATAATTCGACTATTGTAGATAATGCAACTATAAATGTAGGGGTGCATGTATCTCTTTGAATTAGTGTTTTTGTATCTTTGGGTAAACACTAAGTAGTACAATAGGATATTCTATTTTTGACTTTTTGAGGAACCTCCATACTGTCTTCGCCAGTGACTGTACCAGTTTGCATTCCTACCATGCTTGAGGGTTCCTTCTGCTCCAAAAAGTTACTTTTTTAAAAAGGGAGTATGGACCTAGGATTCAGGAGGGTCTGTACTCTAGTTCTGCCACTCGCTAGCATCAAGACCTGGCACAAAATTATAAGGTCTGTGACTTCTTCAAGCCTGAGATTCCTTTCTCCATAGATCTCTTATCCACGGGTAATTGAGATACCCCAGGAACATGTTTGGTGTAGGGCCGGCAGTGGCAAATGCTCAGGAAGTAGTAAAAGCCACAGGTAGTACTTGCTGTTCACTTTCACTTTCTTCCAGGTGCCAAACACACACACTTCTTCTCCTCCTCCAGCTGCTGGCATTCCAGAACCTAAGACCAGACTCCCTATGGATGGAAGAGGAAAGCCAGATCTCAGGGTGAATGGAGCAGGGTTCAGATCCCAGCTAAGCCCATTAATCCTAACAGCATGGACTCGTGCGTGCAGCCTCAGTTTTCTCATTTGTAAGATGGAGAAGATGGAGATGATGATAATGTTGTTGTTTTTTTTAAGATTTTTTTAATTTCTTTGAGAGAGAGAGAATGAGAGACAGAGAGCACGAGAGGGAAGAGGGTCAGAGGGAGAAGCAGACCCCCCCCGCTGAGCAGGGAGCCCAATGTGGGACTCGATCCCGGGACTCCAGGATCATGACCTGACCCGAAGGCAGTCGCTTAACCAACTGAGCCACCCAGGCGCCCGATGATAATGTTAATAACCACCATCTTGCAGGGTTGTTGTAAGGACTGGATATGATGTTTGTGAAGTGCCCAGCGCAGCAGGAGAGGCACTGAGTCCATGGAAGCTATCTTGAGGCAAAAGGCAGGAGTGGTTGTGAGAGAGCTCCTGCACTTCCCATGTTGTGGGCAGCTTAACTCCTAGAGGCTTGTTACCCAGTCTTATCCTCTCTTAGCCTCCTGGGCGAAGAGCATCTGCGGCAAGTGGACACATCATCATTCAATGACGCTCAATGGGACAATTTCTGTGTAGATTTCCCGTCAAGAAAGACCCTGCAGGTGAGCTACACAACATGTGTAACAACGACCCCACTCTTGGAGCCCCTCCTGTATGCCATTTTCCTTGGCATGGAAGCTCCGGGGACAAACAGAGCAGATGAGGCCCCAGTTTTTGAAGCACCTACACTCCAGTGGAGCATCAAGAAGCACAGGGCATGAGGACCATGTTTGCGGGGAGCTGCCTGAGAGGGTTATGAAGGAGACTTGGGGAGCTCAGGTAGTTGGTTTAGGGTTTGAAGATGCTATCTTCTTACTGAAGTTGTTCTAGTCTCCAGGTTTTTGAAAGCTGGAGGACCTCACACACGTTTTTCATCTAAGGAGAGGGAGAGGAGAGGTCAAGTTAGAGATCCAAACACCAGTCTAAATCCTGTCTCCACTATTCACCGGGGCCCATTCTCTCAATCAACATGATAGCGATTAGGCTGGAAGAGCGCTAATGATCAAGGTCCTGACACCCTGGGATCCCACGGCTCAGTCTGGCATTCACCATAATATCTATATAATGTCATTGCAGAATGAACCGTAATATCATTTTTATGTCTTGGCAGGCTTTTATTTTTTTACTTTCCCTCTTGCTGAGAGCCATGTGCAGCTTGATGTATTCTGGACTCAGGTTTTTACTATCTTGGATGCGAAAGGTCACATTTTTGGCAAGATGTGGATAAGCAAAACCCCACGTGTGTCTATAAAAACTAAATAGTAATTCCAAAGTATCTCTTAGTATGAGCCGGGATGTTTCCCAGATTTTAAAATATACAATTTTAAATTCATGATTCTTTTGAGAAATGCAGGGAAGTAAAATAAACCTCCCCTTTAAATAGAAGTGCCTTGGGGAAAACAGGGTTTTATGTAAATAGCAGCAGGTGGTGATGTAACAGTATTACAATAGCCCCTATCAATTTTGGAGTTTTCCAAGTGGGCTGAAAATTTTCTGATTTTCCTTTAGTTGCAGCTGAGACATTTCTTTCTCTGGGAAGAGATCTTCCTGTGATCTTCCCAAGACTGGGTTGACTGCCCCTCCTTTGTGTTCCCTTAGCAACCTGAATCTTTATCAAACGATTTTGATAACCTTCATTACCCTGTTCAAATAAAGTTATCTTTTGCCCTTGACCGCACAGAATCGGTTGAAAAATAATCCTTGGTTTGTAATGCATTATCATCACTGGTCTACGTTTGACCCTGTTTTATAATCAGTTTTTAATTTTATCCATGTATATATTTATCTATAACAGTACTGCCCAGTAGAAATATAATGGAAACTGCATATATAGTTTTCAATTTTCTAGCAGCTCCATTTTCAACAGTATAAAATAACAGAGGAAATTAATTTTAATAATGTATTTTATTTAACCTAATATATCCAAAAGATTATCACTTCAACATATAATAAATATAAACATTATTAATCAGATATTTACATTCATTTTTTCTATATGAAGCCTGCAAGTCTGGTACATATATTACATTTACAGAAAATCGTAATTAGATCTAGTTACATTTCAAGTGATCAGTAGTCACATGTGGCCAGTAGACAGCACAGATTTATAATATAACCAACCTCCACGCACGCATGAGCAAAACAAGAACTAAAATATTACCAATAACTTATATATGCCTATAAACTCTTCCCTCATCCTGCTTCTTGTCAGCTGGTCTGCGAGTTCACTTAGATGTTGAGTTCATGGAGGACAGAACATGTACATTACATAGATGCTTGTGTTTTACTGTCATCTCAAGGTGTGGTCCCCAGACCCTGGGAGTCCCTGAGACACTTTCAGCTCAGACTATTTTTATAATAATATGAAGACATTATTTGCCTTTTTCACTATGTTCACATTTGCACAAATTACAAAAGCAATGGTGGGTAAAGCTGTTGGCACCTTAGCACGAATCAAGGTAGTAGCCCCATATCGGACTGCGGTCTTCAGTGCTACGCACTTCTGGTTTGAAAAAAGAAGTGCAGGGGCACCTGGGCAGCTCAGTCGGTTAAGCGTCTGCCTTCAGCTTAAGTCATGATCTCAGGCTCCTGGGATCGAGCCCCGCATCGGGCTCCTTGTTCAGCAGGGAGTCTGTTTCTGCATTTGCCCCTGCTTGTGCTTTCTCTCTCTCTCTCTCAAATAAATAAAATCTTTAACAAATAAATAAAAATTAAAACAGAAGTGCAAGTTTTACTTTAAAATGTCCTTGATTAAGCAGTAAAATGTACTAATTTTATTAAACCCTGAACCTTGAATGCTTGCCTGTTTAACATTCTGCATGACAAAAGGGAAGCATGCATAAAGCACTCCGCTGCACACCCAGGTACAGTTGTTGTCCCAGAAAAGCACCTGTGTCTGCGTTGGGAGCTAAACTAGTGGCTTTTTTCATGGAACACCACTTTTACTTGAAACAACAGCTGACAGACAAACTATGGTTACTCAGAATTGGGAATATAGTGGGCATTTTCTCAAAATAAACGAAGTAAAACTGTCACTTCAAAGAAAACAAATGATGATATTTGTTGCCAATAATAAAAATGTGAGCATTCATGTGAAAACTCAAATTTTGGGAAATTTGTATCCACCACTGTGAATTTCACAGCTTCTCAATATACACTTTTCTGAAGAGGTCAGCGGCAACATTAACAAATGTGATTTTGTTGTTGATGTTATTCTATAAAGAAGTGGCAACATTTTTTAAAGATTTTATTTATTTATTTGAGAGAGAGTGTGAGACAGCGAGAGAGAGCATGAGCTGGGGGAGAGGCAGATGGAGAGGGAGAGGCAGTCTCCCCGCTGAGCAGAAAGCCCAGGACCCTGGGATCATGACCTGAGCCGAAGGCAGACGCTCAACCGACTGAGCCACCCAGGTGACCCCAAGAAGTGGCAACATTTAGAAGACATGTGTAACTCTGGGAGCCAATACTTCTCAAGTGACTAGTGTATGATGTTAACAAAATCATGCATGGGTAAAAGATCCATTCAGACTGCATGATGAACCAGTGGATTTTACATTACAGAGAATAAAATGTTTATTGATAATGGTTTTAGATTTTACACTGCAGTTAACCTTTAAGAAACTATCACTGAGTTTTGGTATAGTATCAAACATTATCCACAATCATGTGAAAAGGCTACTAAAATACCCCTTCTTTTTCCAATTACATATGCATTTCTTTTCTTCATATACTTCAACCAAAAACATATTGCCACAGATTGAATCCAGAAGCAAGTATGAGAATTTAACCGCTCTCTATTAAGGCAGACATTAAAGAAGTTTGCAAAAATGTAAAACAATGACATTCTATTCATTAATTTTTTGTTTGGGAAAATACAGTTATTTTTCATAAAACATGTATTTCATGTTACTATGTAACAGATTTATTGTTATTTTTAAATACATTGATAAGTCAATATTTTTAAATTTCTCGATTTTCATTTCTTTTTTTTTAAGATTTTATTCATTTTGAGAGAGAGAGCGAGCACATGAGCGAGGGGGAGGGGCAGAGGCAGAGGGAGAAGCAAACACCCCGCTGAGCAGGGAGCCCGATGTGGGGCTCATCCCAGGACGCTGGGATCATGACCTGAGCCGATGGCAGACACTTAACCAATTGAGCCACCCAGGCGCCCTTCAGTTTTCGTTTCTAATACAGTAAATACTGATAGCTATAACTAAAATAAACAAAAGCTTTTTGAGACCCTCAATAATTTTTAAGAGTGAAAAGTATTCCCGAGACCAGAAGGAGCCTAGCACATTTCATATTCTTATGTTATGTTATATTTAGCTCATATATTACATATAATATATTATAGCTTTCATAACATCCTGTCTGTCACCCTAACAGGCGATCAAAGTTAATAACACCAGTGATGCAACAAATCAACATTATGTGTTTCCCCGTGTAATGTACTGAGAAAGACACAACATCATTGCTATGGTATTCCTAACAAAGACGCACATCCTGAATCTAATCATGAAGTAATATCAGACAAACCCAAACATTGACACTCTCCCAAATATTTTGTTTGTACTTTTCAAAAATGTCAGTATCAAGACAGACAAAGCAAAACCAAGAAATGGTTTCAGTTTAAAGGAAACTATAGGGACATGACAAGTGAATGCCATCTATCATTTGGGAGTTTTTTTTCCTATAAAAAGATATACTGGGGCGCCTGGGTGGCTCAGTCGTTAGGCGTCTGCCCTTGGCTCAGGTCATGGTCCCAGGGTCCTGGGATAGAGCCCCACATCGGGCTCCCTGCTCAGCAGGAAGCCTGCTTCTCCCTCTCCCACTCCCCCTGCTTGTGTTCCCTCTCTCACTGTGTCTCTCTCTGTCAAATTAAAAAAATTAAAAAATTAAAAAGAAAAAAAGGAAATAGGCAGTGAAGAGGGGAAAGGTATCACTTCTGCTATTGACCCTCAAATGGTTCAGAAAACAATATGAGAGGGCAGAGAAGAGAGAGAAAAAAAGCAAACATGGTAAAATGCTAATATTTGGAATCTGGGAAAAGGAAATTCAGAAATTCTTTGCATTATTTGTGCAACTTTTCTGTTAGAAATTATGTCAAAATAAGTAGTTAAAAGGGGGGTGGGCACCTAGGTGGTTCAGGTGGTTGAGTGTCTGACTCTTGATTTGCACTCTTGTCATGATGTCACAGTGGTGGGATTGAGCCCTGTGTGGGGCTCCCCACTCAGCGCAGAGTCGGCTTGGGATGCTCTCTCTCCTTCTGCCCCTTAACCCCCACTAGAAAGAGAGAAAGAGAGAAAGAAAGAAAGAAAGAAAGAAAGAAAGAAAGAAAGAAAGAAAGAAAGAAAAGGAAAGAAAGAAAAAGAAAAAAGACAATCTTTAAAAATAAGAAATTAAAAGGGAAAAAGTTTACCAAATGAATGCATAAGTGAATCTTTTCCTAATACTCCACCTTCTTCAGCTTCCGGCTTCAGAGGCTAGAAGGATTAAACCGGAGAAAGCAGTCTCCTAATCGTTATTATTACATCCTTATATTGTTTGAAGAATATATGTTCAGAGCGTCTCCAAAATTTACTTCCCTCTGTAATGTCTCTTCAAAGGGCCTTGAGACCCCTGAAATGGACATTTCTAGGACACGAACTCCACAGTATTCGGTTTCTAGCGTAATGCGGTGGGGCGAGGCTCGAGCGCCAGCCTCTAGGTCGGACCCCGCAGGGAGAAGGGGCATTATAAAATCACTCTGGGGAGCAATTCGAAAGACACTGGCGACCACTCTTCGCTTGAGCCCTCGGGAGTTAGGACAGTTGGGGGGGGGGCGTGAACAGAAGCTGCTCCTCCACTGGGGCGGCTCCCGACGCCCGGGAAGCGGGCGGGACCCTGGGTCGGCGCCTCTCGGCTCCACTGCTCGGGTCTGAGGGCGCTGCGCTTGGGGCGTCCCTGCTTAAGGGGGGAAGAGGCCGGGCCGTCTACGGTTGGCTGAAACGTGTGTGGTTTCGAGTCTAGCCGTGGGTATAATGAGAAGCAGAGCTTGAGAGGCAGCCTCGGAGGGCTTTTCTGCTGGAACCACACGCCTTCAGGCTTCTTCCGGCAGGGCTTGCGCGGAGGTAGCGCCCGCCGCCTCCCTCTAGCGGTCCCGGGAGCGCCGCCGCGGCGACCATTGTGTTTCCGACCGGCCTTTTCCTGTTCGCGGGGGCTGCGAGCCGGCCTTTCTTGTTTCAAGAGCAAGAGTCTTAGAAAGTAGCTAATCTGCCCCGGGTTAAGGACATTAAAATCTCGAGAGGTTAAAGAAATGTCTTGAGGGCACGGGGACAGCAGTCAACTTGACCCCAGTCCAGAGCCCCTCTTGGGACAACCTGAGAGGAGCCCACTGTCTTCCCATAGTGAAAAGTCCCAAGGCCATACTAAGACAGAGCCCTTCCCCGTATCGTGCGCGGCTGCCGAGCCCTGCACACCGCACCCAACTCATTTCCGGCCATTCTCCTAGGCTCCCCGGGCTCTCCCTGCTGTGGCGTTAGTATACAGCAGGCATCACTGTCTGGCGTCCGATTCCGCATCCGTGCACCCATCCGTTGTCTGTCTTCCCCTTAGAAGATAAGCTCCACGGAGGCTGTTATTTCTTCATTGCTATCGCCCAAGACCCGGCACATGGTACGTGTCTTAGGCCCCCATGGCCGCTGTAACAAAGTGCCACAAACTTGAGGGGTTCAAACGACAGAAACATTCCGCTACGTTTCCGGAAGCCGGAAGTCCGCAGTCGGTTTCCCTGAGCCACACTCCTTCCGGGGGCTCGAGAGGAGGGTCAGCTCTGTGTCTCTTGTAGACTCTGGTGGCTGCCAGCATTCTGCGACTTGCGGCTGTTTCACCCCAATCTTCGGATCTCTGTCTGCCCTCACATTACCTTCTCCTCTGCGTGTGGGCATCGAATCTCCCTTTGTCTCAGAAGGATCCTTGTGATGGCATTCAAGGCCAGCCAGATAACCCAACCGAATCTCCTTGCAAATCAGGAAACTGAAGTCCTTAGAGATTGAGTGCCCATGGTCAGACAGCTAGTGGTTGTGGCTGCAGGGTTTGAACCCAGCCAGTCTGACTGCAGGCCCTTCCACACCGTACAGGTTCATGCTTATACGTGAGTCCAGTGAACCAGCCTTCACTAAATCCTATGCTAGACACTGCAGGGATACAAGGAGATCGAGGATTGATCCCTCTCCTCCAGAATATATCCATTTATTTGGCAAGAAAAGGCATAAAGTCAGATCATGGTTACTCTTATGTGGAGAAGTGCCTGAAAGAGCATGAAGGGGCTTCTGGAAGTTTGTGATGTCATTTCTTAAATCATTCTTTTTTTTTTTTTTTAAGATTTTATTTATTTATTTGAGAGAGAGAGAGAGAGCACATGAGAGGGGGGAGGGTCAGAGGGAGAAGCAGACTCCCTGCCAAGCAGGGAGCCCGATGCGGGACTCGATCCTGGGACTCCAGGATCATGACCTGAGCCGAAGGCAGCCGCTTAACCGACTGAGCCACCCAGGCGCCCTGTGATGTCATTTCTTAATCTAGTGCTAGTTGCAGTAGTGTGTGGAACAGTTTGCAAAAATTCATCACTATACACTTGTACTTTGTGTATTCTATTTTGGAAAAGGCATAAAAAGAAGGCATAAAATCAGGACTCTGGGAAAGGTAGGGGCTGCAAGAGAGGCCATACAGCAGTCTCTCCTACAGCACTGGACGTCTGGACCATTCCCTAGCCTTCAGACTAACTGCCTGATTAATTAAGGGCTATGAGGTCAGGGAATGAGGGATTGAGATTTTTCCAGGGCCTTTTCTATAAAAATTCCCAAGGTAAGCCCATCTCAAACTCAGTTTGGCTATAAAGCATCTTAAGTAACATTCTAAAATATTGCCAATAAGGATT
Source organism: Leptonychotes weddellii (assembly GCF_054177405.1). NCBI lineage: Eukaryota > Metazoa > Chordata > Mammalia > Carnivora > Phocidae > Leptonychotes > Leptonychotes weddellii. The sequence continues at coordinate 57,988,050 of NC_138374.1, forward strand.
AACCATCCCCCAACACACACAAAAGAAATCTATTATCTCATAAATTTAGAAAAGCTTGAGCTAAACAAATTTCAATTCCTTTTCTATTGTAGGACTTGTCAGAGCCTTTAATATATTAATGTGAACTATAAGCCTTCAAGAGACTTCTTTTTGCATACGTTATTTCTTTAACACTTTCAGGGTTAATGTTCTAAAGAACAAATTTGAGGAAGTGCTATTGTAGAATACTAATGTACAGACCCATTTCAGCCAAAGATCACAGAGACTGAAAGTCATCTTTCAAAGCATTCCTTAAGGCCGTACAAGGTTATGCTCACTCTCCCTCAAGCCAGGAAAGTTAGTATAAAAGAGCAAATAAAATATCCCATAACCTAAATGTCTGGATAAATGATGGGGGACAGAGGACAGCTGAGAAGCAGAGGAGGGTTGGAGTGCAAAGAGAAAAAATTACAACGACTTGTGTTCCAAATCATCCTGAAAAGTTGTACATTAAGACACTTTTAATTGCAATGAATTGCAACCGCCAGAGTAGAGCGGTTTGGTGGAACAAAATGATCATTTCTTTAGGACACAAGGCTTTCTCTGGAAACCAGAGAGTGGATGACCCTGGACCTCAAGGACATGTTGGAACTGGATACCATCAAAGCTCCCTCTCTGTCAGGGCTCCCAGTGCCCCCTTCACTCTTTTTTTTTTTTTTTT
>NC_138374.1:57988849-58048401 GCF_054177405.1 Leptonychotes weddellii
TGCCTCCTTCACTCTTAACCTCTCCCGGGACACCTATGTGCTTGCTTCTTGGTTGACAAGATGGAAAATATGGTGACTAACAGTTCCAGACTCTGCATGCCACTCTCTGGTCATCTGAAGAGAGACTCAACTGACTCAATCCCAAATTCCTGATGAGGGATCTGGGTCAGGCTGCTAGCCACTGTTGAGAACACTGGGTGGTCACATCGCATGCCAGTCACACTAGGACCACGTGATTGGAGGGATGCACGGGGACACCTGCATACAAGTGGGGAGCCCAGCAGACCATCCACTAGACGGCTATTCACATCCAAGGATGTGCACAGTTGCTTTCCTAAAGCACTTCCTTGCCTTCTATGCAAATAAAGAAATGTAATTTTTGTGGTGACTCGGGAACTCTCAGTCCTTCAGAAGCACGATCCGGAACACCGGGTCTCCTCTGCCTACCTGAAGATGTGCCATATGGAGGGGACACTGCAGACTGTGCTTGCTAGATGTGAAAACCATTTTACCGAAGTAACATGAGCGCAGCTTGCATTAAAAAAAAAATGATTTGTTTCTTTCCCCTAAAATTTGAAGGGAAATTTGGTTAATTAACAATATTTGTTTTTGGAAACTGGTTATTTGAAGCTTCACTGGGCAGGATTTCAGTTGTTTTCAGCTATTACATCCTCCGTATTTAATGCCATCATTCTGAAAATGGATTGACTTCAGAAGTATTTTTCTCTTGCTTTGGAGATTTTGCACACTGGCCCAAATGGGTTTTTATTTTCCATTTTAATTTATACAGTATAAATACAATGTTGGACTTCTTTGGAGTTAACAGTTTCACTGTGCAGATGTTTCTTGAAAGCCTTTTGAATTCATAGTGTTGGTTTTAAAAACATTTTTTTTATTAGCCTGGCTGCCGGCCAGGAAAAAAAAAATACTATTCCATTTTGCATAGAACTGTAAGATTTTCTCTTTCCCTGTCTTTCCCACCCCCAGCCAGCTACGTGATTCCTAGGATTAAAAAAGCCATAGTGACATCTTGTGGTCAACCACCAGAGACACAGCAAAAAGGGGTCATGGTAGGATGACAGATGTGATCTAGTTCATTCTCCCACAAGTATTTCTTAATTTACTTTATTTGCTTTTTATTTACCATTTGGCTCAAGTAAATCACCCAAGATTTCCAGGTTGTTTTGCTTTATGGAAAATATCAACTTTGCCCCCATAGAAAGGATAAACACTCTGTGTTCTGGAAAGGAAAGGCAGGCCGTAACCCTGGCTTTTTGTCAGGCCCCTAGTAAAAATAGTGTTGCGCAAGCTACTCAGTAATGAGTCTGAAAAATATTCAAAACTTTTTCCTAAAAAAGGGACAAAAAACAATGTAGAAACAGTGATTTTAAATGGGCTTTTGTTTATTATTCTCAGCTTTCAGAAACTAGCTGATGGTTTGCTCACTTCACTTGTTTAGTATTTAAATGAAAATGTATAAACAATAACCCTCCAATCTTTATGTCCTCTCCCTAACTAGTGTCAATGGAGATAAAATCTGCTTGCCTAATTCTTGACTTTTAAAAGAAAAATGTACCAAACATTATGCAGCAGTAAAAAAATTATTCTTACCAGAAACTTCGTAAAACAGAAGATGTGATGTAATGTTAAAAAAGACACCAAATTATGTGTAAAGTATGATCCAATTACATATCGGTGTGAATATGGGTGTATGTGTCTACACAAGTGTGGATGTAAATATCAATATCAAGGTCCATGGAGGAGGGTATAGACACAGAAATAAGCCCAGAAGGAAATATATATACTAATAAACATTTTCTGTTTCATGACGTTATAACTGATATTTGTTTTCTTATGTTTTTCTCCATTTTCTATTTTTTATTAAATGAGCATATATTAAAATCATAATCAGGAATAATATTCAGCACTTTTTCATAAGGATCAGGTTTCTATTTGTTTATATGTAGAATATCTCCATTTGAGGATGACCCATAAGCATGAAAAAAAATTCCTGCGAAGAGAGAGGCACAGCAATGCGCTGAGACAAGAGAACCAGAGTGAGTGGGTCACAGACCAAGAGCAAGAGTTGAAATGCTTAGAATTCCAGAAACGTAAGGTCTTCTCATGTGTTTTACGTGCCTTCTCTGTGGAGCCGGGGGAACAGAGTCTCTCTCTGGTGTATAAGGCCACTCACTGCAGGAGAAGTTTGCCAAGACCTCCAGAGAAACTGTGAAGTTTGTCTTTGGGTCAAATTGTGCATCAGACTATTTATTCACTACATACTGTATGCCAGGTGCTGTGCTAGAATCTTGACATATATTATTCTAATACTGACAATTCTGCCAGGTATTTATAAAGGTGAGAAAATCGAGAGCTGGAGAAATTAAGTGCCCCAAATCATACAATTGGCAGCCAGGCTGGGGTTAAACTCAGTCTCTTTGGGCTCTAAAGCCCATATTCTTTATCCTACACCTGTCTCCATCCTTTTCAGCAGATGAAATAACTCCACATATACCTTTAGTGTCTCAGATCTCCAGAATCACAAGACCAAATTCCTTTAAGAGCCACTGAAATATCCCAAGAGGAATCCCTAGCAGGTGCCCCTCAAATCCCACTGTTAATGGTGAACACCTTTATCCACCTGCTTCTAGTTTTTCCATGGAAGGAGAGGTTTTCTGCTCTACTCCCCAGGAAAGAGTGGTAAATACTTTTGGTTGCCTCTCTTCCCCGTCACTCAGTCAACCCCATAGGCAGAGTAATGTTATGTCTGATTGGTGATATTTGTGAGAGTCTGACATCCATTGGATCACGCTAACCAAGGGGCAGGACCACTGACCTGTAAAGGTAACACACATAAAGCCATCAGTCCCTTCTATGTTAATCAGTGTGTTATACAAAGCCAATAATATATTATCTTTTTAAACTAAATAAGCTGATTCTGAAGTTTAGATGGAAAAGTAAGCAAGCAAAAGTGGTCAGGAACATTCTGAAAAAGAATAATACCAGATTTTTTTCCAAATCAAAAATTAAAGCCTATTATAAAGCTATAATGATTTAAAAATGTATAGTGTTGATACATGAATAGAGAGATCAATGAAAGAAAATAGAAAGTCCAGAAACAGACCTAAAAAATCTGGAAATTTAGTATGTGATAAGTTTAATATATTTTGAAGAATAATATCTCAAATCCATGGAGAAAAGATAGATTATTCAATTAAAGGCTTTAGGTCAATTGATAGATTATTCAACTTTAGGCTTTAGATGGCCATCTAAAAATAAAGTTGGATCCCATACCTCACACCGTACACCAGGAAAAATTCCAAGTGGTACAGAAATGTAAAAGTTTTTAAAAATAGCATATTACAATTGATGTAAGAAATCATGGATTTCAGGGCTGGATCCTAGGACTCTGGGATCATGACCTGAGCCCAAGGCAGACGCTTAACTGACTGAGCCACCTAGGTGCTCCTATTTACATTAGTTTTAAAGTGAAAATAATTATTTCTTTTTCCTCAAGGAAGATGCACCCTATGGAGCTGAGGTCCCAGATACTCACAGATATCTGAGCCTTCACCCAGTTTTGGTAGCATCAGACAATCACTTAAGACCATCCTCAGATCTTTATTTTATATGTCGTCATACAAAGTGGATGCACTGTTGCTCATTGTATTCCCAATGCTGTACCTTACTTCCCCATGACTTATTTATTTCATAACAGGAAGACTGTACCTCTTGATCTCCTTCATCCCTTTTGCCCTCCCTCCCAATTCTCCTCCCCTCTGGAAACTACCAATCTGTTCTCTGTATGTATGAGTCTGGGTTTTTTTCTGTTTGTTCTGTGTTTTAGATCCCACTTATAAGTGAAATCATGTGGTATTTCTTTCTCCATCTGACTTATTTCACTTAGTACAATAACCTCAAGGTCCATCCATGTTGTGGCAAATGACAATATTTCATTATTTCTTATGCTGAGTAATATCCTATTTTATATATATATCTTCTTTATCCATTCATCTATCAATAGACAATTAGTGGTTTTCATATCTTGGCTATTGTATATAATGCTGCAACGAACATAGGAGTGTTCGTTTCTCTACATCTTTTCAAATTAGTGTTTTCATTTTCTCCTAATACCAGATACCCAGATACCACTTCAGATAGAAATCCAGAAGTAAAATTGCTGGATCTTATGGTAATTCTATTTTTAATTTTTTGAAGAATGGCCATACTGTTTTCCATAGTTGCTGCACTAATTTACATTTCTGCAGACAACATACGAGCGTTCCCTTCTGCCACATCCTAACCAACACTTTTTATTTCTTGTCTTTTTGATGCTAGTCATTCTGACAGGTGTGAAGTGATATCTCACCGTGGTTTTGATTTATATTTCCCTGTGGATTAATGATGTTGAGCATCTTTTCATGTATCTTGTCCATCTGTATGTTTTCCTTGGAAAAATATCTATATAGTTTCTCTGACCATTTTTTAATCAGGCAGGTTTTTTTGTTGTTGAGTCAATGAGCTTTTTATATATTTTGGACATTAGCCCCTTATTGGATATATACTTTGCAAATATCGTCTCCCACTCATTACGTTGCCTTTTGTTTTGTTGATGGTTTCCTTCACCGGACAGAAGCTTTTTAGTCTGATGTAGTCCCATTTGTTTATTTTTGCTTTTGTTGCTCTTGCCTTAGGAGTGATATCCAAAAAAACATCACTAAGACCAATGCCAAAGAGCTTATGGTCTATATTTTCTTCTAAGTGTTTTATGGTTTCAGGTCTTAGGTTCAGGTCTTTAATATATTTTGAATAAGTTTTTGTGTATGATGTGAGATAGTGGTCATTTTCATTCTTTTGCATGTATCTGTCCAGTTTTCCTATCACCATTTATTGAAGAGATTGTTGTTTCCTCATTGTATATTCTTGCTTCCTTTGTTTTAAACTAACAATAAACTAACAATATATGCATGGGTTTATTTCTGGTCTTTCTATTCTGTTCCATTGGTCTATGTGTCTGTTTTTATGCCAATTCCATGCTGTTTTGATTATTAGAGCTTGTAGGATAGTTTAAAATCGGGGAATGTGAATCCTCTGGCTTTGTTCTTCTTTCTTAGTATTGGTTTGGCTATTTAGGGTCTCTTGAGATTCTATACAAATTTTAGACTTGTTCTAGCTCTGTGAAAAATGCCATTAGAATTTTGATAGGAATTGCATTGAATCTGCAGATTGCTCTGGGTCGTACAAACATTTAAAACATTAATTGTTGGGACACCTGGGTGGCTCAGTCATTAAGCATCTGCCTTCAGCTCAGGTCATGATCCCAGGGTCCTGGGATCGAGCCCCATATCAGGCTCCTTGCTCAGCGGGGAGCCTGCTTCTCCCTCTCCCACTCCCCCTGCTTGTGCTCCTACGCTTGCTCTCTCTCTGGCAAATAAATCAATCTTTGAAAAAAAAATTAAAAATAAAAAAAATTGTTCCATAAACACAGAATATCTTTCCATTTATTTGTATCTCCTTCAATTTCTTTCATAAATGTCTTATAGTTTTCAGTGTACAGGTCTTTCACTCCTTGGTTAAATTTATTCCTAAGTATTTTATTCTTTTTGATGCAACTGTAAATGGGATTTTTAAAAATTTCTCTTTCTGATAGTTTGTGTTAGAAACAGAACAGATTTTTGTATATTAACTTTGTATCCCAAAACTTTACTGAATTCATTTATTAGCTCTAACAGTTTTTTGGTAAAGTCTTTTAAGGTTTTAGTATCATGTCATCTGCAAGTAGTGACAGTTTTATTTCTTCCTTACCAATTTGGATGCTTTTTATTTCTTTAACTTGCCTAATTGTTGTGGCTAGGACTTCTAATGCTATTTTGAATAAAAGTAGCAAGAGTGGACATCTTTGTCTTGTTCCTGCTCTTAGAAGAAAAGATTTCAGCTTTTTACCACTGAGAATGATAATAGCTGTGGAGTTTGTCATATATAGCCTTTATTATGTTTAGGTACATTTCCTCTATAGCCACTTTGTTGAGAGTTTTTATCATAAATGACTGTCGAATTTTGTCAAATGATTTTTTTCTGCATCGATGAGGTGATCATATGGTGTTTATTTTTCATTCTGTTAATACAGTGTATCTCAGTGATTGATTTGCAAATATTGAATCATCCTTGCATCCCTGAAATAAATCCCACTTGATCATGGTGGATGATCCTTTTAATGTATTGTTGACTTTGGTTTGCCAATTTTTTGTTAAGGATTTTTGTATCTATATTCATCAGGGATATTGACCTATAATTTTCTATTTTCCTTTTTTCTTTTCTTTTCTTTTTTTTTTTTTGGTGGTATCCTTGTAGGGTTTTGGTGTCAAGGTAATGCTGGTCTCATAAAACGAGATTGGAAGTGTTCCCTCCTCTTCAATTTTCTGGAAGAGTTTGAGAAGGACATATTAAATTTTCTTTGACTATTTGGTAGAATTCACCAACATAGGCACATCTTTTTTTTTTTTTTTAAGATTTTATTTATTCATTTGACAGAGAGAGACACAGTGAGAGAGGGAACACAAGCAGGCGGAGTAGGAGAGGGAGAAGCAGGCTTCCCACTGAGCAGGGAGCCTGATGCGGGGCTCGATCCCAGGACTCTGGGATCATGACCTGAGCCGAAGGCAGACGCCCAACGACTGAGCCACCCAGGTGCCCCTATAGGCACATCTTTAACTACCCACCTTTTTATGCTTGATATTTCCTCCTGAATTCCAAATAATAACAAAAATAACAGATTTGTTGCACAGCAGGTACTTTGATTAAATGCTCACAGCAATCCTAGGATGTAAAGATTATTACTATCCTCATTTTTAAAATGAGGAAGAAGAGGCTCAGAGTGGTTAAATGTTGTCCAGCATTACGCAAGCTAAAAAGTAGAAAGGCTGAAATTCTACCACAGATTGATCATTCTTTCTTTCTCTCTATCTAACAACTGCCAATTCTCTCTACACTGTTGTCAATACCCACTTAGGACCCTGTCTTTATTTGGTTCTCTTTCTGGTCCTTTTCCTTGGCATATTAAACCTTATACATTCCTTTGGCTGCAATGTCTACAAATTCTAGTTGTTATCAAGCCTAGCTGCACATTAGACTCTGGAAGATTTTTAAAACACACCCATGACCAGAATTCACCCCCCAGATGCTCTATTTTAACTGGTCTAGGATGGAGTCTAGGAATCAGAATTTTCAACCCCTTACCTCCACTCCAGATGTGTTTCACTCAACTTTGTATCCCTGGTGCCTAGAAGGCATTCCTTAAACGTTAAATGAATGAATGAATGAATGAATGGATGGATCAAAGATGAACAAATGAGCGAACTTTAGGGGAAGGTAGCAGCCAAAATTATTTTTAACAGTAAGACAAGAACAGTTTTAAAAGACCCGGGCTAGGTGGAAGTTCAAGATAAATGCAGAGTCATTTTGATCTCCTCTGGGAGGCTGGAGAAGAAGGAAGCTGCATCCTGTAACCCAGTGCAGAGCCCCACACAATGGAAAACTATAAATAGCAGCCCTCGATCACATGAGGGTTATGTAATACAAGGTTCACAGACCACGGCTGCCTTTATCACTCAGGCTTAAGTTGCACTGAAATGGAAACTCAGCTGATGCCCTATGTATTAATTTCTCCAAAAGATGAAAGCCTCCCAGCCTTTGCCCAGACCATTGATTGGCCCATGTTCAAGGCAGGTTGGGGCCTTCCTTGCTAAAGAATCCCTGCTGTCTTTGCAGATAACAAGTAGGCAATTTCAGGGGAAGAATTATTTTTATTTGCAAAGATATGACCCGAACTTCCCCCGATCAAGTGAAAAGGCAGAGAATATCAGCTTTTCGGACACTTGGAAACACTGGGTCACGAGCTCCAGAGAGGAGGTAGATATGCAGATTTGTGTGTACAGTTCCAGAGAGGTCACCCCTGCTTGTTCCTCCAGATGAAATTTGCTGATCATCCGAAAACCTTTTGCAGAACACCCACATCCACTCTGTGTCATTTAACTCTATCAGAAGGGATTTGTCATCTTCTATAAAATGATAGCGCACCCTCCTTGCCTGGGAAAGGGATCTCAGAGCTACCCCTGAATACACAATTGATTCTCACTGCTTGGTAAAGGGGGCCTTTGAAGTAAGCTTTTCCATGAAGCAAAGGGTAAGTATGTGGTGGCAGAGACTGATCCCATATTCTCCTTTTCCTCTCTGATGCACAACCAGCCCTCACTTCCCTGTTGTTCTTGCAGTTAGGCATGGCCATGTGACTATGTTCTAGCCAACAGGACACGAGAAGTGAGGTGTGCCACATCCAGACCTGGCCATGCCCATTTCTCCATGTTTGTGTCTGCCTTCCGGATGGCTGGAATGGAGACGCCTCCTAGGGCAATTCTAGAAACCATGAGCTGAAGATACGAGAGCATTGTGAGCCTGGATCCCTGAATGATGGCCTTCAGGAAAGCCGTTCTGTCATAACTTCTCATTATCCAGTGCTGCCATCAGAACAAGAAATAAACTATTGTGTTTAAGCCATCATACACCATAAGGTCTGTCTCTTAGAGCAGCTAGCCTTCCCTACCTCACCATTGACGTCATCCACATGTCATGACACTAGCATCAAGGACAGGAATCCCTCATTTGCTTTGGAAGAAAAGATCCCCCAGAATGGCCTACCTACCCAAAAACCATTTTTGCCAGCCTGTCTTTGCCCTCAGGAGGCCCTAGTAATTGACAAGCTCAGAATTCTTATCTGAAGCCAGGTGTGGATGTTTGCAAGGATCATCTGGTTTACCTCTGATGTAGATGAGCAATTCTTCCAAATTCCATCTCAAAACACAGACATTCTATGCAAGGACTTTAGTAAACACCAGAACTGGAGGAAAAGGATGCCCCAGAGTAAAATTCATATTATGCTACAGATGGGTTTCTGAAACACACAAAACTGAAATTTTTATCAAACTGATCATATGTCAAGAAGATAAAAAAGAATCTGTCTTTAAAGATCTTTCTGCAATTCAAACAATCACAATCCACACTCCCTAAGTACTTTTTGAATTATCACAGACTGGTAATCTTTTTAGTGAAACACAACCTATATTCTGCATAAGCTATCAATGATTTCAATGATAAACAAGATGCAAGCAGAGGTGGGATGGAGAAAGAAGGAAACAGAACCCTTAGATAAAAGCGAAAAATAATGTGCAGTCCAGAAATGCCCCATGGTACAGCAGAAAGGATTCCCAGGCCAGAAAGCAGCAGAGTGTTCCATGTGCAGACACTGGGTTAACGAGAATTTACACTTGTCAGTGAAGCTGGTAGAATGCTCTGGAACTGACACATGGGGGGCCCTGCTGGACATCTGTTACCAAATGGAAGTGCCTGGCAGTAGAATAGATGGGAACTCAGGACTCCAACTGATTTTCTTCCAACTCCAGTGAGGTGAGGAATGAGGAGTGAAGGGCACTTTTTTGGGAAAAGAGGTGAAAAGCAACTACAGAAGAGCCCCAACAGCAAACAAAGTGGCTACTCCAAGTGTGAGGGGGAAAAAGCATGCTCTTAAAGCTCAGGATCCTGACAGGAAGGAAGGGCTTATTGAGGGAAGAAGAAATCTCTCCCCCCATCTGTTTGTGTTAGAGACACAGTCTGGCACAGTCTGTAGGAACTTACTTGAACTTTATACTCTAGAAACCTTGTATAATTATCTTCTTAGCCATCAGGCCAAATCCCAACCCAATGACTTGGGAAAGCTTCCCAAAGGAGCCTTTCGGCAGGAAGGAGAAGCAGTGTAGCTCTGGCTTTAGGGCACTGAACCCCATATTCTTGATTGCCCGCCCCATCAATAAAATACTACTGAGCGCATACGTGTATTTATTGATTCACGAAGTACATATGTGAGCTGCTGTGTATAATACTACACATTTTAGATCATATAAAACATATTCCCAGTAAAAGAAATGTTATAAGTATACATCAAAATATTTATTTCCTGTGCCCCAAATGGGTTGTCTTTTACACCCCCATGTTGGCCACCATTCCCTTCCATCCTGGTCCCAGAAAAGAGACCTTGTCTTCACAAGAGTGATTCTGGTATCAAAAAGAGATGAAAACTCCTGGCTTGTGCTTTAGCTAAGAGATACCTTTACAGAGCTGTCCCTCAGTTGTGTCTAGGTTGAAAGTGTGGATTGCATGCTATCTATCAAAGTCTGTTGCCCAAGTAACCAGAAGAATCATGTGCAAACAGAGCTCCTTCAGGGGATAAGTCATGTTTTATTTATCTGTCCTCCTCTAGGGCTAACAGGGTGTCTTACACTGAGGACATGCTGGGTACTCAGTGATGCCTGTTGAATTCAACCATGAATGAGTCAATGACTGAACACATTGAATGGATACGTGAAAAACATTTTTAAGCCACAGGAAAAATACAATTAAGGTATAACTCTCACTTGGCAGTGAAATATCTCCATGACTGGGGGAAAGAACATCTTCTGCCTTGCCTTTAACTCAGTTCAAGTTCTTTCTAACTTCTCATCAAGAGCTCTCTTCAAAGGTCTTCAAGGTCTAGGCGGGTACCACAGACGCCTGAAGACCAGCCAAAGCAACAGGGAGAGGTGGTGGAAATGGGCTAAGTAGAACATGCATAGGGTCTAAAGAGGGTGGCCATGTTTGCCTCTCTTAGGCTGTGTTTTCTTCTCTGGGTGTCTAATGGTTTTACAACGTGTCTCATCAACTACATTATAAAACTACAGAGGTCTGGAAAAGTAGGGTGTTTCTTCTGTCCCCACAATGGTCTGATGGAATACAAACTAGACTTAGGCTCCAAACTTCCAACCCAACTCTCCTACCTAATTAGCTAGATGGACTTGAACAAGGCAAACCTCCGTGATGCTGAGTTTCTTCAGCCGGCCAATGAGCATAGCACTACTTGCCTCAAAGGGATGTTCAGAAGAACAGACAAGACTTGCAAACTGTGATACTATATAGAAAAGTAAGGAATTACAATTATAATTCAAGTAGTGAATAAATACCTGTTGGAATGCTTTGAATAGAGAGGGGATATAATTCTTTTCAGAATCAGTATGTGCCTCTATTTAAGACTTCTTTAAAAAATGCCATCTATAGGGACGCCTGGGTGGCTCAGTCGTTAAGCGTCTGCCTTCGGCTCAGGTCATGATCCCAGAGTCCTGGGATCGAGCCCTGCATCGGGCTCCCTACTCCACAGGAGGCCTGCTTCTCCCACTCCCCCTACTTGTGTTCCCTCTCTCGCTGTGTCTCTCTCTGTCAAATAAATAAAATCTTAAAAAAAAAAAAATACCATCTATAGAGAGAATATATAGAGAAGAAATTAAAAAGTAGAGATCAAGTTAACACATACATCCACACAATACATTGTTATCACTAATGAACTTGAAAATTTTGAACTTTATGATTTTAAGGTAGATAAACAAGTATTGATGAATCCTTTCCCACTTAACAGTTTAAAGTATATGCTAATTGTATTTGTGTTTTATTGGACATATACTATATCTATTACAAAATATTGGCTCCTAAACACTATAATAGTTGTCACTGAAATACTACTGGGTAGTAGAATTACTCTTAAATTTTATTTTCTTCTTTGTGTGTTTCTCTATTCTCCCAATTTTCTTCAATAAACACAACATATAACCTTTTTTTCTCATTCTGAAATGTTAAAAAAAAAAAAAATCACCTGTGGAGGGGTGGCTGACTACAGACTTAAAATTGTGTAGGAAATAAGGTAAGGAAAAACTTATCAAGATGACATAGTCAATTTGTGGGAAACATCTAATTAAATTAAAACCTGATTTAAAGATGCTTGATCAAAAATTCTTGAACATGGGGCGCCTGGGTGGCTCAGTCGTTAAGCGTCTGCCTTCGGCTCAGGTCATGATCCCAGGGTCCTGGGATCGAGCCCTGCATTGGGCTGCCCGCTCCGCGGGAAGCCTGTTTCTCTCTCTCCCTCTCCCCCTGCTTGTGATCCTGCTCTCACTGTGTCTCTGTCAAATAAATAAATAAAATCTTTAAAAAAAAAAAAAAAAATTCTTGAACAACAGGGGCTACCGAAGACCAGGAGTTAGCCTGGCTCCGGGCAGAAGGACCCGGGTGACGTGGGCAATGGGAGTTGGAGGAGCAAAAGGGACCCAATGTGAGCATGAGGGCGATGAGCATTCTCACTTCTCTCTTCCCTCCCTTCCCACTCTCTCACTGGTGCCTCCCACTGGTGCCTGGGTGGCTCAGTCGGTTGCCTGACTTTGGTTCAGGTCATGATCCCGGGGTCCTGGGATCAAGCCCCACATCAGGCTCCACACTCAGCAGGGAGTCTCCTTCTCCCTCTCCCTCTCCCCTTCCCCCTGCTTATGCTCTGTTTCTCTCTCAAATAAATAAAATCTTTAAAAAATATAAACAGATAAAATAAAAATTCTTGATCAAGCCCTCTTAGATCTGTTGTTTAAAAAAACTGCATAATATTCTATCTTTGTGTAAAAACAGGCAAGTGTAACAACATACATTCATTTTTGCTTGAATTGTTTACGGAGAGGGGTGGTGAGGGGTATGAGATATAGGAACCCCAAAATGAGGATAAAAAGACTTGGTGTACTTTTTGTTATACTGTTTACATTTTCAAAATATCACATGCAAGTAGTAACTCTTTTAAAATACAAGTATCATAAGAGCTCCTGACCTTTGCTCTGAGGAGTCAGTGCTCACAGTGGGTTTGTGCGAGAGGCTGCCATTGCCAGTGGAGAGATAATTGTGCAGGCCTGTGGGGCCAGGGAAGTGCCAGGCTGCTCCTGAGCTCATTTTCCTCAGCCTGCTGAGTAGCTGTGCTTGGCTTTATCTGCTTCCTGGGGCAGCGCAAGGCTCCGCTCCACATTGCCTGTGTGTTGTCTGTTCCAACCCAGCATGCTCTTGGTTGCCAGTTGGCTACATTGAACCTAGCTGGTTACATTTCACGGACTTGCCCTGTCCTGTCCAATAAACTTTCCAAGCCAGGCTCAGTCTAAGCTGAAAGAAATTAGGCTTGTGTTTAAATGAGTCTGAAGTACAGTCGGGCTAGAAAACCCTGGGAGGTGCCCCCAGTGAAGCCTGCATTCTCCAGGCTCCAGCTAGGGTCTGCAGCAAATACACCCTCATACCTCCTCTCTTGAGTCCATCCATCTAGTCTAAAGGGAAACCTTGAGTGTGGTTTTTGACTGGCCAGCTGCAAGCCACTTCTTTGCACACGCCCTATCTGGGGGATTTGGGTTGTAGACGTTTGTCAAGTACAGGTCATCTCTTCGTACAACTTAGCTCATGATTGGTAGATCTTTTCTTCTTTCTTTCTTTGTAGACGTTTGTCAAGTACAGGTCATCTGCTTGTACAACCTAGCTCACGATTAGTAGGTCTTTTCTTTTCTCGCTCTTCTCTTCTCTTCTCTTCTCTTCTCTTCTCCTTCCTTCCTTCCTTCCTTCCTTTCCTTCCTTCCTTCCTTCCTTCCTTCCTTCCTTCCTTCCTTTCTTTCTCAAAGTGGATCTTGTCTTATCAGTGATGTTCCGTGCAGCTCAGAGAAACATTACAATTTTGTGAGAACTACATTAAAATTAGAAACTTCTGTCCATGAAAAAACCCATCCACTGAAAAATGGCAAGATGGGACAAAGAATGTGAGAAGATATTTGGTACACACATAACCAACAAAGAATTAGGATGCCGACATAAGCAACTCCAATAAATCAATAAGAACCGAACAATCTAAAAACAGGTAAACAAGCAATTCACCAAAAGGAAAATCTTAATGGTCTATATAGAAAGACCCTCAGTCTCAAGAAGAGGCAACTAAAACTTCAGGGAAATATTATTTCAAGCCAATTAGATTAGCAAAATTTAAAAAGCTAGACAAGACTTAATATTGGTTATGATGATAACAATGGGAACACATACACTGTTGTTAGAAGTAGAAACTGGTGCACCCACTTTGGAGAGCAACATGAAGATAAGATATGCACAACCTACATATTAGGATGTAACAAGAAAACAAAAACCATTCCAAGTACTGAAAGAAGGAATTTAATCTCAGGAATTGGTTACCTGGGGATTAAAAGCCCTGAGAAGTCAAAAAGCAATGACGCAGCCAGGGACAGGACACTTGAGGCACCTGCTACCACCCCAGGCTACAGAGGTGAACAACAGGGGCTACCGAAGACCAGGAGTTAGCCTGGCTCTGGGCAGAAGCAAGGACCCGGGTGACGTGGGCAATGGGAGTTGGAGGAGCAAAGGGACCCAGTCTGAGCATGAGGGCGATGAGCATTCTCACTTCTCTCTTCCCTCCCTTCCCACTCTGTCACCAGTGCCTCCCACTGGCTACACCCAGAAAGCAGGCAGGTGACCCAAGAAGTTGAGCCAGACAACCTATGTGGGTCAGCTCCCTGAGATAACAGTGTGGAGCAGGGAAAGGACAAGGAATGGATCCGCCAAAAACAAAACAAAAACCAAAAAACCCCAAACCAAAAACCCTTGCAAACGAGCAAATGGAGATACATATAGTAAAACTTACAGCAACATTGTTCATAAAAGCAAAACATGAGAAATACTTGTTTATTGAGAAGAGAGGAAAAAACTGTAGTAGGGTCATAAAATGGAATACTCCACAGAAGTGAAAGCAAATGAACTATAGTTACATTTATCAACACGGATGAACTCATGAAGCCAAACAAAATAAATTTCAGAATCTTTAATATTTATATAAAGCATAAAAGCATGCAATATGATGATGATGATAAAGATACACGGTACAGGTATAAAGAAAAGCTGAAAAGTATAAAGAAATATATCTTTTGTGGGGAGAAAGGGAGATGTGAACAGGAAGAGATACTCTGAAGGTTTCAAATGTAATAATAATGACACTGGGTGATGTATACATGGGGCAATGTATATTGCTGTTTATAGTTTATATAAAAAATATTTCCTAATACATTAAATTTTAGTCTTACAAAGGAGCTTGGAGGAGTATGAGCAATATGGAGCTGGCTATTCTAAATGGCAGGAGGACAATTCATTATGTTTGTTTTGGAGGCAGGGCTGGATGCCATTGGCAAGACCAGCCCAAGATACCCACTTCCAGCTGTCTCTCCCGCTCGAACCCAATCCAGTTAGGCAAACAATCAACCGTTGCCCCTGTAAGCTCTAGACATGCAGGTGGGAACCAGCAGTGGTATTCTCCTGGCTAACCTGTAGATATTCTGGGTAGAAGCTAAGCTTGCAGTGGGTTGACTTCAGTTTTGTGAGACCTCACCCAGGCACTGATTCTGTCTCACGATGGCAAGAAACACGTTCCAGAGCTCATCTCTCCTCCATAAGGCCTGGGTGAGACGGTAGCCTTCCCAAAGCATGGCACAGCTCTCTAAAATCACCATCCCCAAATCTCTCTTCTCCACTCCAAACCTTGTTACTTTTTTCCTTTGGCTAGATCTAAGCAGGGCCAGCTTCACCGGCGTGTGACCTGTGTAGTCACACAGGACCCCGCACTTCAAAGGACCCTGAGCTTGTTTAAGGCTCTGCTGGCGCTGTGTGGAATTTCTTAATAATTTTTGAGCAAGAGACCCTGCATTTTCATTTTGCACTGCGCCCCGGAAACTGTATAGCTTATCCCAGGCCTAGGAGCTGTGGGAGTTTCTGAGAGCCATTTCCTCATAAATCTGCTATCAGCGATGGAGTTCTGACGACTACTCCAATAGCGGAAAGCTATCTTACTGACCTAAGTCACACCAGGCAGGAAGAATCCCATTCTCATGTCCCATTCCACTACTTACTTGCTTGTAATCGGTCTTCCCAACAAGGAAATGTAAAGTCACTGTGTCCTCATGTCCTAGCTCAGTATCTGGCTCATAATATATGTTCAGTAAGTACTTGTTGGAGGAACATTTATGAAATATTACACCTAATAACTTTATGTGAAAATTGTATGCCGGATTTTATACAGAGGATATATTCTTGAAGAACTTACATAATACAATACTGATTTTTCCACATAAATAAGTGTAAAGTGGGGAGATGCTTCCTCAAAAGCTACAACTGATATTTTTAACTATTTGTATTTTTTCAAAAGTACCACTAACAATTTATGGAATACTTGCTCGAAAATGTACCATGGGAGTTGTTTGGCCTTCTTGGTGACATTAAAGCATGTCTCAAGTTCATTCCAAAATGCCTAATTTTTAGGCCTATTTTTCAGCACCAGCCACGGACCCCCATTTAATGAGTGCGTGGATGAGACTGCTTCAGGATGTAAAAATATTTCAAATTATAAACAGTAAATGTCCAAGTAAGTACATCATCATAACCACCTCCCACCCCCACCGGCAGGAGTTCTAGTTCAGGGAGACCCAGCCTGGCTCACATGACACTGACAAAGGGCCGCATGTATTTCTGTGCTACCAGCCAGAGCACAGCGCAGCAAGATCATAAATCACTCTTACCTTTTACTCAGCTTGCCAACCTTAAGATACATTTTCAAAAATTGGGGGTATTTGCATTTTTTCAAATTCCACACGGGTTTAAACATAACTTTATAGTATTTGACATTTGCATAAATTCACACAAATACAACCACAGTGTATGTCAGTAGGTTATCTGGGTTTTAATGTGTCCATAAATACTGCTTTAAACTGAAGACCATAAATAGCGGATGGTGAATAAGCAAAGAAGCAATAGCCTTGTACAGCACCCGATGACCCAAAGTGGTTTTGGCAGCAAAATCAAACACAGGAATACTTTTTTGAATTCATTTGCTCCACATGGCAAAAGGAGGAAGTAAAATATCTGGCTAATACCTAATATTTAAATCCTAGACAAAACATTTCAGTGCAAATAGGGAAGTGCTTTATTTACTCTGATCCAAGTCAAAGGTAGTTGGATAATTAGTTTTCTTTAAACAACATTCAGCTTTGCTGACATCTCATTTTCCAAAAGCAGCTGTTAGCCAAATATAGTATTGTTTATTCACTCCCCGGAAGGCTGTTTTTAAAAAGTGCTTCTTCTGGTAAATATGTTGCATCACATAATTGGAGATAACAGGAAAAGTAGGAGTTGCTGTTTGGATTTAAATAAACATCTGCTCAAAAGTCCAGTTGTCTGCGAATAATTCTTTTATTTTTTGCCATTAGGCACATTGAATTGTTTATTCCTCACTTGTGGGCCATGTTAGGAAATATCCCAAACATGATAACACATGAGATATTTCTCTTGAAAAATGATAAAAGAGATGAAGTTGAGCTCTTTGCCTTTTTCTTTTATTATACATGTCAGCTAATATATGTTAGCTATTCCAGTGCCGGAGACCTTTATGAATATGTAATATTAACTAGCACAATGTTTATCTTATACTTAAATTGCAGTGGGATCAAGTTTTTTGTTTTTAGAAAGTGTCACTTAAAAATTACCCGTAGCATCTGAGTTAAGTCCCAGATTATCCTCTGAAGGGGCGTAGAGAATGAGAATTGCTATTGCTTTTGCAAACAACACTCAGTTCCTATCGTGCACCGTGTGCTTGGCTTGCATGTGCTACTTGCATTGTTGGCTATTTCCCTTCTAATTTCTAGGAAGTGAAAATGTATGTAACTTTCTCTGATCCAACTTACTATTTTCTCCTGATTACTTGGGTTTTCTCCTGCCTGAATATTTCATCCTTAAAATACATTTCTTTCTTGACTCCATTATTGACCCAAATTCACTGTCAGAGCCAATCTAAAACAGTAGAAATCTCCTTAAACTGGAAATCAGAAAGCCTACGTTCTAATTCTCACTCTATTGCTAAAATCCACAGGTTCCTCCTGGGGAAAATAAGGATTAAATTGATGTCTGAGAGACCCCATTCAATTCTACAAGTTTATTTCACTAACTAATTAATATAATTCATTGCTTAAAGTGGGTGGGTCACACAGTGAATGCCAAAATTTGGGGCAAGGAAGGTGAGATTTGTTTGTTCTTTAGAGATATCCAACCTGCTATGACCTTCTAGTTAGCATGGCTAATTAAGAGCTCCCAACATATAATTCACATTGCATTTGTCATCCAGTTCACAGGGCTTCAGACTGATGTTGACGGGTCAAAAAAACATTCTGTGCTCACCTGGGAATTTGCGATCTTTTTAATGTTCTGAGCCGTTTTCCATTAGTGCCTGTGCATGAGAAGTATTTCAAACAAGAAGCCAAAAAGCACTTCTAAAACTATGTTCAAATTCTAGCAAGATTTAAGATGGAGCAAATGCTCTGCTTCCCATTTGGATCCTTGAAGCAGTGAACACACTTCATGAAGAACACATTTATATTTTCTTGCACATAAATATGTTTGTCATAATACCAGAACCATTGAGACAAATGGCTATGTTCAGCTGGGAAATGTATCTTTTCTCTCTGTATTATAAAGAATGTGTTATGGTATAATTATTCTTGTGGTTTTATAGTTCAGGGCACTTTTATAGTATAGGAAGCTTCTGTCTAGTGAAATAGCATATGCTAGTTAATTACTATAAAGCTCTTTGCAAATATAAGGAACTACTAACACTCATTAGCAAATAAATTTTCCAAATACATTCTACTCATGTTATTGCATTATTTCCTTAAGAGAAGTACAGCATGGTTGTGAAATCCTATCTCAAGGAAAAGAATGACTGCCTGTAGAAAAGTGGATTTTACAGATTTCTACTCCTGATAGAGTAGGTATCCATAACATAAACATTTCCCCAAAGTTTATAGGTTTTTTGAAAGGTCAATAGGCATACATTTATATCAGTACTATCCTACACAATCAGTACTAGAAGCTGCAGTGAAAACTATGATTATGAGCAATAAAGAGCTTTCAAAGGAAGATATTTAATTATGCAGGAATTTATAACTACAAGGGTGCTTAAATTGAGGGCTCCTTTAAAATTATTCATCCAGTTGCCTTTATATTGACAGGGGAATTAGTCAGGACTCTGAGGTTTAAACAACAGAAGCCCAACTCAAACTAGATTAAGCTAGAACAAAACCAAACCCACAGTCCCTGCACCTACAAGGAATACTGAGTAGCTCATACAATTTTAAAGCAGCCCTGCAGGAACCAGGGCTTCAGGACCAGAAGCAGGGACATCATGGTCCCAGGAATCTATTTATCACTTTGTCAGCTCAGGTAGCTCGAGTTGTGGTGAAGATGGCTCAGGATTCCAGTCATGTTCTCCCAAGTTAAAAATACCAGCAGAAAGAGCACTTCATTCTCTCAAGGTTTCTATAGCAAAAGGGACCCTGAGGGGTCTTGTTTAGGTCACTTGTCCACTCCTTGAACCAATTACTGCAGCTGGGTTGTGGCATACTATAGTTGATCCAATCTGGGTCATCCTTATGAACAAGGAGTGGAAAGCCAGAATTAAGAACCCCAATAGGACCACATGCTACAGTAGTGGGTTCCCCCAATACAAGGGGATACTGCCACCTAAAACGGGATAGGAAAATGGACTAGATCGAAAGCTGTTATCTTCCTCTGGTGACCTTGGTCCTTTCAACCTTGACATGGAGGTTTTGGATAACCTGTCAGGAGCTTTGGTGCTAATGAAGAGACCTGCAGGCCCATCGTGTTGGTTTTGACAACCCTGAGTTTGGTGCTTCTTGGCATCTCGGCCGCCTTGGCTTTAGTTATTTGCCTGCCTTCTTCAGTGATTTCTTAAATTTGAAACGAGATACATGTTTTCTTTATGGATTTATCTGGGAACCAACATGATGCCATGGAAAGAGAACAGTTTGAAGCCAAAAGCCCAGATCCCTCCTTGCTCTCGCATTTACGGGCCTTGTGGTCTTTGGTAGGTTACTTCGGCAGGTTCTACAAATCTTAAGTTTCATCATCTGTAAAATGAATGCTTGTTCCCTTACAAGGTTGCTGTGAAAACACAGAGGAAATGTACGTAAAGCATAGTGGCTGCTCACAACACATGTCCAATTATAACTGAAGGCGAGGTGCCACTACCTCTGGGCAAACTTAAAGGACTGGAATCATGTCTAATGCTCCAGGTACTAGACCAAGGGCTGGGAGGATGAAGAACAAGACATGGCCCCTGCCCTCACTGGACTTACACTTCAGTGAAGGAGAAAGTAAAAGAAGTGCTTTAAGAGGGAACGAGAAAAACTGTTAACTAAGCGTGCAAAGAAATTACCACGTGCTAGGAACCTCACCTACACCCTCTCCCCCACCTAGTGTTGCTATTTAATGGATTTAAGTAGCAATTACTGTAGCAGAAAAATAGCACTAACGGCCCAATTTTTTGTAATATATCGAAAAAAAGGGCATTTAGAGCATCCTGGCAAAAATGGACATGTCCTATATATGCAGGATGCCTGGCAAGCCCATCTCTATTCCTGACGATGCTACAATCCTATTTCTATATTATATAAATATATTACATATATTTACATAAATAAGTTCTGTGATCTCCACTGTACAAGTGAGGAAACCGACTCAGACACTGAGTAACTTATGCAAGGTCACAAAGAGAAACGGCGGAACTGGGAGCCAAACCCTAATCTCTCCAGTTCTTTACATCACAGCATTCACTTTTGTCAACAATGACAATGGAAGGTTTAGGTTCAAATTCCAGTTCGACCTTTAAATGTATGCCTGGCTTTAGGTCCATTTCTCCTTCTGCACTTCCTGTACTTCCCTCTACAAACCCAACACGTGGGCCAAATAGGTGGCTTCTCTTCAGTTCTTTGCAATTCTGAGTACTAGTCATAAGTGATTCTTAAACTGTGGTCCCTGAACCATCAGCATCATCACCTGGGAACTTGTTAAGAAAGCATATTCATTGCCACACAAAACCTACTGAAACCTGGGCATAGACCAGAAATCGGTTTTAACAAGCTCTCCAGGAGATCCGAATGCAAATTGCTAAAGCAGACCTTCAGCATTCTAAAGGAATATTACTATTGTGATACCTTTTCTCCTCTTCAACAACCAACTGTATGATTCGCAATACATTTCTTCTGAAGTTTTGTGGGGTTTTTTTTTAAAGATGTTTTATTTATTTGTCAGAGAGAGAGGGATCATGACCTGAGCTGAAGGCAGACACTTAACTGACTGAGCCACCCAGGCGTCCCTGAAGTTTTGGGTTTTTTTTTTAAAGATTTTATTTATTTGAAAGAGAGAGAACACAAGTGGGGAGAGGAGCAGATGGAGGGGGGAAGCAGACTCCCCACTGAGCAGGGAGCATGACGCGGCACTCGATCCCAGAACCCTGAGATCACGACCTGAGCTGAAGGCAGACGCTTAATCGAATGAGCCACGCAGGCGCCCCTCTTCTGAAGTTAAGATATCTTAAAAAGTTGAAATTTACACTAAGGCACAGGATTAAAAGATCTACTTTTGCTTCCAAACACCTCATTAAACTTCACCAAATGAACTAAAATTACAATGCTTTCCAATACCATTACTACCCCAACTTTGCCTTCTTTTAGATACTACTTTTAAGTCAGAAATACTTCTCCCTCTTCTAGGTCTTTACTTTTTATCCCTCCATCCTTCCCTTTCCCTTTAGTCATTCAATACTCTATCCATTTTGGCCCAAACCTATTTAAACAATGCCCACTACTCTCTTCACTCCACACACATTCCTAGTTGTCTCTGTTCCATCCACCTGCAAAATGTCTCTATGGTCCTATGCAATGCCTCCAGTTTGAATGTGGCAATTACTTAAGCGATGGGCCTGAAGTTGACCCTATTATAAAGTACAGTTTGCTAACGGCACCGATATAAAAAGTTTGTTCCATTCAACAGAATTTTCCAGTTAAAAATTATTTTGCTATTTAACAGTTATTTAAGCCTGTTAATCCAAGTCCCCAAAAGACCTCTTATTGGGCCATCTTATTAACTCAACTCTAAAATTCTATCATTTTCCCCAAAACATTAAATTTATATATGTATGTCCCCAAGATTTTATTGTACATTATGTATTAACCTCTGTATTAACTGCTTATATATTTAAACTCAAAAAACAAACAAAAAAACCCCAAAAAACCCTCCTGTAAAGACTAGGGACAATGCTAACATATGGCAATTGTCACAGTGCTATATACTCAAGTATATGAAAATCTTACACTGGTGACAAAATATATAGCTATCTCCCCTCACTAAAGAGTACAGACTGAAACAGAAATAGAACAAGTTAAAGATACTGCATGATGCCATGAAGTTTTAAGACAACTAAAACTAGATGTAGGTCCAAATTCGTTAAACTCCCCACTGACTGATAACTGGCATCAGAATCAGCTTGGGCAACTTCTGAAAAAAATAGTTTCCAGGACACATTTCCCAGTTTTCAACTTCAGAATTGTTCATGGTAGGACTAGAATTAGTCTCAGGTGTTTCTAGTGTACAACAGATTTAAGAATTACTGGCCCAGAGACACATTCCATTTTAAAATTAATCAGAAGTACCATAGCACAAGCCAATTAAAAAATATGCATGAGATGAGGGAGGACCCAATTCAGTAGCTTTTCACCCAGCCACTGAAGCTGACATAAACACTTTCGTCGGACTCCACAAATAAGTAGGATGCTCATTATAGCAGTTGATCGCACTTGTTCTACCATCTCATTTCCCTGGTCCACAAAGTCGGTTCTAAATTGATGACTTACTGACTTTCATGGAGCAATCACAGTGAGGCTGCATGCTGCTTCTACCAAATCCACAAAGCCCCAAACACTTGTAACCCTCATGTATCTATACATCACTGAAACCAAAATACCAAGAAATAATTATAGAAGATACACTGAGTTTCTAGTCTACACTGGGGAGGGTCATGATTAAGAATGGTCCTGAACCACTATAGGATTGCAATCCACAATTTGAAAAACAGAGCCAGTTCAACACTTTATAGGTAAGAAAACTCAAGTCTGTAGGTATGTCATTTCACCATCTCAATTAAATCTTTTGTGTGACCTTTCATTTACCAAATTCCCACCATGAAATCGTAACTCTTTACAATGTGACCCCAAACAACTTCCATCTCTAGGTTCTGCATTCTCTTATTGCAGGCTGGCTTCTACCAAAGGACCTAGAACAAGACCACCAAACCTCTCATCTTACAAATCCCATTGCCAAAAAAAAAAACCACACTTTCTCCTACAGAGTGCAAAAATTCCAAGACAATATAGATTAAGTAGATCACACATTACATATGCAACCAATAACACAGGAATGCCCATTCCAGCCTTAGGTAACCGGGAAGAAAAATAGATGGTTATAGTTAGATAACAGATAGATGTACACAAAAAAGTTTAAAACTTCTATAGAAATTTCTCTTGGCTATAACAAATAATTTAAATTAGGCTCCTTATAGATAGGAATCACAACAAACAGCATTATTAATTTAACAATTCCTAAAGCTAGTGATTTTAGCTAAATACTTGCATATTAGAACCTTCTAAGGCTGCTAAAAGGCAAAATTATGTCAAAATTTGCAAATAGATTTTAAGTCAGACTTGAAAGCCAAGATGAGCAACTCCTTTTTCTAGTTATTACCTCTGACCAAGGCATAAGAATTCACTTAGACAAATAACTTTCATAACCTACCTAAAATTAGGCTAGTTCATAAATTATCTAAACTGTTCTTCCCTGCTGTGAGCAGCCCTTCATCTCTGACTGTAAAACTTAGAAAACTTTGGCATGCTCTAATGTTAGTTTCATAAGTTACTGAAAACCTCTATAAATTTAGCATCATTTCTCAAATCTGGATAGTCTTCTCATTCTGAATGCTTAAACATTTAGGTCATAAATTGAAATACCAGCAGAAAAAACTCATCTTTAGGCAGGTTGAACAGTTACCAATTGGCAAGAAACTGACAAAATTCAAACAGAGTATCAAAACACTTCAAAGCTTTACGAACTTTGAACTTAGCACACTTTCCTAAATTTTAGTGGTTCCAACTACAGGAAAACCAGACTCTAAGGTTTGCGATGATTTAAATTAACTCAAAATTTTTGCAATTCCTGACATCAAAACTAGATTTATAGTTTTATTATGGTAACAAAGTTGTTACAGTGAGATCTATAAACATATACAGAATTATTATATTTAAATTCATATAGAACAATATTTACATTTTTAAGTTACACTTTTGAAATCAGAAGATGAAGTACAGCTTAAGTTTACAACAAAGAAAAGAAAAATACACAAAACAAAAACAGACAAAGTTAGCAGTAAAAATATAACTATCTGTTCTTGATACGTGGAAACTCTTTGTCAGAAAGCTACATCTTCTTAATCTGATTGTCCAAATCATTAAAATATGGATGATTCAGTGCCATTTTGCCAGAAATTCGTTTGGCAGGATCATAGACTAACATTTTCTGGGGGTGTGGGGGGGAGATAAAAAGCAAAAAAGGTTTTTATTAAGAAATGAACCATAAAAAAAATTTCCATAAAGCCTTAATTTCTCTACCAATAAGCCATAAGTTAATAATTTTAATAAAAAAAACAACTAAATGAACATTTCCATTAGTTCAATACCAAACCACATAAATGCCTCATCCTCCATACTTCACCCTCTAGCTCTAAAATAACTTATTCCTTAAATTACAGATATCTCAACAACCTCTTTTTGCTACAAATCATGCTTTAAGACACAAGCATTCAGAGATAGCTTTAAAACCAGGACATAAATTTAAGAAAGATATCTAGTTAATTATATTTACTTTGAGAATTAAATGGCCATCTGAGTTATTTATAACATTGTTGAAATGGTGGCAATTAACTGTAGTGGTTTCTAATGTAGCTTCCAGCAAGTTCCAAATAAAAACAAAACCAGAGCACAATGTGTTATAAACATAGTTAAAATGAGTCAGTAAATGAATTATAGTCAGACAACCTAGTATTAAAGTTTTAATTTACACATCACCAGAAAAGACTGTATAAAGTTTAATATTGATCTTAAATTTTTTTTTTTTTTTAAAGATTTTATTTATTTATTTGACAGAGAAAGACACAGGGAGAGAGGGAACACAAACGGGGAGTGGGAGAGGGAGAAGCAGACTCCCTGCCGAGCAGGGAGCCCGATGCGGGACTCGATCCCGGGACTCCAGGATCATGACCTGAGCCAAAGGCAGTCGCTTAACCAACTGAGCCACCCAGGCGCCCCAATATTGATCTTAAATTTTATCTTAAACATTAATCTTAAAGAAAACCAAATCAATAAGCAGACTAGATATACTTTTACTATCTAGTAACCCTCTGAGCTCTTATCATGTAACAAGCACTATATTAAGTGCTTGGCACATATGATGTTACTTAATCCTCACCACAAAAGCTAAGTACTGGTCCCACTGAGGCTCAAGGGTTAAGTAACTTGCCCAAATTCTTAGAACTAAGGAGTTTAAATCTAAAACGAAGTCTGAGGATTTACAGCAGTGGTTCTCATCTGGGTGAGACTTTGCCTGTCAGGGGACATTTGACAGTGTCTGGAGACATTTTGGGTTGTCACAAGTGAGAGGAATATGATCCTGGTAGCTATGGGATGGAGGACTGGGATGCTGTTAAATATCTTGTAACGTACAGGACAGCTCCTAGTATCAAAACATGATCCAGTCCAAGAGGTCAATACCAGCTAGACTAAGGAACCATGATTTACAGTATTTGATTTTTGTTTCATTGACTGAAGTGAAATTCTTTGTGTTCAAAAATTACAGACGTTAAAAAGACAGATTGGGCCCAGGATAAGGAACACTTTCTAAGTCAAATCAACAACTGATAATATAAAATATGTGAATGACAGATAAAGGACTTTGGACTTCACTAATTCACTTAATTATTAGTTAAAGCATAAAGCAATTTGGAAATCTGAGCTGAATTCGGTAGCATAATGATTTATAAATTCTAAAAGGAGCCCAAAGACCAATTAGAAGGTTTACAGGATAATAGAGCAATATACATATTTTTTTTGTTCAGTAACCTACACAAACCTTATTTTCTTCTGTCATTACATTAGCTGAGATTCATAAAAATTAGTTCTGTCTAAAAGCTCAATATTTAAATACTGTTCTAAAACAATTTTCTTAAAGCCTACCTTCTTAAAGGCCTACCTAGGACAATTTATTTTATCCTAATAGATTTTTTTGTCTTGCTTTTAAAGAAAACAACTATTACTTGGGAATGGCAATGTAGTAAAGGGGAAAGATTTTTAAGAACTACGTTAGTCCTTCTACTAACCTTTCTGATATACATATGAGGCACAAAGTGAGAAATTCATGAGTTCATGCAGTAAAAGGCTTCAATAACTAAAAATATCAAGCAATAAGGAAAACACCTATGTCTCAGATAAACTAAAAAGTTGTGAACACCGAGATAAAAAGTTAGAAAGGAAGGCTACTACGAACCAGCTACTTAAAAACAATTAAGGCATATTAAGCCTGGCCTCTCCTTCACAGAGCATCTGTAGCTACCTAACAGATTAAAAACTCAAACAAACAACAACTAATGCTAAAACCTCCTCTCAAAACCACTCGTGTTTCTTGGAATCTAAAATGGAGCTAGTAATACAATAAACATAACAGGCGTAATAGTTATGTGCCTAGCTCAATATATGTTGGTTTTCTATTTCCCAGGTAAAGGAAATGAATTGAGCACATTCAGAATCAAAAATGCTGAAGTCAGTATAAAGGGTCTCCTTACCGAGAGCAGATCCAAGCCATTTTCATCCAAGTTTTTAACATGGGATGCCAGGCTTCCTGGTTTCCACTTGGGAAATGTATTCTTATAGTCCTGTAAAGATTCCACTTCTGGCCACACTTCATTATTGGGAGTGCCCAAAGCTCTAAAAGGGTATAGCAAAACAAGAAATTATTAGTTAAAGCATAAATATAATCTTAATATTACAATACATGTTGCCTTCATTATTATTTCACTTGAAATTTTAAAGTTCTTTTTTTTTTTTTTTAAGATTTTATTTATTGGGGCGCCTGGGTGGCTCAGTCGTTAAGCGTCTGCCTTCGGCTCAGGTCATGATCCCGGGGTCCTGGAATCGAGCCCCGCATCGGGCTCCCTGCTCGGCGGGAAGCCTGCTTCTCCCTCTCCCGCTCCCCCTGCTCATGTTCCCTCTCTCGCTGTGTCTCTCTCTGTCAAATAAATAAATAAAATCTTTAAAAAAAAAAAAAGATTTTATTTATTAATTTGAGAGAGAATAAGATAGAGCATGAGAGGGGGGAGGGTCAGAGAGAGAAGCAGACTCCCCACTGAGCGGTGAGCCCGATGAGGGACTCAATCCCGGGACTCCAGGATCATGACCTGAGCCAAAGGCAGTTGATTAACCACTGAGTCACCCAGGCGCCCCCGAAATTTTAAAGTTCTTAAAAAGACAAAATACCTGAAAATTCTGAAGAGTTGATCGATTTCTGAATCCCCATGGAAAAGTGGTTTCTTGGTTGCTAATTCTGCAAATATGGTGCCTATACTCCAAATGTCAACTGGAGTTGAGTAGCGAGCTGACCCCAGCAATACTTCTGGCGATCTATACCAGAGTGTTACCACCTATTACAAAGCAAATTTTTACACTGAATAAATGCAGTGCATTAAATTACTAAATATACACTTTTATATTTCAGTAGGACTGTCCTTTAAAAGGTTCCATGGTTGCCTCTGATAACATTGCTTGAAAGTCAACTATCTATACACAAAATAATAAATGGAAGATAAATATTTCATTTGTAAGTTCTATTCACGAGGGGGTTAAAAAAAAAAAACATCAGATAAAAGCATACCAGCTCTTTTCTTGCTTTTCAAATCATTAAAGTCCAAGAATCAAAATAGTCAAGACAGCATTCACTTAAAAAAAAAAAGCCACTGATAATGGATTTGGGTGTGACACTGTACAATGCACGTACATACACTGCTTACATGCTAAAAACATGAGCAAGTCAAATAAGTTTATTAGTGGTCAGAGCTGATCTACTATTTTAGTATCTATAATTTATCACGATGGTAAAAATACCATCTCTAACTTAATGAGGTCAGTAGCAACTGTTTAAGCCAATGGGAACCAAATAATCTTTACTTTTTTATACAGCCATAGGAAAAATGATGAAAATAAGCCAATACATCTAACCAAATGAACAATGTTATAAGTTCTGATTTGGAGATAGTCCTTGGGCTCAGGGATAGACAATGCCACAGAAAACCATCTTTCAGAAGTCCTTTACTATAGAAGTCAACACTCCCTTTCCCTCTGGAAGTAACAAATGAAATGCCAAGTCATCTGTGGAACATGGACAAAACTTGATTATATTCAGTAGTTTCTAAATATGTCTGAAACAGTAACCCATAAGCAACAAAACCTCTCTTTTACCAATTTGTGTACCAGAGAGGATCCAATCAGGAGACAGAAACTACACGGTGATTTGCTTGGGGAAAGTTTACTAAGAAGGATTATTAAACAAAAGAGGGTTAGAAAAAGAGACTAACTAATAAGGAATAACTCTTAGAACTGTAGCAAGGAAAACCCCTTCCTCCGGCAGTGCCTCTCCCCACACCTGCTACAGCCATCACGCTTGTGGGCAAAGAAAGAATATTTAAAGGCCCCGTTAGATTTTCACATAGCATGCAATGAAGAGTGAGTTTGGAGCTGAGAGGCAATAAATTCATGCTGGCAGGATGGAAATCTTTCTTATTGAGTGTTTGACTTAATGAACAAATACAGAAAACAAGCCAGCAATCACAATTACTCAAAAGCACCAAAAAACACTATTCTACATACCTCATGTGTGTATACTCTAATAGGTATTCCAAAAGCTCTGGCAAGGCCAAAATCAGCCAGTTTAATTGTTCCTTTGTCATCAATCAATAGATTTTGAGGTTTTAAGTCTCTGTGCAGAACTCTTCTGGAGTGGCAAAACACAATCCCTTGTAGGATTTGGTACAAATAACTCTGGAAGAAGGAAATTAGTTAGAAACTTAACTGTCCCACATAATGATTTTCTAAATAATCTTGGTGGGTTTGTTTCTAAGATATAAGAAATTATAATGCAGGGAAATAATTTAACGACCACAAAAGCTTTCAGGCATTTGAGACTAACAAGCAGCATTTGGGGGTGGGAAGCCCATTGATATACAGTATCATGTTTGTATACCTGAGACAAAGATATTTTCCTTATGGACACATCCTATCCATATGAACTCATTTAGTCTTCTACTATTTTTTGTACCCAATTCTTAAGTTCTGTAGTTTTTTATTTTAAAGATTTTACTTATTTACTTGAGAGAGAAAGTGAGAGACAGAGCACAAGTGGAGGGGGAGGGGCAGACGGAGAGGGAGCAGCCAACTCCCCACTGAGCAGGGAGCTGGACACGGGGCTCAATCCCAGGACCCGGAGCCGAAGGCAGATGCTTAACCAACTGAGCCACTGGGGCGCCCCACAGTTTTTTAAACTTTAGTCTATATGTTTATAGCAACTCTTTTTATTTTGAATAAGGTTGGTCCATTTCTATTTCTTATCATTACATATTAATTTCTTCTTTGGAAACACTAGTCATAGATTCCAAAAGAAATAACAAACAGGATATTATTATATATTTAAATAAAGGTAATTATCATAACATGCTATTTATTAGTTCAGAGAAAAATATTGTATAAGACAGGTGTTGCCAGACAATGTAATTATCATTTGAAGCAACAGGGGTATTACAGAAATATAAAGTACACATAGTAATAGTATTGACTTATAAAGTTCAAAATTACAAATAATACATAAAATCAACTGTTAGAAAAACAAAAAAAAAAGACTGAATTGACTGGGGCGTCTGGCTGGCCCAGTCAGAACAGAGTACGACTCTTGAGTCTGAGCCCCACATTGGGAGTAGAGATTACTTAAAATAATATTTTTAAAAAAGAATTACGTATAGGCTGTTTATAAATAGCTAAAAATGAAAAATTATTAAATGAGATACAAAATGATAATATGCTTTTTTCACATAATGGACTGATAAAATATTTACAAGATTGATAGAAGTAGGTGCTAAAAAAAATAACTGTCACACACCACGATGAGTAAAGTGTTACTATTGTTTAGAGGGCAACTGGCATTATCAAGATTTTAAATGTAAATGAACATCTTCAACTCACTGATTAAAGCTATAAGAATTTATTCTAGGGGCACCTGGGTGGCTCAGTCAGTTAAGCATCCAACTCTTGGTTGCAGCTCAGGTCAAGATCTCAGGGTTGTGAGACTGAGCCCCAAGTCCAGCTCCGCACACAGCACGGAGTCTGCTTGTCCCTTTCCCTCTGCTCCTCCCCACCACTCTCGTGCACTCGCTGGTACTCTTACCAAATAAATAAAATCTAAAAAAAAAAAAATAGAATTTATTCTATAAAGTTGCAAATGACCACAAATAAACATAAGGATTCACTGGGGCATGGTTCATGAGAGCATAAATCACCGAGTTGGAATACAACTTCAATGTCTATCAGTATGGAATTGGTTTAAATAATTAGATCAGGGGTGCCTGGGTGACTCAGTCAGTTAAGCGTCTGCCTTTGGCTCAGGGCTCAAGTCATGATCTCAGGGTCCTGGGATTGAGCCCTGCTTTGGGGAGGGGGGGTGGTCCCTGCTCAGCAAGGAGTCTGCTTCTCCCTCTCCCTCTGCCCCTACCCCCTGCTCGTTCTCACTCTCAAATAAATAAATAAAATCTTTAAAAATAAATAATTAGATCAAACATTTAGATAGATGGGCAACCTATGCTGAATGTCTCACAGAAAAAGGGTTTTACCGTTCTGTAAAACAGTGTATGTGTATATACAAAGTTGACATACAAGCATCTGTAAGACTACTAAAAAACTAACAATGGCTACCTACCCCTGAGGAGTGGTTTGGTATTGGTACAGTTAAAGGAAAGACACATCTACTTTATAGATTACAATGCTTTAAAAAAAAAATGATACATTTATAATTTAACTGAAATATAATGTCAACAATAAATTAAAACATTCAAAACCAGAATAAAATAAAACCACTTGCTGTCATTACCCTACCAAGCTTGTTACATTGTTTTACACACAGCTGACTGCCAAATAAAGACCAAAATATCCTAGTTTCCAACAATGGAATACATACTTAATGGTTTTATGTTATGCCAGGCACTGCTTTTCACTTTATAACTAGAAGCACTATCTACTAATAAAAAGGGTAACTTTAATCTATACACTGTGGAAGAAAAATATTTTCTTCCTCTTTCTACTAACATTTTTTCTAAGCATATTCCTCCAAAATACAGAACTTCTAGAGTAGACCCTTTATACTCAGAGGATAAATACTAATAAAATTAAGTAAGATAAATACTAATAAATTTAGTAAGTGGATAAATACCAATAAAATTAAATAAGCTTCTTACCTTAACAAGTGAAGAATCCATGAACTGACCAGGAGGGATGGAATCTAAGTATTTCTTGAGATCCATGGAAAGGAATTCAAAGATGAGATATAACCTGGCATCTTGCATAAGCACATCTTGAAGACTAGAGAATAAAATAATCATGTGGAAAAAATAATCTACCAAACACTTTTGACCTCTCACAAAACAAAACTTCCGTAAATTTAACAATGGCTATCACAGAAAGTGAGACTGTAAGAAATTTTCTATAACAAAAAATACATAGTTTTGGGAAAGAAAAGATGGTAGCTTCCCTAGTAGTGAAAACCTTTAGTACTAAACTAGAATTTGAGAAAGGACATTCAGGACAGCAAATGAAAATTAAGTCATATTATGCTGAAGGTGCTAACTATTAAATCACTTATATTTCAAAAGAACATTTCTTTAAAAAAAAAAAGACATTTAGAACATTTTTAGGTTGACTGTTGCTCAGACCTTGTCTTTCCAATGAAGTAAATTATAGAAATAAATTTTAAAATTTACTAGGAACCCTTAACAGTTGCTCACTATTTCCAGCCCCAGAAAAATGCAATTAAACCCTAACTTGGACTATTAGGAAACAAATCCCCAAACACCAATCCAAATACTTAAAGAAAAAAATTTTTTTTCATCTGACCTAGCTACCTGTCTTAGGACTCTGACTAAGGGGTCTTCAAGGACCAGAGCTCAGATTGGTATCGGTGATAAAGGTCTGTGAAAAAGGATTTCCTTTTCTCCCTTGGCCAGTTTACCTTGATTTTCCAGCCCCCAATACAAATCTCTTATTACCAAGCTCCTCTAACTCTGTTCCTGCTTTAAGCCTATTCTTCCTATGCCTGGCATTCCCACTGAACAAAAATAGTAGGGTTCTATTCCGCTCAGCAAAGTTAGATCAGATATTAAGCAAATGTAAAAATTTCCACATTGAAATTCACATTTGAAATAGTATGCGGAAAATGGTTTAAATTCAGATATACCATACCTGACTATATTTGGATGACGAAGTTCTTTTAATAGAGAAATTTCCCGAATTGCAGTACTAGGAACCCCTTCCTCTTCACTTTCTAGTCTGATTTTCTTCATGGCTACCACTTGACCTGTAGTTTTGTGTCTACCCTTATACACAACTCCATAGGTACCTGAAACAGACAAAGTAAATGTCTACTATATGAAACCCTCCACAAACTAAGATTTTAAAAAATGACTGATCCCATTAAGTGTCACATGATAGAAATGTCTACTGTGACCAGATAGGAAGTGTCTTACTCATAATTATACCCTCATCACTTCCAAAAAGAAACTGAGGCTAACTACAAGCTATCATGTCTATAGTTTAGAAATAAAATTCATGTAGTTGTCACAATTTTCCCATACATTTAAATTACCAATAATTTCCCAGCACATTTTAGAGAAGAAAAGAAAATGGATCCTTTGCCGATTGAGATTTATCTCCTTTCAAATATCCCACCCAACAATAAAGCAGGCATAAAATATAGGGTGAAGATGATTTGGGCTGAGGAATTATTAATAGGAGTCACTGTCACACTTTCAGAAAACTGTAGAGAGTGTTTTATGCATTTCAAATAGAAAAAATGGAGCTAAAATATTTTACTAAATATTTGGGAAATATTTAGCAAATTTAGTAAATTTAATAAAGTTCAAAATATCTACTATATAGTATGAAAGCTTCACACCCATTTGGAAGTTAACAAGAACACAGATTCTGATATATAAGCTTCAGATAATGAGCAACAATGTCAGTATAAGAAATCTTGGGCAGGAGGAGGGTGGATACAGAGAACAGAAGCGGCAATATTAAGGGAGATGAACTAGTTTAAAAAGTTCATATACAATGGGATGCCTGGGTGACTCAGTTGGTTTAGGTCGGTCTTCGGCTCAGGTCATGACCCCAGGACCCTGGGATCAAGTCCAGCATTGGGGTCCTTGCTCAGCGGGGAGCCTGCTTCTCCTTCTGCCTGCCAACCCCCCTCTGCTTGTATGCTCACTCTCACTCCCCCCAAAAATAAATATGCATAAACCTTAAATTTAAAAAAATTCATATACAGGATAGATTTAGTCCCAGATAAGTGCTCCTTTTTTTTTTTTTAAGATTTTTATTTATTTGACAGAGAGAGACACAGTGAGAGAAGGAACGAACAAGCAGGGGGAGTGGGAGAGGGAGAAGCAGGCTTCCCATAGAACAGGGAGCCCAATGCGGGGCTCGATCCCAGAACCCTGGGATCATGACCTAAGCCAAAGGCAGATGCTTAACGACTGAGCCACCCAGGTGCCCCGAGATAAGTGCTTTTTAAAACTGTGGTTGGAGGGGTGCCCAGCTGGCTCAGTAGGCAGAGCATGACCTTGATCTCAGGGTCGTGAGGTTAAGCCCCATGTTGGGTGTGGAGCCTACTTAAAAACTAAATAAAATCTTAAATAAACAGATAAATAAAAATTTTAAATTCAGGTTGGAAAATATAGGGAGATCTTGAACTTCTTGACTACATAAAATTCTGAATAACCTGCTATTTCTCTGTACAACGGTTTAACTTCAAAAGTGATTAGAGTCCATTTTTCTAAGGAGATCTATAGTTTTATCAGTTTCTCCAAAGGTAGCAATATTTCAAAAAAGGCTAAGAACTACTATCAAATTATCTCCTGGCTTAATTAGAATATTAAGGATGGTTTGGTGATGTTACATAAACTTTGTTCTAATTTTGTTTTAAACAGAGAAATTCTATACAATTGTCTGCCTTCCTAAATAGTGGTATGATTTTAAAGACATAATTGACCTAAGAGCCTAAAATTTTACATTATTTTGACTAAATTTGGGTTAAGTGTGACTTTTGGATAACCAAAGTTATTCCAGATTTAAAAAACCCTGAGATCATGCTAAGTGAAATAAGTCAAGCAGAGAAAGTCAATTATCATATGGTTTCACTTATTTGTGGAACATAAGGAATAACATGGAGGACATTAGGAGAAGGAAGGGAAAAATGGGCGGGGGGAATTGGAGGGAGAGATGAACCATGAGAGACTATGGACCTGAGAAACAAACAGGGTTTTAGAGGGGAGGGGGGAAGGGGGATTGGTTAGCCCAGTGATGGGTATTAAGGAGGGCATGTACTGCATGGAGCACTGGGTGTTATACGAAAACAATGGATCGTGGATCACTACATCAAAAACTAATGATGTATTATATGGTGACTAACATAACATAATAAAATTAAAAAAAAAAAAAAAAAAACCCTGATTTTATTGATCTTCACAACCATCCTTAAAAATAACCTTCTGTTCAATTAAAGTCTGTCCATTTTTTGGATATAAATTATTCTTGCATCAAAAACCACAAAAGTAGGTGAGTCAGTAGCACAATTACCTGGCACACTGTTAAAGCAAATTCAAGATTCGTCAATTGCATAATAAGCAGTTAATGGTAAATTCAGAACTAATTTTTTCCTCTACTATTCCTCTCTCTCCTGTACAATCTCATCTGGGCCTAAAATTTACTTATAACAATTAACTAACTTATATCTAACCCTTAGTATTTATTCAATTTTAGACATCACAATGCTCTATGTCTCTCTTCTGACTCTATGATCCATTACCACTCTTATAACTACTAGTACAGAGCTCTAGTTAAACAAAGCAGAATGATTCTGCTGGCTAAGCACCAAAAATTATTTATGAAATGCATAATATATACTCTGAAATGAACTACACATTATTATATTTTTTAAAAAGATTTTATTTATTTGACAGAGAGCACAAGCAGGGGAACCGGCAGGCAGAGGGAGAGGGAGAAGCAGGCTCCCTGCTGAGCAGGAAGCCAGATGTGGGACTCATGATCCCAGGACCCTGGGATCGTGACCTGAGCCAAAGGCAGATGCTTAACCAAATGAGCCACCCAACCACCCTGAACTACACATTATTAAATTAAAAAAATAATGTTAGTTATGGTCAAGTTCTGGAGACTCTAAATGGTAAGCATAAAAACTTTAATCAAATGTTTATTGAGTGAATAAAGGCCAAGTTAGGTCCCACATCATGGATATAGCTACTCTCTATGATCCAAAAAGATGTTTTCTTATAACAGAATGTGACAACACTCAGATCTTTGTAATTCAGAAGAAACCAGAGAACACCTTTGTAATAACTAAAACAAGAAAAGTCTAGATGTATTTAAGAAATGAATCAAGTTGTCAAAAAACTCAAGCGTCAAGGTGGAAAAGTCAGGATGACTATTCTAAATTAGAAAAAGATTAAGGAGACATTAGTCACCAAATGAAATGCATGACATTGGCTAGTTCTTCAGAAGATACATACAAAAGTATTTAGTAGTAAAGCACATCTCTACAACTTACTTTACATGGGTCAAAAGAAAAACAAAATGCTAAAAACACATAGATAATAAAGTAAATGTGACAAAATTAACATCTTGGTAAAAGGTATTACAGGTTCATTGAATTTATCTTTCAACTTCTCTATGTTTGGAAATAAAATAAAGTTGAGGGAAAGAAATTTAACTTTTCAAATTGTTACTTTAATGCTAGTAGAATTTGACCAGGTATCTGGCAAACCAAAAGAAAATACTGTGTGAAAGATATCATCTAGACCTTAAATTATTCATACAATTTATTTTTTCAAAAACGTGTCCACCACAAAATCCAAAACAGCCAGGCACTGGAGTAGTCAAGACAATACAAACCAGAAAAAGAAACAGAGGAAAACACACAAAGAAAAGTAGATAATGTTATTATCAAATATTTTAATATCTCCAATAGTGCTAGACACTACTGCCAAGTCCTGTTCAAACACTTATGAACAAGACAAAATCCCAAACTTCATAAAGCTTACTTACAATGTAGTAAAGAAAAAGGATATTAAAGATAACAAAAAGGGAACTACAAAATGCACTTGGACTAGAACAAGGAGATGAAAGTGAAGGCAGCAGAGAGTGGCTTTCAAGGTGAAAGAACAGCCATTGCCAAAAGCCCAGGGGTCAGTGAATTGGGAATATGAGGACATCATGTAGTAGAATGGAATCTTTTAACTCCAGGAAATAAGACTACATTTGAAATTATACTCTTTACTGCTTGTATTTCAATTAGAGTACCTCTTCTCAAGAGTCAAATCTGTAGTCTCCTGCATGTTAGGAGTTCCAGAGTTTTAAAGAAAAACACATTTACACTTTAAGAATAACTTTTTGTTCCAAACTAAAAACAGCACTCATTTAATTCTCTGGGGATTAAGAAAAACTCAAAGCAGAAGACAGTAGATACTTTCTTATTTTCAACTCAGAAACAAAATTAGCTTAATTGAGCAGGTATTACAAAGTATTTAAGTGATTTTTAAAAATATCATATAATATTTGTAAGTTAAGAAAAAGAATAGATCTCTAAACCAATCACCACCTAAACTTATCATTACTATCTCACTAAATTCCTTCCAGTCCTCCGCCCCTGGATTTTTAGTAGTATTCCTTATACAAATACGGTTTTGGAACACACTAAAAATATACTAGTTGGAAATGTTCCTCAAACAGAACCTATCTAAATTGGACTCTAATAGCAAATTACTTTGTACAAGCTGTACCATTTGTTCCTAGAGTGTAGAATGTAAATACCAACTTAATAGAAACTTAGATATTCTGTTGGAAAAAAAGGCAAAGGGATACTTTTACTCTTCCATTTATGCCACATAAACATTCTTTAAAAACTTTAAGTACTACAGAAAGGAAATGAATGATTATATACAAGAGTTATTTGTTTTAAATTTGCTTAAACATGTACACATAACAGGTCATTTAAATCTAAGGAAACTAAATAGAAAATTTATTTAAATTGGTTTAATAGTCTATTGTACTAATTTACAAAGTTTAGGTAAAAATACTGATCTTAAAAATAATTGTATGAGACTAAAAGTACAGTATTAAACTTAACATAATTCTACTGCCCTAACCTCTCCCCACCAACACACATACAAGGTATCAATAGTCTTCTCAAAATACAAATATTAAGTGTTTAGTATTTTATTTTATTATTTTTTTTTTTAAAGATTTTATTTATTTATTTGAGAGAGAGAATGAGAGAGAACACATGAGAGGGGATAGGGTCAGAGGGCAAAGCAGACTCCCTGTCGAGCAGGGAGCCCGATGTGGGACTCGATCCCAGGACTCCAGGATCATGACCTGAGCCGAAGGCAGTCGCTTAACCAACTGAGCCACCCAGGCGCCCAAGTGTTTAGTATTTTAAAATGTAAGACTATTAGGGGGATGGAAGAGGGTAGACAGGGAATCATATCAGAATAATTTCAACTTTCTTAAAATCTGAACATTTTACAAGTTACCATGTAAAGAACATATAATTAATGCACATTAGCACAGGATACCTTGAAGACTGGATTTTAATAAATATTTACATGTTTTCATGTCCCAGATTTATAGCATTACTAAATCATTTTTTAAAAACTTTATTATTAAAACCACTCACCTTCTCCAATTTTCTCTATTTTGGTATAATCTTCCATAGTTAATCAGCAGATTTGGTAGATCCTAAAATGAGAGGAAAAGCTGATTTGATCTCATGCCACTAACTCAAAAGGTGGTTTTAAGTTTTTAATGAGATACAATATGTAAAGCATTTTCCAGTGTCTAGTGCAGTATTAATTTTCCATAAATATTAGTTATGTTAAAACAACACTTACAAAGGAAAGGACTTCTGCAATAAGATTTTTCCATCTTTGTTAGCTCTTAAAACACTAGATCTGTATATCTTAACCAGCATAATATTTAGCTTCTTCCAGTCAAATTAACCCTCAAATTCAGCTATCAACTTATCTATCCCTTCCAAACAAAAACCAGAAGTATGTTTTCTTTATGTAACACTTCTAAGGAGCACCAATGTGTGTCAGTTATACCCAAACACTTCCACAAATAATGTTATTTGACTCAATTTGTACTTTACATTTTT
The DNA here is from genome assembly GCF_054177405.1 of Leptonychotes weddellii. NCBI lineage: Eukaryota > Metazoa > Chordata > Mammalia > Carnivora > Phocidae > Leptonychotes > Leptonychotes weddellii. The sequence continues at coordinate 58,027,250 of NC_138374.1, forward strand.
TTTGAAGAAAATTCAAAAGGAAAAATATTTAAAGACACAAACAGAGAGCTAATGTGGCCACACTGCTCACCCATTAGCAAGATTGCTCAAATGTCAGTTGAAATGCTGACAAGGAGACATTCAAGACTTCCTCAGCTGAGAAGTTGGCCATTGAAACATCTTCAGAAGCCCAAGCATAATTACTCTGATTTTCTAACACACTCATCACTAAAATCATATATGAAGGTCACTGAGTAATTGACACTTAAGTTCTATTTCTCACAGTCATCTTCAAAATCATTCCAGAATTAGAGACAAATCTTTTTAAATGAACAAAATTGCACTACACTGGCCATGAGTGCCAATCTTAAATATTTTTTATTTTAATTTTACAAAACGGCAATAATTAGGATAATCACCTTTTTCTACAATATCCAGATTTACTATGCCTAAAGAACAATAAAATTGTTGAGCTCACTTTGAACAATAAATTTCAAAGCTGGGTTTCATTACCCTCTCTCCATTTTCCTGTTCTAACAATGTAATATAAAGGATGAAGCTTTAAAATGCCTTTTGAATGCCTTCTGAGGCTCTGTACTACTAGCAGCAGTATGTAAAACACCAACAGCTTCATCTCCTATCTAGAGACCTCCAGGTCTTTAAAGGAAGCAAGACGTGCACATTGGTAACCCTAGTATTAAACAAAAATTAAGGGATACTAAAACACACATATACGTATCTCTCGGCATTTCTTAGCTTTCCACCTTGCATAGTATATAACAGTCACCAAGCATAAAATAAAAACGAAAAAATCCAAATTCCCTCTGGTTCTATCCTTGGCCAGGTGTTCTTAAAAGCTCTGGGAGCACAAGGGCCTTGGGCACGGAGGGAAGTCCGAGAAGGCCCACAAGTCAGTTCATCCGATCGGTGTTCCGGGACGGCCTGGCTTTGGGAACCGGCGTGGGTACCTGACCCAGGTGCGGTCTGGCTTTCCACCCCCGGAGGCTAGAGCAGAGCGCACGCGGGACCGGCCGGAACCGCAGGGCCTAGGACGGAGCCTGGAAATCCGCGTCGTCGAACCAGTGCAAGGGTTTGGCTTCACGCAGGACCCGAAAATCTCCTCAGCCAGGTCGGCGGCCTCTTCGCGAGAACTGCCCACCGCGACCCCAGACTGCAACTCCGAGGCCAGGGCAGCCCCTGCCCTCCCCGCGGTATGCCCGCCGGGTCTGGGCTCCCGCGAGCCTTCCGGGAAAGCCGGGCTCCGGCGTCGCTCACACGCCCAGGCCCCCGGGGCCCGAGTGAAGGCGCGGCCTAGCTTCCAGAGGCCCGGCCCCGCGCAGACCCCTGCTGCCCAGTCCGGCCTCCTAATACCACCCGGTTCCTCAATACTCCTTCTCCGGGGTCTCCGAGCAGGCCCCCGCCGTGTAGACGCCCCGTAGGCATGACCCTGACCTCAGCAACTCTACCGGGCTTATTATCCCGCGACGAAAGCGGCGGCGGCTACCACGTCGGCGTCGCTCTTGCCTCAACTTCCAAGAGCCAGCTTTGCAGCTAAGTGCGAGCTGTTTCAAACTCACCGCGCTAAAGGGCCCGGGGCCCACCAATCAGGTACTCCGTAGACTTTCAAAGGAGCCAATCGGAGCCCAGGGACGCTTGGGGCTGGGCTTCCCGGGTGGCTAAAGCGCGAAAGAGAGTGGAAACGGCGGCTGGAGAAAAAGCAAGAGGGCGGGCGCCAACTGAGTCTGAGCGCAGGCGCTTTCTTTCATCGCAGGAGAGCGTCGTCCTACTGTTTCTGGTCGTCGGAAATCTACTGTTCGCCATGGGTCGGGTTTTTACCCTTCCAGTATTGGCACAATTAAAACTTACTGCACTCAAATATCTCATCACAACACTGATACTACATTTACATTCAGATTCCATTATTTTCACTTCTAATACTTAAAGCTACTGTATATTTATGTTTTTCTCCTAGCAGCAGTAAGTGGATGATTTTCCGGCTGGGCCAAAGGAGCACATTTCACACACACATATATATACTTTGTTTTTACCTTACTTTTTAAACTTTTTGTTTAAATTCTATTTATTTAAAAATTCTGCTTATTTAAAAATTAAAAACAAAATTTCACATTTTTAAATTTTAAAATATTTCACATCAGAATTTTAGTTGTTTTTTAAAACACAAAATTCACAATTCCAGGAGAGGAAAAAAAAAGGGATCTAAATTATTCTTTAAATAATAAGAGTATCAAAAACTCTCTCTCTCATTGCCCTCCACCATAACCTTAAGAGAGATGTCTGTGCTTGAACGTCATTATTTAAGTTTTTAAGAAAATAAGAGTAAAATAGAAATGATAAGAAGAGTCCCCTAATAAGGGCTTCTCTTTGCACCACCCTTAATGGGATGTAGGACAAAGACTGATTACCATGAACTCTACAAAATACTATTAAAAGGCCCAGATTAGGTGCTCGCTTGGGCAGCACAGTTGGTAAAACTGGAACTATACACAGAAGATTAGCCTGGTCCCTGCCCAAGGATGACACAAATTGGTGAAGTGTTCCATTAAAAAAAAAAAAAGACCCACATTAGGATAAAGAAGGGAGCTAGTATATCACATGCATTTAAGTGTTTAGTGCCCTTTTACACAGGGAGCAGCATTTGTCATCTGGCACTATTTGTGGTATGAACGCATGGCCTTAACAATTTTATGCTCCTAGGTGACAGAGAATATTTGGGATTCACATCGGAAGTAGGGCGTTCTGAAATCTCTGCCCGAACCTAAGAACTTTTAAAATTTACTTTTAAAATCCCAAATTCACATTTTAAATGAAAACTGACTACCCCAGAGAAGTGCTCTAGGGAAGAAAACTGTTCTCTGCCAGTTCAGGGTACTGATTTTAATGAGTACATATATATATATTCATCTCTGGGATGCCTTAGCGAGGTGTTCATTTTATAGCATCTAAAAACAGCTAGTAATTCATTATATCCATTTTACATTCAACATAAAGAAGACCACAAGCTTCCACAGCTGCGATGCTAGATTTTTCAATTTAACTCAGTTACCTTTGTTTTTAAACTTTCAGGGGTTATTGTAAATTCGTGCTATCGTCTTCGCAAATACAGTTTATTAATTCTTCGGGCCAACTTGAATTTAGCGTCTCTAAAGTACTTTATAGACACAAAATTAATCAGATACAATTCCTGCTGTAAGTGTTGGAGGTGGGAGAACACATGATTACTTAGAATTTTATTCTGGCATTTACACTGTAAATTATGCTATAAAGTGAGATGAGAACATAGAGGGGCAAATTACTAATTCGAACAGACATTGGAGAAAGAATTGTGGGGTGGAGCTTCCAAACAGAGGAAATTCCATGAGGTAAGCACTTAAAGTCTGCCCAGGGCATTCAGGGTGCCGCCATTGGAGGGTGCGGGGTGTCCCCCAGTGTTAAGCAGGGAAGAGAGTTTGGAATGAGAATCTTAAAGAGCCCTGAATACTGTCCTAAGGGGTTGCACAGGAGAGGTGCAGAACTATTTTAGAACTATTCTCTAAGTGCTACGAAAAAACAACGGAAGAGGAGAGGGTGGAAAGCGATGTGCTACAAAAAATGTCATATTTATATTTTGGTAAGCTCCATTTAGGAAGAAAAAGAGCAGTTGGCACTGCATATAAGCTTGTTTTGTTTTGTTTTTAGAAACCAATATTGCTGTGGACTGAATTATGTCTCCCTCCACCTCAAATTCCTATATTGAAGCCCCACCCCTCACAGTGATAGTATTTAGAGATGGGTCCTTTGGGAGATAATTTGGTTTAAAGGAGATCATGAAGGTGAAGTCCTCACTATGGGATTAGTGCTCTTATTAAAAGAGAAACCAGAGAACTGGGTCACTCTCTCTCCTCCTTGTGAGGACACAGCAGGGAGGCGCCATCTATAAACCCTGAAGCCTCACCAGAACCCACCATGTGGGCACCTTGGTCTCAGACTTCTGGCCTCCAGAACTGTGAGGAAATACATTTTTGATGTATAAGCCACCCAGTTTATGTTATGACAGCCCAAGCTGACTAAAACAAGTATTTTTTCAGATAAAAATGTTAAGAAATATTTGCTTGTAAATACATAAAATAGCCTGGAAGGAGATGCAGCAAGTAACAATGTGCCTGGAGGCACATGTGGGCAGTGGTGGTCAGTTTGAAAAGGAGGAAATGATGATGAGCTATTTGGAGGAGCTAGAACTATAAGACCTGAGGGGTGGATTGGGTGTGTTGACTAAAGGAGAAAGAGTCATGAGGGATGACTAGGGTATGTGTTTGACAATGGGTGGATGCAACTACAGTTCTGGAGAGAGGCTGAGGGATACTTATGGTGGGGAGGGAGTGCAGGGAGTGGGGCGGGGGGAATGCTGATTTGGGCATGTTGATTGTGAGGTACCAATATAATATCCATGTGGCCATAGATGGACAAAGGTAGATGTAGGTTCCAGGAGGCCTGAAGTATTTATCATTTGGGGACCCTTTTAAAGAAAAAGAATGCTAGATTCAGTACGATAGGGAATATATTTTGAGAATAAGAAATTGTAAAATTACAAAATTTTAAAAGTTGAAAAGTGCCATAAAATCACAAAATTCATAGAAAATTATATTTTTATTAATTGCCTGACATATCCCTTATAATGCTTTTTGTCCTACATTTTTGGGGAGCAACAACTTTTGCAATCCATATTTTAAATGCTTATTCATCCTTTTGGCTGGCAAATTCTTTATCTTTGTCTCTTTATATGAAACATAATTTTGTAATATTTACTATGAAGAGAAAAAAGATAATTCAGTCTTTCCTTTAACATGGTTAATCCGAATTGGCTTATTATGATTAATTATTTCAAAAAGTTTTTATGACTTCTTACCTCATTATTGATAACATCATGTAGATTTTTAGAATTTCTATTAAATTTGAAAAAACATTTATCAAGTTTCTTTCACATATGAGCTGTTTCTGTGACTGCTCTAAGCTTATGCCCTACATTCTAAAGATTCCAGATTCCAAAAATTGTCTGATGCATTTATAGCTGTTCATGCTGTGTTAATAAGTGCATTCCTGGGGCGCCTGGGTGGCTCAGTCGTTAGGCGTCTGCCTTCGGCTAGAGTCATGATCCCAGGGTCCTGGGATCGAGCCCCACATCAGGCTCCCTGCTCCACGGGAAGCCTGCTTCTCCCTCTCCCACTCCCCCTGCTTGTGTTCCTGTTCTTGCTGTGTCTCTCTCTGTCAAATAAATGAATAAAATCTTAAAAAAAAAAAAAAAGTGCATTCCTGACACAAGAGAAGTTCAGTTTGGATGAGGTAATGATATAATTTTACGCATCTGCTAATTGGAAGAATTTCTCACAGGTTAGCTTCTCCTGTATTACCCACGACCCACTTACTTCCAGTTCAGATAAGATCTCTGACCCTATACCTTTATTTCCACATGCCAAGAGAATTCACAGAATGGGTAGAAGGAGTATTTCCAGAAGCTGTTGCTATATTAGGACTGCTGGCAAAGACTTGGAAGCGCTGGGGATAAATAACTAGATACCACTAACCCTCAACTAACTGTATCCTCAGCTCAAATTCCCCTGAGCTGAATCCCCACAATGTTCTGGTCCCGCCAGTACCACTGGGCAGGTGGGGAAATGGCGACTAGTGGGGAGTTGAACTGGAAAGAAACAACAGCCTTAAAGACCTGTGGCTAACCTACCTTATTTTATGCATTTTTCAAAAATCTATGATTATGTGAACACCTGTCTCAGAGCCCTGGAAGGGGCCTGTGCTAAGGCAGGATCCTGACACTTAAGCTTCATGAGATTCATGGTGAGTCTAACTGTTAAACTGCAAACAATTTTAAACATAATTGGAGCCAGGAGAAGTGAGCGGGGCTGTTGAGATGATCAGGATTATTGTTTTAGTTGAATCTCTGAGGTGTTTTTGATAATTTTTTTAGGGACTCCTTAAATTTTATCACAATACTGCTTATGCCTAAAATAGGCCCTTCTGCCGAACTAAAAATTTACAGTGAGAAGTAATTCTTTAAATCTTGATCTTTGGGGCCCCTGGGTGGCTCAGTCGTTAGGCGTCTGTCTTCGGCTAGGGTCATGATCCCAGGGTCCTGGGATCCAGCCCCACATTGGGCTCCCTGCTCCACAGGAAGCCTGCTTCTCCCTCGCCCACTCCCCCTGCTTGTGTTCCCTCTCTCGCTGTGTCTCTCTCTGTCAAATAAATAAATAAAATCTTAAAAAAAAAAAAATCTTGATCTTTGTAAAGTTGTCCCAGGGCAAACGGATTATGGATCAGTAAGTTAAGGAATTAATATAAAAGTTTATTTTCTAATGGTGTTAAACAAACAAAGTTCTAATTTAACTCAATAAACTGTCATCTAGAATGATACAAGCCTGGGGTTTCACCTGGAATATTCTGCTTAATTTTAAATGTTTACTATAATTGACAGATTCCAAAGAGCAGAGCGGCAGTAACACACTCCTACTGTTAAAATGATACAGATGAAACATAATTTACTCTTTCTTCAAAAATGAGGCAGGCACTTTCAGGGATGACAGGACATTTTTTTTTTTTTTAAGATTTTATTTATTTAACAGAGAGAGACACAGCGAAAGAGAGAACACAAGCAGGGGGAGTGGGAGAGAGAGAAGCAGGCTTCCCGCTGAGCAGGGAGCCCGATGTGGGGCTGGATCCCAGGACCCTGGGATCATGACCTGAGCCGAAGGCAGACGCTTAACAACTGAGCCACCCAGGCACCCCAGGGTTGACAGGAAATTAAACTCTTTCAGTTCCACTCACCAAATATTTGAGTGTTTTCTGTTCACCTGGCATTATTTGGGGGCCACTAAAGATACAAAGATGAATTAGACTATCTTTCCTCCTTGAGCTTGAGAGGAGGCATTTCTTTTAGATTAACTAGTTAAATATCTTCCTTCAGCTGATACTTTGAACTAAGTACTAAGGGAATACAAAGTAAAGTGATGTCACATCCAGATAGACAAAAAGGGAAAGATATCTGCTGTTTCAACAACATTTGGTAACTATATGGAGCCCTTACTATGTCCCAAGTGCTGGCTTAAATAATGAGCATACAAACAAGAATCAGACCCAAGCCTGCCTTTCAAAGCTTCAGGGTCCAGATGGGAAAACAAGTAAAAAGAAAAAAATTTTCAAGGAAGGAAGTAGACCATTTTATTCAACAGACAAAACAAAAACTTGTTCCTACTCCAGGGATCATATTTGAGTCTTTCCACAGCCCATCCCAAACCACAGACTCAAAATGCGAGGTAGGGCCCTCAACTCTATGGTCAATTAATCTTCAAGAAAGCAGGAAAGAATATCCAATGGAAAAAAGACAGTCTCTTCAAATGGTGTTGGCAAAATTGGACAGCCATATGCAGAAGAATGAAACTGGACCATTTCCTTACACCACACACAAAAATAGACTCAAAATGGATAAAAGACCTAAATGTGAGACAGGAATCCATCAAAATCCTAGAGGAGAATCCAGGCAGCAACTTCTTGCTAAACACATCTCCAAAGGCAAGGGAAACAAAAGCAAAAATGAACTATTGGGACTTCATCAAGATAAAAAGCTTTTGCACAGCAAACAGTTGATAAAACCAAAAGACAAACAATAGGATGGGAGAAGATATTTGCAAATGTCTTATCAGATAAAGGACTAGTATCCAAAATCTATAAAGAAGTTATCAAACTCAACACCCAAAGAACATAATTCAATCAAGAAATGGGAGGAAGACATGAACAAGACATTTCTCCAAAGAAGACATACAAATGGCCAACAGACATATGAAAAAATACTCAACATCACTTGGCATCAGGGAAATACAAATCAAAACCACAATGAGATAGAATGTCACACTGGTCAGAATGGCTAAAATTAACAAATCAGAAAAGGACAGATGTTGGTGAGGATGTGGAGAAAGGGGAGCCCTCTTACACTGTTGATGGGAATGCAAAATGGTGCAGCCACTCTGGAAAACAGTATGGGGGTTCCTCAAAAAGTTAAAAATAGAGCTACCCTACAATCCAGCAATTGCACTACTAGGTATTTATCCAACGGTTACAAACATAATGATTTGAAGGGGCACCTGCACCCCAATGTTTATAGCAGCAATGTCCACAATAGCCAAACTATGGAAAGAGTCCTGATGTCCATCAACAGATGAATAAAGAAGATGTGGCTTATATATACAATAGAGAAAGACAATTATCATATGATTTTACTCATACATGGAATTTAAGAAACAAAACAGAGGAGCATAGGGGAAGGGAGGGAAAAATAAAACAAGATGAAATCAGTCAGGGAGACAAACCGTAAGAGACACTTAATCATAGGAAACAAACTGAGGGTTGCTGGAGGGGCGGGAGGTGGAGGGAATGAGGTAACTGGGTGATGGGCAATAAGGAAGACACGTGATGTAATAAGCACTGGATATTATATAAGACTGATAAATCATTGAACTCTACCACTGAAACTAATAATACACTACATGTTAATTAATTGAATTTAAATTTAAAAAATTGTGGCAAAAAGAATGCCAGGCAGGAGGAGAACTATTGAAGCTGTGCTCTCCCAACAAAAAGCCCTCCAGGAATGGCTGTACCATCACAGTAGTTAAAAATTCAGGATCATTGGGGCGCCTGGGTGGCTCAGTCAGTTAAGCAGCCACACTTGATTTCGGCTCAGGTCATGATTTCAGGGTGCTGAGATTAAGCCCCGAATCAGGCTCCTGCTCAGTCTGCTTGAGATTCTCTCCCTCTGGTCCTTCCCCTGCTTGTGTGCTCATTCTCTCTCTAGAAAAAGCTGATGTTATCCATTTAAATGGGAATTGAAGGAGAGGAGCCTGCCCGGAACATCTGGGAAGGACACAGCATATGCAACAAACAGCACAGTGTCAAAGAGGCACCTGGCGTGCAAGGGATTGACGAAGGGAGTTTGGTAAAGCTGAATGAAGAGTGCATTTGAACTAATTCTTGAAATATAAACCCAACTTTGGCAAAGAGAAATGGAAGAAGGACGTTGGTGGGAATGATTAGGTGGGAGACATTCTAGGCAGAAAGAGGAAAAACAGGGGGGCAGGTTTGGATTTGGCTGGAGGGTAAAGTGGGATAGGAGATAAAGAGACAGAAGAGGGGAAAGAAGAGTTAGATTCCTATTGTGAAGAGTTTTAGAAGTCACTGCAGGGAAGTTTACCTACAGCACTTCCAACAATCCAAGGGGAAGGACTAAAGGTTTCTTGGTTTGATTGAGCAGGGGAGTGATAGGATCACATTTTGTATTTAAACAGGTTAATCTGGCAGTACTATACAGAAAGGACAAGTATGGGAAAGAGAGGGCAAGAATGGCAGCAGAAAGGTAATTCCCTCCAGGAGTTTATCATATCTAACGCTGGGACCAACTCCATAAAGCTGAAATCTATAAATCTCTGTATACGTGGTGTATTAGTAATCTGGAGGCAATGCTGTAAAGGATATTGTGACTATGATACCACTAGAGGGTAGTAGAGACAAATTGGTAAAATAGATGAAGCCGCTCTCATCCCTACCTGCTACAAACCAAGTATTTTTCTTCTTGTCCATATTTTGTAAAGGTTGCAGCTTAATTCAGTTATCCCATGACTGAGAAAAATATGACAAGTACATTTAGTAGGTTGTAGCTCTAGACAAGTTAATAAATTCAACATATCCATTTTCAGAAGGCAATAAAGCTGAATTGGCCAGACCGGAAAACTAGTTGGCATTTAGCCTTTTAACAATAACCAATATCTCATTATGGCCTTGAATGGAAACTCTCCTTTTAAATTGAATCCTGAAGAGTACATCCAAGTCTCTTAATTGATTGTGCTTAAAAAAAAAAAGATGACAATAATGAAGAAGACAAAAGTAGGATTGGTAAAGTTAATTTCAATATGTACTCTTGGTTAGATAATATAAGTTGAAAAAAGCATATCTTTGGTATACTCATTTTCAGATAAAATCCTAAAATATATACTGCTATATTTTATTTATTTTTTTTTTAAAGATTTTATTTATTTATTTGAGAGACAGAATGAGACAGAGAGAGAGAACATGAGAGGGGGGAGAATCAGAGGGAGAAGCAGACTCCCTGCTGAGCAGGGAGCCCGATGCGGGACTCGATCCCAAGACTCCAGGATCATGACCTGAGCTGAAGGCAGTCGCTTAACCAACTGAGCCACCCAGGCGCCCCATATACTGCTATATTTTATACACATATATACACACACACACATTTCCTTTTGGAAAGTAATACATCAATGAAGAGCCATAATGCTCATACTGTTTTTTTTTAAACTTAATATTTCTCTAACATTATTTTGTCATAAGGACATAATTCTATACAAATAAGTCATATACCTGAAAAAAATTTATTATGTTGTAAGAACATTTTCTAGAATAAAAAAAATTTAGAGCCAACCTAGAAGTCTAATAGGGAAATGGTTAAATACATAAATTATGGTATTTCCCTTAATCAAATACCACACACTCAGACACATACACTGTGATTGCAAGTTTATTTAAGAGCATGAACTTATACTAGAAGGAAATAGACACAGATTGTTCTCTTAGGGTAATGGGATGTGTGGTCATTTAAAAACATTGCCATTCAACTAGTTTTGTGCTGTTTTTACAATGACCACACGCCAAAAGGAAAGAATATGCTGCCACTATCATTTTACTTATAATTTCAAGGTACTGCCATTTAACTAACACTTTTCAAAGCTTCACAGTGTAAAGATCACTATATATTAAACCTTTAATCAGAATAACTCTCTTCAGTTACCTTAAAAAAAAAAAAGAAAGAAAGAAAGAAGGGAGGGAAGGAGGGAGGGAGAAAGGAAGGAACTAAAATGAGACTTCTAGAATATACCTGCTATTTATCTACAAACAAAATATCTCTGGGGTAAAATATAGTATTTTAAAAGATCTGTGGGCCCTTTTACAAAGATGGTGCAAAAGGCTAAGAAGGAAGCCCCTGCCCCTCCCAAAACTGAAGCCAAAGCAAAGGCTTTGAAGGCCAAGAAAGTGGTGCTGAAGGCGTCCATAGTCACAAAAAAAAGAAGATCTGCATGTCACCTACATCCCCACTGCGTCTCAGAAGGCAGCCCAAATATCCTCGAAAGAGAGCCCCCAGGAGAAACAAGCTTGATCACTATGCCATCATCAAGTTACTCCTGACTACTGAGTCGGCCATGAAGAAAATAGAAGACCACAACACACTTGTGTTCATTGTGGATGTCAAGGCCAACAAGCACCAGATCAAACAGGCTGTGAAGGAGCTCTACAACACTGATGTAGCCAAGGTCAACACCTTGATCAGGCCTGATGGAGAGAAGAAGGCATATGTTCCACTGGCTCCTGACTGATGCTTTGGATGTTGCCAACAAAATTGGGATCATCTAAACTGAGTCCAGCTGGCTAAATCTAAATATAAAATTTTTCACCAAAAAAAAGAGAAAGATCTGTGGGGGTGCCTGGGTGGCTCAGTCCATTAAGCATCTGCCTTGGCTCAGGTCATGATCCCAGTGAGCTCCCTATTGGGCTCCCTGCTCAGTGGAGAGCCTGCATCTCCCTCTTCCTCTGTTGCTCCCCCCACTTGTGTGCTCTCGCTCTCTGTCAAATAAATAAATAAAATCTTAAAAAATAAATAAATAAAGGATCTGTGAATACCTTCCTCAATAGCTTAAGGAAAGGAATACAAAAAGGCTAGCAGAGCAAACAGAAATTTAAAAATTTAAAATTTGTCCAATACCATATGATTTCACTCATATGTGGAATTTAAGAAACAAAACACATGAACATAGGTGAAGGGAAGGAAAAATAAAATAAGATAAAAACAGAGAGGGAGACAAACCATAAAAGACTCTTAACTCTAGGGAACAAATTGAGGGTTGCTGGAGGGAAGGAGGGTGGAGGAATAATTGGGTGATGGGCATTAACGGGAGAACTCGAAGTAATGAGCACTGGGTGTTATATGCAACTGATGAATCACTAAATTCTACCCCTGAAACTAATAATACACCATATGTTAACCAACTTGAATTAAATAAAAATAAATAAATAAAATGAAATTTCTCCGTATTTCAACATCAAATAGACAAGTCTTGGTGTAGGAGCAGAAGCTCTGCATACTTGTTCAGTCATGAAAATGTCCAAGTTGAACATCCTCTTCCATCTTTAAAAACATAAACTCCAAACTAAAAATAAACTCATCTTCATTTTAATGGCTTCTAAATACTTGTAATGGCAATAATCATAGAATTTTTAAATAGTAAAATGGTAGAGTCGAAGAGAATTAGAGATCATCTAATGAGAAATGAACAGTGTTAAGGAGATTCAGTGTTTACATTTACCAATGTTCAGAGTTTCACATTTTATTTAAGTTCCTGATAATAAACAGTGTAACTTTGTCATATGTAGGAAATACACATATGTATATATTAAAATGTGTGTGTGTAGATCAATAGACAGATAAAGTAAATCAATTTAAATGTTTCAGTATGGTAACAATAGCTACATTTAAGACATTCAGCGGTGCCATGAGCTGTGCTAAGAACCTTAAATGGACTATCTTTAAAGGTAGAATAATCCTGCTGATAAAGATTCTGCTTCAGATGAGGAAACTGAGTTCTAGAGAGATCTAATATTTGCCCCATGTCAGACAGTTAATAAGAGGTAGAATGGAGGCTTGAACCCAAGGATTTTCTGACTCCAAAGCACAGCTTCTCTACCACCGTGCAGTCTTCCACTTAGATGCAATAAAATAAATATACACTCTAAGATGATAAATTATTGGAAATATTATTAACACTAATTTTGTTAAATAGAAGTTATATATTTAGTCTTCTTATACTGTGTATCTTCATGATAATTTCATCCCTACTAGTGTGTCTCCTTAAAGAACAGTGGAAGTGTATCATTTTCTTTAAATAAGAATGTGATTAAACAAGGTTGAATCATTGGTTAATGGTAGAGTATTTAAAATAGTTGTTCCTTGTTCTTGGAACACTACAATTATTAGCTTCAGATGAAAGGGATGAAAAATTCAGAGCTCATTCTCAAATAGCTGTACATCCAGCTTTTCTCCCATCACTAGAATTTTCCACTCAGGGTACATGGTTATTTTCAGTGTTTCTGGGGGAGCAGGCTGGTGGTGACTTATGAACACAAATGTGGAATAATGTAATGCTTGGTTCATGACACAGTCTCATCGTTGGTGGATTTATGACCCTCTTTATTCATGTAATTATTAATTTATAGTAATATGTAATAAATATTCATGAAACCATAACCCAACATTAAACCTGCGACTTAACAGTACTCTACACACATGTGATCCTCTTTCCACTGTCATCTTGTTCTGCCACCACTTCAACCCGAGGTAATCGCCATCCTGAATCATCATTTCCTTTGCTGATATTTTTATTTGATTTTATCTTATCTATATGGTGTCAAAGAGAGTGTATATATGTGCTTCCCCTCAATTTTTTATTTAAAAATTTTAAACCTACAAAAAAGTTAGGAATAATAATAATAAAACCTACATATACCCTTCTCCTAGATTCATCAATTATTATTATTTTGCCAAATTTGCTTTATCTTATCTTTTCTCTCCCTTCACCCCTTCCTCCCTCCTTCTCTCTCTTTCCCCTTACTGAGTTATTCATTCTCACATAAATTACAGACACAATGACTTTACCCCAAATGCTTCACCATGCATCTCTTAAGAATGTTTTCCTATAGGGCGCCTGGGTGGCTCAGTTGGTTGAGCGACTGCCTTCGGCTCGGGTAATGATCCTGGAGTCCCGGGATCGAGTCCCGCATCGGGCTCCCTGCTCGGCGGGAAGCCTGCTTCTGCCTCTGACCCTCCCCCCTCTCATGTGCTCTCTCTCTCTCATTCTCTCTGTCTCAAATAAATAAATAAATAAATCTTTAAAAAAAAAAAAGAATGTTTTCCTATATAACCAAACACCATTGTGATATCTAAAGAAAGTAACACTAATACTTTCCATAACACTTTCTAATATTCTATATGCTTTCAAATATCTATAATTTTCCCCCAAATTTAAATCTTTTGAAGATTTAAAAAAAAAATCTGAAATACAATCAAGACATAGGAATTGCATTTATGTCTCTTTAGTCTGTTTTAACACTGCCTTTGGTTTACTTTGTTTTTGTTTTTGTTTTATTTTTTATTTAAATTCAACTTAGTTTCAGAGGTAGAATTTAGTGATTCAACAGTTGCATATAACACCCAGTGCTCATTACTTCAAATGCCCTCCTTAATGCCCATCACCCAGTTAGTCCATCCCCCCACCCCCACCCCTCCAGCAACCCTGTTTTTTCCCTATCATTAAGAGTCTCTTATGGTTTGTCTCCCTCTCTGTTTTCTTCCTATTTTATTTTTCCTTCCCTTCCCCTATGTTCATCTGTTTTGTTTCTTAAATCCACATATGAATGAAATCATATGTTATTTGTTTTTCTCTGTCTGACTTATTTCACTTAGCATAATACCCTCTAGTTTCATCCATGTCAAGATTTCTTTCTTTTTGATGGCTGAGTAATATTCCTCTGTGTGTGTGTGTGTGTGTGTGTGTGTGTGTGTATGGGGTGTATATATATATATATATATGTATATATATATACACACACCACATCTTCTTTATCCATTCATCAGTCGATGGACATCTGGATGCTTTCCATATTGTTTTGTTTTTGATGATATTATTTGTAAGCCAGTTGTCCTGAGACAGTGTCCACATGATACATTTGATAGTTTCTTCATGGTGTCATTTACCTTGTTCCAATATTCCCTGTACCTGGCAGTTAGATCTAGTATATATTATTATATAAAGTATCTTCTGTACTTGGCAGTTAGATCTAGAAGCTTGATTAAATTCAGGTTAGGGCGCCTGGGTGGCTCAAATGGTTAAGAGTCTGCCTTTGGCTCAGGTTGTGATCCCAGGGTCCTGGGATCAAGTCCCGCATCAGGCTCCCTGCTCAGCGGGGAGCCTGCTTCTCCCTCTGCCTCTCTCTGTCTCTTATGAATAAATAAATAAAATCTTTAAAAAAAAAATTCAGGTTACACATTTTCGGCAAGGATACTTCATAATGAACTTGTGCACTTCACATTGCATCGTGTGAAGAGGGACATGATGCCGGTAGCTCACTTCATTCATTGATAACTTTTAGTTCTTTCTTTTTTAAAGATATGACCACAAATTCTTTGATAGTCTTCTGCTCATGAGATAGATCTTAGTTCCCTACCCATAGCTGCCATGGCGTGGGGACCATCAGGCCATGGATGGAACTAAGTCTCTGCCTAATAGCCAGTACTGAAGTCTTGCTAGTAAGTGAGCTTGGAAGTGGATCCTCTGTCAGGATTTGGTTATTAAGTTATATTTTTCAAGGAATTTGTTTACTGGGTCCAATTTTCCAAACTGTTGGCATAGGTGATAATAGTGTTCTGTTATGATATTTTATATCTCCAATATTTCTATAGGTTGTTCTAATTCACAGTACTATTTGTGATTTTTCTCTTTTTTTCTGGTACAATCTTGTCAGATGTTTATCTATTTTACTTGTTTTTGAAGAACTGATGTTTGGCTTTAACAGTCTGGTTTTTGTGTGTGTGTGTGTTTTTTTAAGTAATGTCTACACCTAATGTGGGGCTCAAACTCATGACCCTAAGATCAAGAGTTGCATGCTCTACCAACTGAGCCAGCCAGGCAGCCCTTTATTAATCTTTGTTTTATATTTTGATTTCTGCTCTCATTTATATTACTTCTTTCTTCCTAACTCATTAACTTTTAGCACCTGGTCTTTCTAATACAAGTATTAATATCTAAAATGTCCCTCAGGGGTGCCTCGCTGGCTCAGTCAGTTAAGCATCAGACTTTAGCTCAGGTCTTGATTTCAGGGTCCTGGGATCAAACCTCGAGTCCCCAGTCCAGCTCACCACTCAGCGGGGAGTCTGCTTCTCCCTCTCCCTCTCCCTCTGCCCCTCCCCTCACTTGTGCTCTCTCTCTCTCTCAAAGAAATAAATAAAATCTTTTTAAAAAATAAGTAAAAAATAAAATGTCCCTCGCTTGTACACTTGAAACTAATATAACACTGTACATTAATTATACTAGAATTAAAAAACAAAACAAAAAAATCATCCCTCATAATATCATTAATTCTGTATCCTATAAACTTCAATGTATAGTGTTTTAACTTTTTGAACATATGGAATATAGTAAAAATAACTGTTTAAATGTCATTGTCTGCTATATAATTAGAATATATCAGTGTCTGTCCTATTTTGTTTTTAGTTCATTTTTTTCTTCAATATTGGTTGTATTTTCCTGTTTCTTTGCATGCCTTGGTAATTTTTTACTGTGTTAAGCATTATGAATTTTACATTGCTGGGGGCTCGATACTTTTGTATTTCTATGAATATTTCTGAGCTTTGCTCTAGGCTGCAGATAAGTTCCTTGGAAACAGTTTGATTCTCTCCAGGGCTGCTTTTATGGTTTGTTAGGCAGGACCAGAGCAGTGTTTAGTCTGGGGCTAATTATTCCCCACTACTGTGGCAAGGTCCCTCTGAGTACTCTTCCTGTTGTCCCAGAAATTATGAGGTTTTTCTAGTCTGGCCGTGCCTGGGTGAGCACCTTTTAACCCTTTGATCCTTTTGGATAGTTGTGTTAGGGTTCACCAGAGAGACAGAGCCAATATGCTGTATATATGTATTATTGTACACAATAATAATACAATTATATAACATAGAGTAATAATACAATAATAATAGAACCAATAGGACTATATATGTACTGATATATATTATCATTGTCAGGAATTATATCATTTAATTATATTTTTATATTATGTAACTATATTATTTTTTTGTAATTTTAACTTTAAATTTTTTTTGTTGTGGTTTGTTTGTTTTATTTATTTATTCATGAGAGTCAGAGAGAGAGAGAGAGGCAGCAGCAGAGGGAGAAGCAGGCTCCCCGCCTAGCAGGGAGCCCAATGCGGGGCTCGATCCCAGGACTCTGGGATCGTGACCTGAGCTGAAGGCAGACGCTTAACCATCTGAGCCACCTAGGCGACCCTATGTAACTATATTATTAATATAAGGAATTGACTCACATGATTATGGAGGCTGAGAAACCTCAAGATCTGTAGTCAGCAAGCTGGAGACCTGGGAGATTGAATGGTGTAAATTCCAGTCTGAAAGCTGGCAAGCTAAAGATGTAAGAAGAGCCAGTGTTTCAACTTGAGTCTGAAGGTAGGAGAAGACCAATATCGCAGCTTGAAGGCAGTCAGATGAGCGAAATTCCTCTTTGGAGAGGGTCAGCCTTTTGTTCTATTCAGGCCTTCAACTGATTAGGTGATGGCCACCCACATTGTGGAGGACAATCTGCTTTATTCTGTCTACGGATTCAAATGTGAATCTCACCCAGAAACACCCTCACGAATACACTCAGATTAATGTTTGACCCAATACTGGGCACCCTGTGGCCCAGTAAAGTTGACACATCAAGTTAAGCATCACGGTGATTCTTGTCCTGCCCTTTTATGGGTTCCACACATGCATGTGCCATCAATATTCTCCTGAATCCTTGAGGGAGACCGTTTGCAGACTTCCAGGGTTCTCCGTGCATGTCTCTCTGCCAAGGCTTCGGTCCTGGGAACGCCGGCTGTGTTACTTTGACTCCCAGGACTCCCAGCTTTGCCTCTTGGATTCGGCGAGTCTCCCAGTCTCCACCTGTGTCTCCGCCCCCTGCACCACCGACTAGAAACTCTCAAGGCAGCAGACTGGAACAATCACTGGGTTCATCCCATTTGATTCCAATCTCTCATGGATCACTGTCCTAAGTTGCCTGATGGCCAAGGTTTTGAGAACTGTTGTTTCATATATCTTATTTTTTTAATTATTTTTTGGTGTTTTAGGTGCGAGGATAAATTCAGTTTACTCCAGGCTGCCACGAAGAAGCCCCTACAGTGTTCTAGGTCTTATTCTGAAATTTCCAGTGTGATTTTTCTCTTTAACCCAGGGTTATCTAAGAGTAGGTTTTTAAAATTTTAAATATGTAAGGACTTTTCATTTATCATTTCAAAGTAAATTTTTTAACAAAACAGAAAACCTATTTTTAAAGGATATCTGGTCTTTGAAATTTGTTGATGTTTGCTTTATTGGCTTGGTACAGGATCAATATTTGTAAATGTACCATTTGAATTAGAGGAAGCAAGTTATTCTCTAATCTTAGATGTAGACTTATATATACATTCATTAAATTCGGGCTCATTAATGGTGTTTTTTACCCAACTTTTTAATCATTGTTGAATTTTTGACAGCCATATCTATCAATAGTTGAGATAAATATGTTGAAATCTTTCAATATGATAGTTGGATTTATCAATTTCTACCTGCGATTCTATCAAATTTTGTTTATCTTATTTGAGGATATTTTATTATGTACTTAACATATTTAGTTATACTACATCTTGGTTAATGGAAACTTTCATCATTTTATAGTAACCATACTTTTTTCCTAACAATGCTTTTGCTCTTAAACTGATGAAAGTTTTATATGAGAAATATATGTACTTTAAAATTTTCTGGTGGCCACATTGAAAGGTTAGAAAGAAAAAAAAAGAAAAAGAAAAACAAGGATAAAAAACAAAATAAATAAGTAAAAAGAAACAGGTGAAATCAATTTTATTTATTTTTTATTTATTTTTTCCCATTCCCTGAGGAAGTTGTTTGCTTGGCAGTTGAAATCAATTTTAATAATACATTTATTTAACCCAGTATATTAAAAATGTTATCAATTAAACATATTATAGAAATAATTATTCATGAGATACCATACATTTCTTATTTTTTGTGGTAAGTCTTTGAAATCTGGTGTGTATAGAACACTTATGGAACATCTCAATTCAGACTAACCACATTTCAAGTGCTCAGGAGCCAAATGTGGCTAGTGCCTACCATATTGGACAATGCAGGTCTACATCAGAGTAACAGCTTACATTTGGTTAATATTTGTCTGTAGCTTCTTTTTTCCTCTTTTACCTTGAAACATTCTGTATTCCTGAGCCCTGTGTCCTTGTAAAAGCCATATGCATTGTTTTATGGAGTTTAAGATATATATAAAATCTGTCATTTAAACTACTTTGAAATCAGGATTCACCTTACAATC
Source organism: Leptonychotes weddellii (assembly GCF_054177405.1). NCBI lineage: Eukaryota > Metazoa > Chordata > Mammalia > Carnivora > Phocidae > Leptonychotes > Leptonychotes weddellii. The sequence goes on from NC_138374.1 coordinate 58,046,494, forward strand.
AATGGAGAATTAACAATCTCTGTCATCCAGGTGGTATTTGCACCATAGTTGTCATTGTCTGAAGCATCAAAAGTACCTGCATCTCTGGGCGCCTGGGTGGCTCAGTTGGTTAAGCGACTGCCTTCGACTCAGGTCATGATCCTGGAGTCCCTGGATCGAGTCCCGCATCGGGCTCCCTGCTCGGCAGGGAGTCTGCTTTGCCCTCTGACCCTATCCCCTCTCATGTGTTCTCTCTCATTCTCTCTCTCAAATAAATAAATAAAATCTTTAAAAAAAAAAAAAAAAAAGTACCTGCATCTCTGAGCCTGGCTGGCTCAGCTGGTAGAGCATGCAACTTTTGATCTTGGGTTTGTGAGTTCAAGCCCCACATTGGGCCTAGAGCTTACGTAAACAAACAAACAAACAAAAAGTACCCATATCAAAACTTGAAGAATGGATGTCAGTGTCTCAGAATCAAATCCCAAGTGAGCATAGTGGGACTGTCTTTTAGCCCCTAAGAAACAAATGGTTGTGTGAAGGGAGTGGAGAAAGTGTGAATCAGACATGTTTGGCAATATTCACAAAATAAGAGTAAACAAAATAGACTTTCTACTTAACTGCAAAGCTGCCCTAAGAGCCCAGAACTGTGGCTTTCAGTTCTTTTTTGGATTATTTTAGGAAATGCTGAGTCACCAATGCTCTTGATGGCACAAACCATAATATTGTATGGATATTGCCAAATGGAAAGGTGATTCATGAGGGTTGGGTGAATGTGATGAAATTTTAGAAACACTTTAATCAATTTATTTTGCTTCTATTTTACTTTTTAAATGCACATAATAGTTATGTATGATAAATTACATGTCTAAATAAATCTAAAAGAGCTCTTTAAATTAGCATAAAATAAAGTCTAAGTGATCAGAAAGCTTTTGTCATAATTTAATTGATAGCATTTCTTCTTTTTTACTTAGATTTACAAAATATAATATACCTTTTAGATTCGATGGCATGTTATATTTGATTAAACAAGGTTTCTAGATTTCAGTTTTGCTTTTATACAATATGATAACCTCTTTTAACTGCCAAGTTCTGTTCACTTATATTTATTATAATTATTAATTATTAAAATGATCTGTTTCTATAATTGCAATTTATTATTTCAAAATCTACCCCCTTTTTCTGTGCTTCTTTTAACCCTCTCATTATATATCTTGCCATTTTGGCACGCTCTCACATGCCTTTAATATCTAGAATATTAAATTTGGGGTATTTATGGATACTCTTTCTCTTGTCCTCCCTACTATATAGATATTATGGTGGACAGAATAATGGCCTCCGAAAGATGTCCACATCCTAATCCTTGAAACCTATGAATGTGTTTTGCCCTTACATGGCACAAAGGACTTTGCAAATGTGATTAAGTTTAAGGACCTTGAGATGGGGAGATTTTCCTGAATTATCCAGGTTGGCTCAATCTAGTCAACTGTCCTTAACAAATGTCCTTAGAAGTGGAAGGAGTCAGAGAGTCAGAGGAAAATATGACTATCTGGAAGGATGGTTAGAGAGATACAAGGTTGCTGGCTTGGAAGATGGTCTACAAGCCAAGGAATGCAGTAGCAGCTTCTAGAAGCTGGAAAAGACAAGGAAATGGATTCTCTCCTAGAGCTCCAGAAAGAAATGCAGCCTTGCTCTTCATCCCAGTGAAACATGTGTTGTACTGTTAACCTAGAAAGCTGTAAGATAATAAATTTATGTTATTTTAAGCCACTATATTTGTGCTAATTTGTTACATTAGCAAGAGAAAACTAATATAGATTTTTTTTTTAAGATTTTGTTTATTTATTTGACAGAGAGAGAGACAGCAAGAGAGGGAACACAAGCAGGGGGAGTGGGAGAGGGAGAAGCAGGCTTCCCGCCAAGCAGAGAGCC
>NC_138374.1:58048901-58067275 GCF_054177405.1 Leptonychotes weddellii
GTAAGCACACACAGGCAAGCCTGTGTGATTGTGTAAGATCAGAGAAAAAAGGAGTAGTTCCACTTAGTAGAAAATTAAATCTTATTTCAGATCACATTTTTGTTTTCTGACATTCTTAACAGTGATTGCATTAATTGTGACTAGGCCGGTCTCCTCTGTGCTGGCTTAGGCACATGAATTCCTTTTTCTGACTCCAGTAGCCTTGTGCAGAGCCAGAGAAATTTCCTCATTATTACTCATTACTCAGTGACCAGGAAAAAATTAACAAGCTTCAAAGTATGTCTATTTTCTATCCAGAAAGAATTTTAGCCTTTGTGATTTTATCAGACCAAATAAATATATAACCAAGTATATTCATGGCATTTCTTCTTTCCAATTCTAAAAACTTCTTTAAAAACAAGGGAAGTAAGTAGTCTCATCCTGGGGTGCCTGGGTGGCTCAGATGGTTAAGCCTCTGCCTTCGGCTCGGGTCATGATCCCAGGGTTCTGGGATCGAGTCCCACATCCGGCTCCCTGCTCAGTGGGAGCCTGCTTCTCCCTCTCCCTCTACAACCCCTCGCCCCACCGCTCATGCTCTCTCTCTCTCTGTATCTCTCTGTCTCAAATGAATAAATAATTTTAAAAATCTTAAAAAAAAAAAAAAGTAGTCTCATCCTTCATGGTCTCCAGAGGTTCTGAGGCCAAACCAAAATTTCTACCAGGGGCTCTAATAGGTGACCAGGTGGGGAAGCAGGAAAAAGTGTCCTGAGAGAAGACTGTCAAATCTAGTCTTCTAGTCAAATCACCCAATTAAAAAAGAAGAAAAAACAAAAAACAAACCTACAACTGCTGTAATTACAATTTACATATTGAAAACCATACCCCAGGGGTGCCTGGGTGGCTCAGTCGGTTAAGCGACTGCCTTCGGCTCAGGTCATGATCCTGGAGTCCCGGGATCGAGTCCCGCATCGGGCTCCCTGCTCGGCAGGGGGTCTGCTTCTCTCTCTGACCCTCCTCTCTCTCATGCTCTCTCTCTGTCTCTCTCAATAAAATAAATAAATAAATAAATAAAAGAATTAAAAAAAAAAAACATACCCCAAATTTCTTTATCTTGACCACTTTGTGAAGTGAAGGAATTAATTAGAAGTTAATTACATTGCAGGAAATTTTAATTAAGGGATTAAAAAACAAGGCAACTTAGAAATGTTACACAACTCTAATTAGGAGAGCAGTAAAAATCAACAAAGGAATCCAATAAACTTATATTTTATCTGCAAATTTTGACATCATCACTACCTAATTAAGTAGACTAAAAAGGGGGGGGCAGGTATTTAAGTATGAGCAGTTTGGAGGAAAGATGCCAGAGATGGTAAAATCGGATTTTTATTTCTTCTGTATCTTCAGTGAATTGTATTCAGGTCTTTCTTAGTTGAATATCTGGTAGCCTTGGGTGATTCTGGATGGCAAGTAGATAGATCTTTATGTTTAATACACAGCGTATTCTTGGCACACATTTAACGCAAAATAGTAGCCTCTTGGATCTCTCATCACACAAGGTCATGGAGAAGTTCATTACAGGGCTCCTTTTATAATGAATAGGTTTTACTTTCACTAGTTAAATGATGAAATCATACTGGTGATTCAGGATGGTTGTAATTTCTGTTTGGTGTTCAGAGTAGATAAATAGCACAGTTCCCATCCCAAAGTTATATGTATCCTCCGGTCCCGCCCCCTTGCAAGGCTGGAGTTGCTGATGTGAAGACAGCCATTGCCCACACATGGGGAAAGGGCTAGGAAAAGGTGACTTCCAGATGCAGAAGACTGGGGGTGTCTCTCTAACCTGTTCACTTGATTTTCTTTTCTTTGAGTCTGACCATCGGTCTTTACCTCTGTCTCTGTCACTACACCCAGGTCTCCCAACCACTTAAAATTGTTCTCAGTCACTTTGACTCCGTTTAAATACTCAAAGGTGCAAATTTTGCTGCCTGCAAATATGAGGTTTTCACTAGGAAGCCTGATACCTAATGTATAACTGAGGTGGGGTCTATGGGACACCTTACCCTGGAGTAGGGTTTCCTGATCTCAGCACTGTTGACCTTTGGGGCAGAATAATTCTGTGGAGGGCTGTCCTGTGCTGTGGAGGGCATTCAGGAGCATCCCTGTCCTTGACTCATTATGTGTCAGCAGCAGCACTGGGTGCTATGACAATTAAAGCTGCCCCCACATTGTCAAATGTACCCTGGGGAACAAACAGCCCCCAGCTGAGAACCACTGCCCTAGATCCATGTCCCTTCAGGTGTTAGAAGGAAGTTCTGCTCCTTGTAAGTTTGAAGACTGTTGTATCTTATCTCTTCATATTTCATACCCTGACCTAACAGGAGAAAGGAACCCTTCTCCACTGCTCCTCACATCCCACTATAACTAAACTGAATCAAACTGCTTCCAATAGGAGGAGGCTCCTAAATCGTTTCTCAGTTAAACAAACTTCTACTTGTGTCACCCGGTCAATTGTCAGTTTTTCCAGTAATGATTTTGCTGCTGGGAATCCATCTTTCTTTCCTTACTCTTTTGTTCAAAGACAGAACTTGAAAAAAAAAATTTTTGTTATCTCTGGGCTACTGGGAAGCAAGACATTTTTTCTATATATTCCAAGTTTCCCTATCATACTGACTAAAATTGAAATTGTCTTGCTGTCACCCAAAATTACACTCCTGAATCTTCTGGAATCCTTTCCACAGTGTTATCCACAAGATTTAATCCTTTGTCAATTCCTTTTGTCCTGTCGATCACCATGAAGAGAGGTGTCTCTACCCCAACACACCTGTGAAGAAAACACATCCTTAAGCATTGTAATTTCCATGGTCAATCTCAACTTAGGAAGCAAACCTTGCTCTCACTTTCTTCTCCTGCCCACCACCCCCTTCACTCAGAGAAACCTGGCTTTATCTTAAGGACATGGTTCTCATTTTAGTTTATATCAGAATCACTTGGAGGGCCTGTTGAAACATAGATTTCTTAAAAAAAAAAAAAAAGATTTATTTATTTATTAGAGAGAAAGAGAGAAAGAGCAGGGGGAGGAACAGAGGGAGAGGGAGACAAGCAGACTCCCTGCTGAGCGGGGAGCATGGCGTGGGGCTCCATCCCAGGACTCTGAGATCATGATCTCAGCCAAAATCAAGAGTCAGATGCTTAACTGACTGAGCTACCCAGGCACGCCAAAACATAAATTTCTGAACTGCAACTCCAGGTTTCAGATCTGATTTGGGGTGAGGCCCAATAATTTGCATTTCTAACAAATTCCAAGTGATGCTGATGCTTCTGCTCCAGGCACTGCACACCTTGAAAACCATAAGGTGTGAGGGTAGAAGAAAAAGCCCTCCAAGTGACTCTGATAAGGGTGGGGGACCCACGTAGTGCAAAGATCACTATTTCCTGACAGGTTCCATCCCACCAGCAATGACAGCTGAGTTTGGAAAGGGCTATGAGAAAGTTTCCAGAACTTAGGGAACAAAGGTGGGCTCAAAAAAACCCCAAAAAACAAAAAAGCACAGCACTACAACTCCTATGCATCTCAGGTGCTCAGACATGTGAATTTCTACTTGCACGGGCTTTCAGAGGCTGTTTTGCCATACTCCTTCCATGAAAGAAATAACATTTGCAAGCTTGCAAACTTACGGACATTTATTAAGTAAACAAATTGCGTTCAGAATTATCTTCAGAAATAGAGAAAAGAGCATGAGGCTTGGAGTGTAAACATCTGGGCTCCAGTCTGGTTGAATAATCTGGGCAAGTTACCTCATGGCATTTTGCAAAAACTCAGTCTTATCTCTAAGATGAAGGACCTTGATCTCTTCACAGAGGGCCCTTGCAGTTCTATGATTCTAGAAACGCTTCCTTAGGAAGGAACCTTTTAAGATCCCGGCCCCAAGGTTGGAACACACCCGACTTGATGTGCCAAAGGATCGCCTGGTCTCCCTTGCTAGGCTCAAATGTCTCTACTGTATCGCATCAAAAATGGGGCAGTACATGCCATTTTTAAAACATAACAACTCTGGTAGGCTGAGAAATGGCCTCAAAAGATATCTAGATCCTAATTCCTAGAACCTGTGAATGTTACCTTACCTAATGGGAACTTTGCAGATGTGATTAAGTTAAAGGATTTTGAGATGGGGAGATTGTCCTGGCTTATCCACGTGGGCCCCAAATGTAATTACAAGTGTCCTTATAAAAGAGAGGAAAAGAGAGATTTGATGACAACAGAGGAGGCCAGAAGAGGGGGAGAAGAGGCGATGTGTCTCGAGGCCATGATCCAAGGAATGTTGGCAGCCTGTAGAAGCTGGAAAAGGTAAGGGACAGGTTCTCCCCTAGAGCATCTGGAAGGAATCTGCTTGCTGACACCTTGATTTCAGCCCCGTAAGACTCATTTCAAACATCTGCCCTTTAAAACTATAAGAAAATAAATTTATGCTCCTTTAAACCATCAAGTTTGTGATAATTTGTTAGGGGGCAGCCATAGGAGACTCATGCACCACACTTAGGCCAGTGTGACGTTCTCCTAGTTCCCCAGTTGGAAGCTTTTGACAGAGCTGAGCACAAGTGGTAAATTGCAGGCTTGTCCCGATGAATCGCATTGCCTGCCTTGTGACACGAGAGCTGCCTTTCTTTAGTTAATACAGTTTCATGATTCTCTATTCAAATGGCAATGTCTCTGACAGGCACTCTGCCGTAGTCACTAATAGGGTTAGCCCAAGACATGGCGCATTGTGGGTACTTCCTACACGTTATTAGGGTTGACTGCCAGCTGAGTGCAAAGCACCATGAGAACTAGCGTTGGGGGGAGGGGGAGGGAACTGTCTGGAAGGAAGTCAAGTCTTTGTTCAAGCCTACTTCCTGCATTCCCTGAGTGCCTGCCAAGTCTACCTTAGGACCAGGTACTCTGGTCAAGGCGCCAGAAGGACGTTTTTTGTTGCTGTTACGAGGGAAGCTGCACAACCATTTGCTCCCGACTCCGCCATCTTTCCTGTTGCCCCAGTAATCTACCAATACCTCCAAATACAGTCTGTGTCCATACTGTTCTTGGACCTTCTTAGGCCTAGTTGTCTTTCCCCCAGGCTCTCTCACCAGGAGTTCATGATGATAATAATAATCCTGAGAGTGCTAAAGCCTGTTCACGGAGGGCCTACTATGTGACAGTATCTCTAACAACTACAGCAATAATGCAAGATAGGTATTATTGTAATACCTTCTCATAAGCAAGTTAACTGAAACTCAGAGGAATGAATTATTTCAACTCAAATCATATAGGTGATCACTGATGGAGCCCAGATTCAAATCGAGGTCAGCCTGAGGCCAGTCTTTCCATTTGGTTACATTGTTTCTGACCACAAGAAAACGTCCCCCAAGTACTTAGCCCAGTGTTTGGCACAGAGTAAGGGACCGGCTTGCACATGGAGCACAGCAACCCCAGAGACATGGCGGCCAAGACCCAGCAGATGAGAGAGCTCCTATGGCCTTTCCACAGCCCATGTCCCACACAGATGCTCTTCTGCTTCTTCAGCTCCCTCCTTCCATATATCCCACTGTTTTCTAGAAGTGAGAAAACAAAGGAGCTGCAGCCTGAAGGGGAGTAAGTGGGGGGAAAAATGTATGCACAGAGAGGCCCTTAGGCTGAGCCCCTCTTCACCTGGCATCCTGCCAAATTGATTCCCTCTCTCCCTCCCTTTAGAGGTCGTCATATAGACCTCTATGGCTGTGTTAGAGGCGCAATATCGAAACTTCCACATTCTCACCTTCAGCTACACACATCCTGCTGTCTGGGAAGCAGAGCAGGTGAAGGGCAGTGGAATTTGGGGAGAACATGAAAAAATCCTTTCCTGAAAACAAACACCCATTCTTATTTTCTTCTCCCATCTTGGTACTAGAACACCTCAGCATTGGCATAACTTAAGGAGAAGGTATTTTCATGTGAAGACACATAACATTTGAATTGGGACAAAATGTTCTCATTGTGATGTGGAAAAACAGGTCCCTGGGAGATGTGAGCAGGTAAGGCAAGCATGTGGTACGCATGGTTCCTTTCCCGCATCTCTGATCTCATCACCAGCTGATCAGGGCAGTCTTCTCCATTGAACCCAGACTAATCAACTAGAGATGGCACTCTGGAGGACAATCATTTGGCATGCCTGGAATACAGCATGGCTTGGGAGATGGGGTGCTCTGCGAACTCTTTCTGAGTTATGAATTCACTTAGACAATTTCTGAATTCTATTCACCCTTTATTTTTTTTTCTATAGGTCCGCTTCTGCTTTTTATTTATTTATTCTTTTTTTTTTTTACATTACACATATGAGTGAAATCATACGATACTTGTCTTTGACCTGTTTCACTTAGCATAAGACCCTCTAGTTCCAACCATGTTATCTCAAATGCCACACTCTCATCTTTTTATGGCTGTGGAATATTCCAGTATATATATGTTGCAGGATTCCTTTTCCTTTAGTGCCTGTGGTTCTTGGTCACCCCTCTTTGTTAACATATAATGTATTATTTGTTTCAGGGGTGCAGGTCTGTGATTCATCAGTCTTACACAATACACAGCGCTCACCATAACACATACTCTCCCCAATGTCCATCACCCAGCCACCCCATCCTTCCCACCTCCCTCCACTCCAGCAACCCTCAGTTTGTTTTCTGAGATTAAGAGTCTCTTATGATTTGTCTCCCTCTCTGGTTTCGTCTTGCTTCATTTTTCCCTCCCTTCCCCTATTATCCTCCGCCTTGTTTCTTAAATTCCACATATCAGTGAGATCATATGATAATTGTCTTTCTCTGATTTACTTATTTCACTTAGCATAATACCCTCTAGTTCCATCCACATCATTGCAAATGGCAAGATTTCATTTTTTTAATAGCTGCATAATATCCCATTGTATATATATACCACATCTTTCTTATCCATTCATCTGTCGATGGACATCTGGGCTCTTTCCACATCTATTGTGGACATTGCTGCTATAAACATTGGGGTGCAGGTGCCCCTCTGTTCACCCTTTAAAGCCCACATCTCATCCCACCCACTTGAGAAAACTTCCCTAATTATACTGATGTTTGTCTTCCCTAAATTCCTCTTCTACTGACAAATCCTGGGGAGAATCTAGATTTTGTGGAGACTAAACCCTTACAACAGCCTTGTAAAATGTTCTATAGAGAAAATGGAAAGAAATCAATTTTGCCTCTAGGTTGATCCGAATTTGTTTAGAAAAGTTTATGTTGGTTTCATACTAATTATTGATAATGTCCTGTAAATTTTTCAGGAGTTCTCTACTTTGGGAAAACCACTATCAATTTTCTTTCATACATGAGCTTTCAGATTTCAGGGCATTTCAAGCTTCCTGCGCAGTGTCTAATTGGAAATAGTCTTATAATTGATGACATTCGTTGACCAGGTTGCCCCCACTGTCCTCATATCATTAAATTTTATTTCTAGGAAGGATGCATCTAAATATCTAAAAGTGTTGTGGCTGACCCATCACATCCTGGCAAAGGGAACTGGGCAGATTCTGAGGAGTACCAAGTTAGGAATGTTTCTTTCTGAACTCATGGACTAGAACCAGGCATATATACTCCAAGCCTTGTGCTTTCTCTCCTGCTTGTTTAGAGAACGTAGAATGCATTGGGTATTTAAAAAAGTATCTCTATGGGGGCACCTGGGTGGTTCAGTTGGTTAAGCATCTGCCTTTGGCTCAGGTCGAGATCCCAGGGTCAGAGATCGAGTCCCGCATCGGGCTCCCGGCTCAGCGGGGAGTCTGCTTCTCCCTCTCCCTCTGCCTGATGCTCTGCCTGCTTGTGTGCTCTCTCTGTCAAATAAATAAATAAAATCTTAAAAAATAAATAAATAAAATAAAAAATATCTCTAGGATTCATTCCTCTCACTACATCTATTAAAATATCTGTGAGAATTCAAAAATGTATTTTTGAATGAATGAATGCAAAAATGAGTGAATGAAGAATGTGGGCCCAAGTATCTTCAAATATTCTGGTTGCTCTTTTTTTTTTTTTCCTATATTTCTTGTACTAATGTGTTAATGGCAATGTGTCTTATTTAGCTGAATCTCAGGCTTATCTCTTCAGCTGCTGGGATTAAAGTTTTGGTGAAATCACAGAATGCTAACATTGGGAAGGACCCTAAAGATTACATAGTTTAATCCTTTTTCATTTTTAATGGAGGCAACCAAGGCTGAAAAAGTTGAAGTTATTGTCCAGGGTCTCAGAGTAGTGAAGGGGTTCAGGACAGACGCCCCTCACCCCCCTGCGCTTGTCCCTGGAATGTGCCACTTTAGCATGTGGATTATTTTGAGCTAAAGGCACTTGAGACCCTGAAGGCTCAAAAGAAACTTTTGTCCCTCCCTTAACCACACAGAAGAATCTAAATTGGAGGTCTTTCCCAGAATAAGGGCTATTAACAAAGATAAATTTTATCTGAGTGAGCCATCTGGATGGCAGGGCAAACATCTAATTACCAAACATCTGCTCTTCTTATCACCCTGTGAAATGCATTCCTTTCCTCTGAAATTCCAGACCCCTAACCCCTTCTCCTTCAGGATGACATATATACCTCATTCTGCCTGACTGTCTTTGGCATTCTCACGTCTATGTGGATTCCTGGCACGTATGCCTATTACATTTGATTTTGCTCCTGTTAATGTGTCTCATGTCAAGAATCAAACTGATTCTTAGTCCAGCCAGAAGGACCTGTAAGGGGACAGGAATTCTTGCTCCCGACAGTTGGCATGGTTGGCAGGGTACTTTAACTCACCGGACACTGCTTGCCCTGACTCTGTTGCAGCTGAGATCCTGGGACTTCTGACATACAGCCGCAGAAGGTGAGATTTCTTACCATGTCAGTCTCCTGGAATCTCTCTCTGTGGAGTTCGATGGAGTGAGAGTGATAAGAATCTTTTCTCTCTTTCTAAATTTAGATTTGCAGGGGAAAATATTTGTGCAACTAGTCTGGCGACTCTTTGGTTAAATTTGGCAGAGTACTCTTTGGTTACTGATCCATTTCCTCCCAGAGAGGGTCTTTGTTTTCCTTTGTCTGTGTCTTTTATGTTGTTTGTTGCTAAGGGACATCTTGGAAGCCAAAGCCGCAAAATTGGTGGGCACAAGTTGACCACTTTAAAGCTGTTAGAGGCCTCGTCACCTCAAGAAGACTCCAGTGATAGGTTAAGTTGGTCACAGAATGGGTTAGATTGACACTAGGTCACTTGTTAACTTCAGGAAAACTTGAGGTCCACTGTAAAACAACACACACTCTCGGGGCGCCTGGGGGGCTCAGGTGGTTAAGTGTCTGCATTCCACTCAGGTCATGATCCCAGAGTCCTGGGATCAAGTCCTGCATCGGGCTCCCTGCTCCTCAGGAAGCCTGCTTCTCCCTCTCCCTCTGCGCCTCCCTCCACTTGTGTGCGCACATGCTCTCTCTCTCTCTCAAATAAACAAAATCTTTATTTTGTTTAAATCTTTTTGTTTTAAAGATTTTATTTATTCGGGCGCCTGGGTGGCTCAGTTGGTTAAGCGACTGCTTTCGGCTCAGGTCATGATCCTGGAGTCCGTGGATCGAGTCCCGCATCGGGCTCCCTGCTCGGCGGGGAGTCTGCTTCTCCCTCTTACCCTCCCCCCTCTCATGTGCTCTCTCTCTCATTCTTTCTCTCTCAAATAAATAAAATCTTAAAAAAAAAAGATTTTATTTATTCATTTGAGACACAGAGATACAGAGAGAGAGAGAGCATGAGCAGGGGGAGAGGCAGACGGAGAGGGAGAAGCAGGTTCCCCTTGGAGCCAGGAGCCTGATGTGGGGCTCAATCCAAGGACCCTGGGATCATGACCTGAGCTGAAGGCAGACGCTCAACCATCTGAACTACCCAGGCGCCCCTAAATCTTTATTTAAAAAAGTTTTTTAAATCTATTTAACAGAGAGAGAGACAGCGAGAGAGGGAACACAGCAGGGGGAGTGGGAGAGGGAGAAGCGGGCTTCCCGCCGAGCAGAGAGCCCGATGTGGGACTTTATCCCAGGACTCCGGGATCATGACCTGAGCCAAAGGCAGATGCCCAATGACTGAGCCACCCAGGTGCCCCCAAATAAAATCTTTAAAAAAACACACACACACAGTCTGCCACCCCGTGGCACATCCCTTTAGGTATTAGTGTGGCTCCGAGAGATCCAAGGCTTAAATAAAGCTGTTAGACTTTTCCTTTTGCCTTGTTCTATGTCCTAAGAGCTTGGCTTTCTGACCAGGGAGAACATTCTTTGCGGTATCCACCATTCGGAGAGTACACTTACTGAGATGCACCGTGGTGATCAATCAAATAGACTGGGGATCCTAGTTTCTCTCTGGGTTTGGCTATGCCAGCTTTCAGGGGCATTTGTCAAGTCCCACATCGGAACCTTTGTTGTCTCAACCTTTGTTGCTTGTTATTGCTAGAAAGTTCCAGAAGCACCTTCCTGGTGTCACAGATTAGTGGGTCTGTGAGTGGAGGCATCTCACGTTTTCGGGGAGACTGGAGACACTGATCTCACTGCATCAGCCTTACCGCCTGTGCGATGAAGGGCTTTGCTTTCTTCGACTCATATTAGGAGTAAACTTGTGGATCATGGGGGCTGTGTCATCTATGCCCTCTCTGGACACCTTTTATGTCTTTGGTTAAGCCATTAAAAGGCTTATTGGCTTGAGTTACTATTAAGAGATCCTACCTGTCAATGGCCAGATAAGGGCTATATTTAAAAAACATATATATATATATATTTTTTTTAAAGATTTTATTCATTTATTTGAGACAGAGAGAATGAGAGAGAGCATGAGAGGGAGGAGGGTCAGAGGGAGAAGCAGACTCCCTGCCGAGCAGGGAGCCCGATGCGGGGCTCGATCCCAGGACTCCAGGATCATGACCTGAGCCGAAGGCAGTCGCTTAACCAACTGAGCCACCCAGGCGCCCTAAAAAACATATATATTATGAAGAGTTCTCAGTTGTCTTATTAGTGTAATGGCTAGCCTCAGGGACTCCCTTGACAAGATGAAAGAACAGAAATTAGACATCAGACAAAAAGAAATGTCCACATCCAATATAAACTCCCCTTATTAAAATCGGGTTGCATCTGTCTGTTTGAATTTCTGTTTCCCTATAAGATTTACAGAGATCACTCTGGCCTAAACTCTAGGTTCTAAGTGTATAGATTGCTCACATAAATGCTAAAAGCCAGAAAATAAATGTAACAAAAGCACTTGAGGCTGGCTGTCTTTGATCTGACCTTCTGGGGCTCTATCATCAGGCTGTCTACCCTCAGGCATTCCTAAACAATGTCCGTTGCAGGGGTATCCTAGACCCCCACTACAAAAAAATTTATGTCCCTTGGACAACAGGAGACCTTTTAAATTATAAAGCCCTTTTACCTTTCAAAAGATCCTGCTAAATTTAGAGAGTAATTAGAATGATTATTTGGCCATATTCACAACCTTCCCTTCTAAGGAAATAGATGACCAAAATTTCTCCTGGGCCCTCCTACAACTGATTTGCCAAAGGCCAATATTCAGGGGCTAATAGAAGCCAAGGTTAAATTGTGTTCCCAGAAAAAAGACTTTTAGTAAAATGCTTTATACAGACTTTACAAAAGCATAAATCTTTTGGCTCCCATTTTAGTTAAAATTCTCCCTAATATAAAGAAGCAAATTTAGTTAAAAAGATGAGGTAATCCTTTGATATTCATTGATATTCAAGGTATAATCCAGTTCTTTGGGGAATTAGGAACAACTGCCCTTATCTTAGAAATCTCTACAAAACCAAACTACAACCCTAGATACAAGTTAAAGCCCACGCATCTTATTAATCTCCAAACCTTGCCTATTTCTTTCAAGATGTTTGTGGATATTATTAAAAATAATCAGGATATGGGGCTCCTGGGTGGCTCAGTCATTAAGCGTCTGCCTTCGGCTCAGGTCATGATCCCAGGGTTCTGGGATCCAGCCCCACATCGGGCTCCCTGCTCCGCAGGAAGCCTGCTTCTCCCTCTCCCACTCCCCCTGCTTGTGTTTCCTCTCTCGGTCTCTCTCTGTCAAATAAATCAATAAAATCTTTTTAAAAAAAATCAGGATAATGGATAAAGAAGATGTGGTATAAACACACAGTGGAATACTACTCAGCCATCAAAAAAAAATATGAAACCTTGCCATTTGCAAAAACGTGGATGGAACTAGAGGTTATTATACTAAATGAAATAAGTCAGAGAAAGACAATTATCATATGATCTTACTTGTATGTGGAATTTAAGAAACAAAACAGAGGATCATAGGGGAAGAGAGGAAAAAATAAAACAAGGCAAAATCAGAAATCAGAGAGGGAGACAAACCATAAGAAACTCTTATTCATAGGAAACAAATTGAGGGTTGCTGGAGGGGTGGGGGGGAGGATGAGGTAACTGGGTGATGGGCATTAAGGAGGGCACGTGATGTAATGAGCACTGCATGTTATATAAGACTCAAGAATCACTGACCTTGGGGTGCCTGGGTGGCTCAATCGTTGGGCATCTGCCTTCAGCTCAGGTCGTGATCTCAGGGTCCTGGGATCGAGCCGCATGTTGGACTCCCTGCTCGGCCAGGAAGCCTGCTTCTCCCTTTACTCCCCCTGCTTGTATTCCCTCTCTAGCTGTCTCTCTCTCTCTGTCAAATAAATGAATAAAATCTTTAAAAAAAAAAAGAATCACTGACTTCTACCTTTGAAACGAGTAATACATTATATGTTAATTAATTGAATTTAAATAAAAAACCAATCATGATACTGGGTCAAAATTGTTCTGTACTTTAAAAAGAAGGGTAGTGGCGCCTGGGTGGCTCAGTCATTAAGCGTCTGCCTTCGGCTCAGATCATGACCCCAGGGTCCTGGGATCGAGCCCCGCATCAGGCTCTCTGCTCCGCAGGAGGCCTGCTTCTCCCTCTCCCACTCCCCCTGCTTGTGTTCCCTCTCTCACTGTGTCTCTGTCAAATAAATAAATAAAATATTAAAAAAAAAAAAGGGTAAATTTTAAATAGCAATTACCCGGAAACTCTGAAAATTTTTTTTCTTTACATTCTTTCTCTGCCCCTTGAAATTATAAATCTTATCATGTCTTTGAAATGTAAACACAGCCCACAATCTCCTGAGACTGAAAAAAAAAAAAAAAGAGGGAAAGAGGCCTTTTAAAAATACAAATTGCTAAAAGGGCTTTTATGCCCAGATTCTAGCACTTCTGATAACAGGCAGATCTGCTATAAACATGCACCTTGCAAAAAACTCAGATACTCTCTGCCTTTGATATCAATTTTGGTACAAATATCTTCTAGGACCTAAGAGCCAATCTTTGACATGCAAACTTTAGGGAAAAGTTCTTCACAAAAATAAATAAATAAATAAATAGAGGGAAGTATTTAAAAATTGGGCCTATACTGTCCTTTCCACAAATATTAGTAGAAACAAAATTAAGATTTTTGTTTACATCTTGTCTGAGTTTGTGTGTCTGTGTTCGTGTGTGTGTGTGTGTCTTTGTATGTTGTAAATATGAGATATTTTCTCTACCTCCAGATGGTATTGCTAAAATTAATATGTAAAAGAGCTCTATTTAGTTGGCTTGAAGACATGTGCTTCTAAGGATTGGGCATTCTAAAACTCAGAAAGGTAGAAACTAACCCAAATGTTTTTCAAGCTCACATGATCTGGGAAAATATTTGGTATTAAAGCTAATTTAAGATTGCTGGTTTAATTAAAATAGACATGTCTTTAGAGTTATCAGCATTAAGTACAAAACTTTTATTCTATTTGTGTTTACTAAAAGTCAAATAAGTTCATGAAATTTTTGTTGCAAAATTTGTCAGAAAAAAAAAAACTTAGAATAATGGTTGACTGTCTAATGCCTCATGAAGTTTTTGTGCGTAGCCTAAGCATAATTGTTAAGAACAAGTAAATTAAATAGATGTAAAAAAATAAAAAGGTTTGTAGCTAAGCTTTCAAATACCTTCCAAAATCTTTGATAACCTAAAATTTTAAAGTTTGGCCAAGTTAAATGATGAGTAAAGTTAAGTTCGTTGATAATATTTCTGAATAAGATGAAATAATGAAACATTAAGTACTGAGCATGGTTTATCTACTTTTGTCTTATTATGGAAAAACTACAGATAAATTTGGGTCTGTTAATAAACATATTTTATGTTTTATTGGAAGATTGTACTATGAAAAAAAATACATGTTTCCAAAAATTATGAAATGAAACCTATCGATAAATCTGCCCGTCTAAAGAATTCTAGTGTAACAGACAGTTCACAATTGGTTACTTCTTAGTTTTCACTGGAGACTGAGGTTTCTAAAAGTAATATTCTTTTTTTTTTAAATTTCATTTATTTATTTGAGAGAGAGAGAAAATGAGAGGGGGGAGGGGCTGAGCAGGGAGCCGGACAGTCACGGGGCTTGATCCCAGGACCTTGGGGTTACCACCTGAGCCAAAGGCAGACGCTTAACCGACTGAGCTGCCCAGGTACCCCTAAAAGTAATAGTCTTACAAATGTAATTGAGAATGCTAGAAATGATAAGTGAAGCAACTCTGTATGCAAGGAAAATAAGATATGTTTTTGGTAAGAAAGGTATGAGGAATGAGAATACATTTTTGTTGAGGGAAAAGAAAGTAATTTTGTCTTAAAATGAGACTGGTTATTTAGAGAGAAGGCTTAGGACAAAATTTGAATGAAAAAGAAAGTTGTGGGGGCGCCTGGGTGGCTCAGTCATTAAGCGGCTGCCTTCGGCTCAGGTCTTGGTCCCAGGGTCCTGGGATCGAGCCCCGCATCGGGCTCCCTGCTCGGCGGAGAGCCTGCTTCTCCCTCTCCCTCTCTCTGCTGCTCTGCCTACTTGTGCTCTCTCTCTCTGTGTTAAACAAATAAATAAAAATCTTTAAAAAAAAAAAAAGAAAGTTGTGGAAGTTTTGTGAAGGGAAATCTTTAAAAAAGAATTTTGTGCATGATCAGGACTAACTAAGATTGGAATTGGGAGAGTTTTAAAAGTACACTGGTGTAAGAGTGAGATTCAGCTTTTCCCTTCATTAGAAGTACAGCGTTTTCTTAAACTATTGGTCTGCTCTTCATAAGACATTGTAAACAAAAACTTTTCTTTACCTTTTAAGTTACTTGCCTAAAAAACAATGACCCTAGGTTTGCCAAAATAATTTCCTATATTTATCAGGTCTTTGATTACTTAAGAAAACTGAATCTTAATACTAAAAGCTAAATTTTGTTCACAACTATATGACCTTCTGTATTTGCCTTTGATATCTTTTATTGCCACTTTGATGAAATGGATAATTAAATATTGTTTCCTAATTGTGATTCAATGTAATCAAATGTTCAAATCTTTTGATATTTTTTTGGACATAGTTTCCAACATCAAATTCTAAAAAGAAGTCTTTTCACCACAATCTAACTGAAATTTTCCAGCGGGCCTCTGGAACATTTCAAGAGAAAAAAATTTTGTGAGAAATTAAACTAACTAGGCTTATTTGGTATATTAAATTACTTGGAAGCATTGTCAAATAAGTGGTATCAAATACTGTTAGATTATATTTACATAGGTACGTTATTAAAACAAATGTTCTAAAATTATATGAAACTCCTAGAAATCTGATGTACTGGTATGCTGTTATTATTATTATTACTATTATTATATTTTTATTTTTTAGAGAGAGAGCACACACAAGAGGTGGGGGGAGGTGAAGGGCAGAGGGAGAGGGAGGAAGAGAATCTTAAGCAGACTCCATGCCCAGCAAGGAGCCCTATACGGGGCTCGATCTTGCAACCCTGAGATCATGACCTGAGTCAAAAATCAAGAGTTGGAGGCTGAACTGACTGAGCCACCCAGATGCCTCTGTCCTGGTATGTTACTATCTTGAGGTGTTCTATGTCACAAAAATAACCAAATTATTTATATAGAGAAAATACGTTTCAATGGCACATCTTTGTAGATATTACATTTTAATATGATTCATTATAAAAATGGACTAGATCTTGATTTCTTCTAGTGTTCTTCAATGCCTAGCTACAACTCTCCATCTAACATTTTGATTTTTCTCCTACCTTTCTTTTTTTTTTAAAGATTTTATTTATTTATTTGAGAGAGAGAATGAGAGAGACAGAGAGCACATGAGAGGGGGGAGGGTCAGAGGGAGAAGCAGGCTCCCTGCCGACCGGGGAGCCCGATGCGGGACTCGATCCCGGGACTCCAGGATCATGACCTGAGCCGAAGGCAGTCGCTTAACCAACTGAGCCACCCAGGCGCCCTCTCCTACCTTTCTGACTTGGAATCATTTGATGACTAAAACTGCCCTTTTCCCTGAAACCCTGCAAGCTAAATATAAATGACTAATGTAAAGAAATCACCATAATAGCTAATGCATAGACAATCTTTGCGCTATTGCTCTTTGGGCCACTTAGAAAGATCACTAGAGACATTTGAACTACAAACCAGGAAGATCTGTCAGATTGCACTACCTATCCTCACTCTGTCTTAAGATACTTCAAGTCTGACATCTAGAAGTCTTCTCAACTGCCAGCTCTCAGAACTCAGAAACTGTCTTTTGATCTAATCATTAACCATTGTTTTTCTTTTGTTTCCATAGAAATGCCTCTTATTTAATATCTGATCACTTGAACCATAGGTCTAACTTCAAGAATATGCCTACATCATGCCTCCTGATATGAGTTTGACTGAACTGATCTATTGTCAGGACTAAGACACTGGATCAATAAGATGAAACAACCTACCAGCTCAACTTTTAATATGTGAAACTCCCATGGAAGTTTCAGATGAGGTTGCTGAAGGGGTTCAGACCCCTTCACCCTCTGAATGTGGCATTTTGACATGTAGATTATTTTGAGCTAAAGGCATTTCAGACCCTGTGGGCTCAAGGGAAATTTTGTTCCTCATTTAACTACACAGAAGAATCCAAATTAGAGGTCTTTCCCAGATAAGGGTTATTAACAGAGATAAGTTTTATCTGAGTGACCAATCAGTATGGCAGGGCAAACATCTAATTACCAAACATCTGCTCTTCTATCACTCTGTGAAATGCATTCCTTTTCTCTGAGGTCCCAGACCTTCTGATTAGTTCAGAATGACATACATAACCTCATTTTGCCTGACCATCTTTGGCATTTCTATGTCTGTGTGGATTCCCCATACGTATGCCTATTAAATTTGATTTTCTCCTGTTAATGTGTCTCATGTCAATTTGATTCTTAGTCCAGCCAGAAGGACCTGTAAGGGGACAGGAATTCTTGCTCCCTGAGAGTGGCCCTTCTAAATCCTGATCCTGACTTTTTTTTTTTTTTACCACAACTATGCTCTTCAGTATTGCAAATCAAATGCCTATTGCTTCCTTTTAACAGGCTGGTGATTCAGAAGGCTTTCAACTGCCTTGAAATCAATCACTTCCATGGTTTCCTCCCCTTCCTTATTTTTTATTTAAGACATTAAGTATTTATTAAATGTCTGTGTATTGAACATCATGGGAATGAAAAGAAACGTGGTCCCTACTTGTGAAGACCTGTAATCTAGTTAAGAATAAAAATACATATGACCATATTCATGGCAAGACATAATTATGGGAAAAATCCTGTTGATTTCCCCTGAACTTGGTGTGAAATGAAAGTTTTTTTCCTTTATAGACCATAACTTTTTCATTTTTAATGAGACCTTTGAAGAACGGCATTCTAAGAGTTAAACCACTTGGCAAGGCTGCTTATCTAAACAACAGAATTTTAGCTCTGTTAAGATGAGGCTGTCACTTTTAACAGTATTGTTCTTTATTTTTTTAATTTTTTAAAAATTTTATTTTATTTTATTATGTTATGTTAGTCACCATACAATACATCATTAGTTTTTGGTGTAGTGTTCCATGATTCATTGTTTTTGTGTAACACTCAGTGCTCCATGTAGTACATGCCCTCCTTAATACCCATCACCAGGCTAACCCATCCCCCACCCTCCTCCCCTCTAAAACCCTCAGTTTGTTTCTCAGAGTCCATAGTCTCTCATGGTTCATCTCCACCTCCGATTCCCCCCCTTCATTTTTCTCTTCCTTCTCCTAATGTCCTCCATGCTATTCCTTATGTTCCACAAATAAGTGAAACCATATGATAATTGACTTTCTCTACTTGACTTATTTCACTTAGCATAATCTCCTCCAGTCCCATCCATGTTGATGTAAAAGTTGGGTATTCATCCTTTCTGATGGCTGAGTAATATTCCGTTGTATATATGGACCACATCTTTATCCATTCATCTGTTGAAGGGCATCTCAGCTCTTTCCACAGTTCGGCTATTGCAGACATTGC
>NC_138374.1:58067775-58093084 GCF_054177405.1 Leptonychotes weddellii
GTCTCACATTGAGGTCTTTCATCCATTTTGAGTTTATCTTTGTGTATGGTGTTAGAGAATGGTCGAGTTTCATTCTTCTGTATATAGCTGTCCAATTTTCCCAGCACCATTTATTGAAAACACTGTCTTTTTTCCATTGCATATTTTTCCCTGCTTTGTCGAAGATGATTTGACCATAGAGTTGAGGGTCCATATCTGGGCTCTCTATTCTGTTCCATTGGTCTATGTGTCTGTTTTTGTGCCAGTACCACACTGTCTTGGTGATCACTGCTTTTTAATATAGCTTGAAATTGGGCAACGTGATGCCCCCAGCTTTGTTTTTCTTTGGCGATTTGGGGTCTTGTCTGACTCCATACAAATTTTAGGATTGTTTGTTCTAGCACTTTGAAAAATGTCATTGGAATTTTGATCAGGATGGTGTTGAAGGTATAGATTGCTCTGAGTAGCATAGACATTTTAACAATGTTTATTCTTCTGGTCCATGAGCATGGAATGTTTTTCCATCTTTTTGTGTTTACTTCAATTTCTTTCATGAGTGTTCTGTAGTTCCTAGAGTATAGATCCTTTACCTCTTTGGTTAGGTTTATTCTGAGGTATCTTATGGTTTTTGGTGCTATTGTAAATGGAATCGTTTCTCTAATTTCTCTTTCTACAGTTGTGTTGTTAGTGTATAAGAAAGCAACTGATTTCTGTGCATTGATTTTGTATCCTGCCACATTACTGCATTGCTGTTTGAGTTCTAGTAATTTGGGGGTGGAGTCTTTTGGATTTTCCACATAAAGTATTAGGTCATCTGCAAAGAGAGAGAGTTTGACTTCTTTGCCAATTTGAATACCTTTTATTTCTTTTTGTTGTCTGATTGCTGTTGCTAGGACTTCTAGTACTATGATGAACAATAGTGGCGAGAGTGGACATCCTTGATGTAACAGTATTGTTCTTTAAATGGAGCATAGCATCATCTTTGCATTGAACTAACTGGCCAACATATTGGTGTAGTTTGTTTTTGTCCGGTTATGTTCTTTGGGGTGATAATATATGTTAAGGAATATGGGAAATGGTTTCCCAACCAACTGTTAAATGTGACTCATGAGAAATAGCCTCAGCCAAATGGTAAATTGTGATGAAGAGCGTGGGCTTTTTGTTAATAAATAAACTTTCATTAAACAGATGTTTATAAATATTTCTTGAGTCCTTAATATATACCATGCACTATTGAATGCTCTGATGATATAGCAGTGAATAAAAAAGAAAAAGACTATAGAGCTTACATTCTAGTGGGACAGACAGGCAATGAACAATGGACTAGAGAGTTGGCATAGTAATGAGTGCTGTGCAAAGAAAAACACCATCAGTGATGAAGCATAGACTGGAGGATCCTGAAAGGCTTCTGGGGAAAAATGACCTTGAGGTTAAGACCTACATGACAAGAAGGAGGTAGCAGGAAGACCTGGAGGAAGGGCAGGGAAGATGCTCCCAGCAGAAGGAGCATCAGGTAGAGAAGCCATGAGGCCCGAAGGGTCTGGGCACATTTCATAAACAGAATTTAGGCTGGTGGGCTGGAGCCTACAGAAGAAGGGTAATAGGGCAGGGGGTGAGGTCAGAGAGGCAGGCAGGGGCCAGACCAACGGCAGGCTTTGTAAGTGGGATAAGGAGTTTGGTTTTAACTCCAAAGGCAATAGAAGCCACTGGAGGGTTTTAAGCAGGGGAGTCATATGTTCTAATTTACATTTAAAAAAGAACATTCTCGATGCTGTGACAAGAGTGAATTATAGGAAGGAGGAGGGAAGCAAGGAGACCAGTTAAGATGCAAGGGTGGGTACTCTGGGTCAGAGATGGTGACCTCTGAGCAAGGGCAGAGCTATGATCCAGACAGACCCAACTACTTGACTCATTAGTGAGGTGAAGCAGGTAAAGTCAGCTTGCTAAACCCTAATTTCTTCACCCATTTTCTGGAGTTGGGAGATTTGACTGGGGGATTACCTGAGATGAAACAGAGTGCCTACTACAAAGCCAAAGGATAGCATGCTGGCAATCTAGATCGCGAGTCAGCAAACTGGCTCGTTTGGCCCACCACTTGTTTTTGTTAGTAAGTGGGAATGTAACCATGCCCACTTGTTAGGTATGATTGCTCTCAGTGTACAACAGTGAGGTTGTACCCAGTTTGTTGTAACAGAAACCACATGGTCTGTAAAACCTAAAATACTTAATCTCTGACCCTTTACAGAAAGGGTTGCTGACCCCGATCTAGATTATAGTGAAGAGTAGAAGGAATGTAATACCGATGTACTCTATCTACACCTAGGAAGCAGTGCATTCAGAGAAATACTAGTGGCATGTCATGTGGTATATTTGTCAAGTGCTCTGTGAAAGAGAAGGCCCCAGCTGTAAAGAAGTGATTAACAAAAGCAAGCATTTAAAATAAACTTCAAATGTCATTGTCTTATAAACCAACAAATAACATCATGTAACATTTATATAACGTCATGCCAAAAAATGGTCAGAAGAGGTAGAAAATCTGTACAGATTTCAGCAAGCAGGATATCGGAATGAAATTGACTACAAATAGGTGAAAGAAGTTTCTATGGTTTCTATGGTAGATCGTTGGCCAGAGATGGGATACGTGAATAAACTCCAGAGAAGGGACAATACTTGCTATTACTACAACAAACAGACAGAGTGTGATGACAGAGAAGTCCACAAAGTGAAAATGTATGCATACTAGCCTTTGTTCTTTGTGTTACTCGTCATTAGTTCTTAAGAATTCATTGCTTCATTCTACTTCATGTAAATGTCATTTTACAAAATAATTCAAAATGCAGACTTCAGTGGAATGTTTTGAAACACAAAAGCCATGAAACCTGGTCTCAATTATCCTGTTTTGTTCTAAAATAGAACTGCAGAGGCATGAAAGTTGAAAAAAGATAGTCTTGTTAAAATCGTTCACTATGGATTTATAAATTCAGTGTAAGAGAGGATAAGTAATGGAGAGGCCAAGTAATATATTCCAATGAATTGGAAGACCCATATGTGAAATAACAGTTCAGTCAGGCAGTCAACAAGTATTAATTTAGCATTAAGCCTGTGCTGGAGCCGGTGCTGGCTGCTGGGATCTGCAGTGGTAGACATATACCACTTCCTGCTATCACAGTACTTTGAGTTTGATGTTCCCTTTGGGGAAGACCTGCAGGACAGCGCGTGAGTATCTGTGTGAAGAAAGGAAGACCCTGGGGCGCCTGGGTGGCTCAGTTGGTTAAGCATCTGCCTTCGGCTCAGGTCATGATCCCAGGGTCCTGGGATCGAGTCCTGCATTGGGGTCCCTGCTCACTGGGGAGCCTGCTTCTCCCTCTGCCTCCCCCCACTGCTCGTTCTCTCTCTGACTCTCTCTTAAATGAATAAATAAAATATTAAAAAAAAAGAAAAGAAAGGAAGACCCTCTCCTTCTTTATAACACTGTATCTCCATCTGTAGAAAATATTTAAAAAAAAAATACTGGTTTTCTTAGGGCTGTCTGCCAAAACCATGTGACAGAAATCTTCAACTCTACTGTAACTGTGATGCGAATGGCACCTGGGTGCGGCACCCTTTTGCGGTAGAGAAACTTGCTCAATTATATGTGGAAGCACCAGTCTTCAGAAGAGGAAAGCGATGGTAATACTATAAAGAAGGGACAGCACTGAGCTGAAGACTGTGAAGACTGTTTCTGTAGTTACCAGTTTTAATTAAGTCAGTGATCCCTGAGTCTGGTTCTATCAGGATCTTGAGTGTCCACAAGAATTTCTTATGGTGCTCGGGCGCCTGGGTGGCTCAGTCGTTAAGCGTCTGCCTTCGGCTCAGGTCATGATCCCAGGGTCCTGGGATCGAGTCCCACATCGGGCTCCCTGCTCAGCAGGAAGCCTGCTTCTCCCTCTCCCACTCCCCCTGCTTGTGTTCCTGCTCTCACTATCTCTCTCTCTGTCAAATAAAAATAAAAAAAAAAAAAATCTTTAAAGAATTTCTTATGGTGCTCTAAAACTTTCAGTATAAAATTTAAGCAAGCTATATACACTGTTCTCGAAAGAGTGGACAAGGAGGAGAGTGGGCAAAATCAAATGATCAGTTACAGGACTGTCTTAGTGTCCGGAAAGTTTCGGTGCTCTTGGAGGGTGCAGCCTGTTTGGGGGCAGTGTTGGGGAGTTGTGTTGGTGTGTTTCCATTTTCATCAAATTGAACTTATTTATTTATTTATTTTCTGGTTTGGGTTTAAAAACTCAGATTTGAAGTCCAAGGTTTTATATCACACCATGGTATACAATTAGAATTCCTCCATGCAGGAGTCCCACAGAAGGCCACTATAAACAGCTTTATAAAAC
The DNA here is from genome assembly GCF_054177405.1 of Leptonychotes weddellii. Taxonomy (NCBI): domain Eukaryota; kingdom Metazoa; phylum Chordata; class Mammalia; order Carnivora; family Phocidae; genus Leptonychotes; species Leptonychotes weddellii. The sequence goes on from NC_138374.1 coordinate 58,072,125, forward strand.
ACAGGAATTCTACAGGAGCTGGGAGCAAAGCGTTCATGTAGTAGGTCAAGGAGTGTCATGGTTACTTTTTCCCTTGGCTTAGGACAAAGATGAAAACACCTGAATTAAGACAACTTGGTTCTCGTTTAGCAGATTCAGGATGCAGGAGAGCAAAGAAAGCAAGAGGGAACTAAAAAGAGGATGTGGGGGAAAAGAAAACATTTTAAAGGAAGGTCTGTTCCTTTTTATTTTCTCAAATCTTGTTCTCAAGTGTCATTTTCTTTTTTTTTAAGATTTTATTTATTTATTTGTCAGAGAGAGAGAGAGCATACAAGTAGGGGGAGCGACAGGCAGAGGGAGAAGCAGGCTCCCCACTGAGCAGGGAGCCCAATGCGGGACTTGATCCCAGGACCCTGGGATCATGACCTGAGCCGAAGGCAGATGCTTAACTGACTGAGCCACCCAGGCATCCCTCAAGTATCATTTTCTTTTATTCCTTTCCTCTTGTGTCCTAGATGCCACGCCAATAAGCAACTCAAAGTCTCTCTTTCCTTTACTTTCCTAAGCACCCTCAAGTAGAATCAACACAGATCATTTCAGTGGGAAGTCAGACAACGGTAATAAGGAAAGTTTGCCTTGCCTTCTTAATATGGGGCTGAAAGTTACCAATTTATCTCCTACTGCTAATTAGTTCTGCTTTATGGAAACTTTTTATGTGTATTTTTGAGGATTGATGTTACCATTATTCATATTATCATCACTTTATATGTTTTTGAAATACCAGACCAAAGTAAGAGGAATTGATGAAAAGTTATCATACTCAGAATGTGGAGAGTAGACTTCATCACACTGATCTTTTCTCTTCTGTAACTCTATATGAAGTTTATTATGATTATGAAACTTATTACTATGAAGTTTATTATCCCATTTTGTAAACTACTTTGTGATTGGGTTTCTTTTTTTTTTAAGATTTTATTTTTAAATAATCCCTACACCCAACATGGGGATTGAACTCAAAACCCAAGATCAAGAGTCACATGCTCTACTGACTGGGCCATCCAGGCATCCCATGTGATTGGGTTTTTAAAATCAATTAATTAGTTATCTCAAATACATTGAGTCAAACAGTGTTTCTCATTCCATAGGGGATATCTGAATAATCTCTATTTCCTTTCAAATATTTAAGAAATTTAAGGAATTAAGTGATGGAAGTGGATACTAAAATAAGTTATTTAACCATATTCTACACGGGACTGCAAAACTTACTCAATAAATAAACATTGTCTTCTCATTCCAGTTGACCTTGATAAAAATATTGCTAAGCCATGATCTTTATTGTATATTTAGAAGTATGAATTTCTACCCAGTTGAAACCATAAATGGGGAGATAGGCCAAGAGCCACAAGAGAGAAAACATTTTGGTTCAACTTTGTGCTTGGTGAACTGTTTTCTCTCATAAAATTTACACATTAAGGGACATATTCCTATATACAGTCATAGTCCCCATGGATAGTGGTAACCAAATATGTTTCTTTTGAGAAATGCTTTTCTGTTACTTGCTCATCTTAGGAAACAAACACATATTCCACTAACCATAATCTCCTGAACTTAAAAAAAATTTTCTCACAGGCGAAAACTTCCTGTAGTAGCTCTTATTTCCTTGTTCATTGCAGATTTCATAGAAACCATATAAGAAATCAACTTTTCTCTTTTGCTAATGTCCAGGTGGGAAATTCCTACTGTTTAAACACAGTAATTCCTACTGTTTAACACTCTTAGAGTCTAACTATAGTAGAAATTGCTCTGGAAGGAATAGAGTGTCTAATTGAGGTTGTGGAGAAATATATAAATGTAGAAGCAGAGTGAAGATGAGAGAGGAAAGTTCATATCGTCCTTACAGTGGTGGTTCTTGAGGTAATGGTAGGTGGCTTAAGGACAAGATATTAAATAATATGGAATTGTATAAGATACTCCCTTTTCAATTCTTTTTCACTCCTTCTGTTAACATTGAGGAGAAAGTTGACATCTTTCAGTGTTCGTGTCCTTTTAACCCTTGTTACCTTTTTTTTTTAATTGATGAGAGAGGGCCTCAGGCAGAATACAGAATAAATCAGCAAACTTATAATATTTTGTTTTCATCATATCTGTTGGGTGCAAGTGAAAGTGATTTTCCATTAACATAGTAAGGTAATATTTCTTTTAAACATAAATTTGTTAGATTAAAAAGTAAGTTAATGTAAATAAAAATATTAAGTAATAAAGGTGATGCATAAATATGACAAATACTGTGAAGTGTTCTATTTTTTTTAAAAGATTTTATTTATTTATTTGACAGAGAGAGCGAGAGAGGGAACACAAGCAGGGGGAGTGGGAGAGGGAGAAGCAGGATTCCCACTGAGCCGGAAGCCCCATGTGGAGCTCAATCCCAGGACCTGGGGATCATGACCTGAGCTGAAGACAGATGCTTAATGACTGAGCCATCCAGGAACCCCTAGAGTTCTTTTACTAGAGATTAAAGCATCTTCACCCAGACTTCTTCCAACTTCTTTTTTATCTTTCCTTCTTCCTCTCTCTTCTTCTGATTTTTTTTTCTACCCTTTATTATTCAACAGTGTATTGAGCCAGGATGAAAAAGGGTCTGACATTGTGCTGGTTACTGCGAACACAGAAATACAGAGATTAATACATCATCATCTTCACTTTCAACCTGCTCTGTCTCACTGCAGACACAGTTATGCAAACAATGATTATACAGTGAGAAATCTGATGTGCATGCAAGGTATAGTGTAGCCCAGAGGAGGGAAAGCCATGCGGGAAGCAAGGAAAGGTATCGGGTTTCGACCTTGGGAATCAGTCCTCTGAAATACAGTCCAAGTTCATAAATATATCCTGAATTTATTCAGCGAACTTCTGTGGAGCCTGACATTGTGTTAGATACTGGAGATTTGGACATGAAAAAGATACAGTTGGATGCTTCAAGAAGCTTTTGATAAAAGGGGAGACAGACAAGGAAAGCAATGGTTATATAGATCTATATGCCTTATCTGAAACCTTTGAAGGCAGATGTGTTTCACAACTCTGAATTTTTAGAATGTTTATATGGTGCACATACTCTACAGGGCATAACACCCATAAAAGAGTCTGGGGTAGTATCCCACAATTAAAACATGTGACTGTTCAGGACACCTGGGTGGCTCAGTCAGTTAAGCATCTGCCTTTGGCTCAGGTCATGATCCCAGGGTCCTGGGATCGAGTCCCACATCAGGCTCCTTGCTCAGTGGGAAGCCTGCTTCTCCCTTTCTCATTCCCCCTGCTTGTGCTCTCTCTGTCTCTGTCTGTCTCTCTGACAAATAAATAAATAAAACCTTTAAAAAAAGTAAAACATGTGACTATTCACACTAAATGGAATGAAGACTATAAATAGCCTCACATCAATTTGGTTTTTGTCATGTTTAAGATTTCTGAATTCAGAAAAGTGTGGACCTATTCTTCAAAATAACCACAGTTGCACTGCAGGGTGTTTTGGAAGAGCAAAGAAAGGGCATGAACCGCATTTTAAAAAATTTTATTTTATTTATTTTTTAAGATTTTATTTATTTATTTGACAGAGAGAGACACAGTGAGAGAGGGAACACAAGCAGGGGGAGAGGGAGAAGCAGGCTTCCTGCAGAGCAGGGAGCCCAATGCGGGGCTCCATCCCAGGACCCTGGGATTGTGACCTGAGATGAAGGCAGATGCTCAACGACTGAGCCACCCAGGCACCCCTATTTTATTTTTTAAAGTAATCTCTATGCCCAATGTGGGACTCAAACACATGATTCCAAGTTCAAGAGTCACAAGCTCTACCAACTGAGCCAGCCAGGCCACTCTGAACCACATTTTAATCGAAAATCTGTCAAGGAAGGCTTCCTTAAAGTTGTATTTTCTGAATGGAGTCTTGCTGGATGAATAAGAGTTAACCCCACAGAGATAATGGAGGAGGCAAAGGACTGGAGGATGGGGGTAAGGGTTTTTTAGGCAGTAGGGATAGCCTGTAGAAAGACAATGGACTTGGTGTTTTGGGGGTGGGGAACTGCAAATAGTTCAGGCTGGCTGTGTGTATGGTGTGCCTGAGACAGATGGAGAAGGGCATGGAGATGGAGATGCTGATGGAGAACAGCTGAGATCAGGTAGAGTCAGCGGTTAGGGACACTGGCTACATGTAACCATTACTCTGAGGCATAAAGAAAGCTCTTACAAGATTTTAACAGTGTGTAGTCATGTGAGCGGATTTGAAACTCTAGAAAAATCATAATATTGGATGACAGCTGATGCACTACACAAAATTCAGACGACTGTAATTGTCTAGTGAGAGATGATGAGAAAATCAGGTTGGCATGGTTTGTCACATAGTAATTGCTCAAGAACTTGTAGCAAGTGGAAGGGCAAAGGCAGGAATGTAGTGGGGATGGACAAGAGGAGATGATGTAGAGCAATTTTTTGTGAGTCTCTCTTTTTTTTTTTTATTCTTATGTTAATCCCCATACATTACATCATTAGTTTTAGATGTAGTGTTCCATGATTCACTGTTTGTGCATAACACCCAGTGCTCCATGCAGAATGTGCCCTCCTCAATACCCATTACCAGGCTAACCCATCCTCCCACCCCCCTCCCCTCTAGAACCCTCAGTTTGTTTTTCAGAGTCCATCGTCTCTCATGGTTCATCTAGATGTGGAGCAATTTTAAGGAATTAGGACTCAGTACCTGTTTGGACTGGGAGGGAGGAGGTATAGAGCCTCCTCCCTTCCAGGGCCTCCCAGCCTCCTCTCCTGGCTTCCAGGTCTGTGTTGCTTGCTGTTCCCTTTTGGACATGATGAAGTATGAGTTTGGGGCTCAGGGAAATGATCTTAGTTGGATTTGGGAGTTGTTATGTGATAGCTGAAGGCTTAATGTGGCTGAGATCACAGACAGTGGCTGGCATGAGAAGTAAGGAAGACTGAAGGACTAGAAAATACTTAAGGGGAAGGAAAGGAAACTGTGGACCATGTTAAGTGCCCTAGAAAGATCAACTGAGATAAGGTCTGGAAAACCCAGCAAGGCCATGGCCAATAGGATGGCAACTGTAATTTGAGAAGAGCAGTTTCAGTAGCTGAGGAGGGGCAGAGAGTGACTCTGAACAGAGGAGTGTGCAAGGGACCACTGTCCTTTTAAGACACTTGGCTGTGAAAGGAGGGGCAGAGAGTAGAAGGCCAAAATTAGAGGCAGTCATGGGTGGTATGGAAAGATTTTGTTTTAATTTTAGTTTTTAAAGGTAGGAGAGTGCTGTCAGACTCCCAGTCACTTCTTGTAGTCAGCTTTTTCAGGGGTGTTGCAGCTTGCCTCTGGAGGAGAAGTGTGTTTAACCTGAACACAAGTGCTTCTCAGAAGCAGACGTCCGATAAGCAGATTGGACTGGAATAGCTCTGCAGGAAAGCACCACTTTCTGGGCTCATCTCCCAGGCACTGCTTCTTGTGCTAACTTCCGGCTGGGCTTTTGTATCTTCCTCCCTCCTCTGTCTACCTGGTTGGCTGCTTGCCACTTATTTAAGATGGCTCATATTGCTGTGTGGGTGCCGGGAAGCTGGCTTGTAAAATACCCATGTGTGTGCAGGATTGGCCCAAGCGATGCTCTTCCCAAGCCACCTCCACCCCGTTCTTGTAGCCTGAACTGTGTGCTTCCCACATTTGATTGAGCTCAACTGACAATTTCTGAGCGGCTGAGGGGATAAAGCACCAAGCTGGGTAGAGTAAAGGTATAAGAAGACAGAGCATATGCCTCCATGGACATAATCCAAGATATGGGAGTGTTTTGTAAATAATGATAACAGTGGCTCTTAAACTTTTGGAGGACATGTAGATCTCTGTGAAATGTCGGATTTGATATAAAATTTCAGGGGGTGTGTGGACATGCTAAATTCTGAAGTGGTTTTTAAAAATCAAGTTAGGAATACTGAAACTATGAAGTCAATCGTACTCTATTAGTTTGTGACCTTGGCCAAAATAATGTTTCTGAGACTCAATTTCCAGATAGTACTGCCTGTCTTGCAAAGATTTTGGGAGGACTAAATGTGATAATATGAATAAGATGCTTAGCACAGAGCCCAACACAGAGCTGGTGCCAATAAATGTTATCTCAGTTTTATGTGTGCTATGGAGGAAGTGAGCTAGGTGTTAAATCAGAGGCACAGCTAATTCAGTACTTTCTGGTTAAGGACTTATTCCTGCATTTAGTTGTCACTAGTTGATGAAAACATTGTTGTGCATTTCAGTGATTTCTTACCTACCTCTAGAATTTTGCTTTATCTCAGTCCCATCTGAATTATTACTTTATTTATGTAATTTTTTAAAAACTTACGTATACTTGCTTAAAAAGGAAACTGTGGATCTCTACCATAAATAGAAAACCACTTTCACTTGCCATAAATAGAAAGTAACAGTAACAATAAACAATGAAACTAAACAATGAAGATGTAACAATGCTATAACTTCTAGTTAGATACCAGTGCTTACCTAGGGCTTGGAGCCTGGGACCCGCTCTTTGATAAACAGAGAATTTAGGGTCAGAATACTATCTTCTTGTAGTAACCAGAAGAACTGAAAGAGAACTGAAAAGGGAATAACTTTCTCGCCAACGAGATTCGCGGTCCTTTGGCCCTGCTGATGCGCAGACTGAACGCATCCGCGCCCCCCCCCCCCGGTCCGGGACAGGAGCTCCGCAAGCCTCGCTCTTTAAGCTCCTAGAAAAAAGGACTCTCAGAGGTCCTGGCCCCTATTTCCTTGCTAGATCAGCCTCAGTGCCTACCTCCCATCCCGGACGGCTCTGGAGTTTTTATTTTTTAATAGGACAAATAGCTGAGGCAATCTGCGTGCTGCTGGAACCTCGCTGGGGAGGAAGGGAGGCTATGGACGTCGTTTTGAAGCTGTCTGGCAAACACTGCTTCTATATGGGTTGTATGCTATAGATTAATAATAATAAAAAGGCAAAAGCAACATTGCTCAATGATTTTATTCACTTGAACTTGAATAGTTCAACTAATCAAATAATCAGAATATTCTTATTTTGTTCTCACAATGGAGGTGGCTAAGGGAACTCTATTCAGCAGCCCGCGGGAGCCAGGACTTGCCCTCCCTCCCTTCCTAGAGCTACCTCAGCTCCCCTCCTCCCCAGGTAAGGGCCCCCCCCGCCCCCCAGCCCCGGCCCTTGCTCCCCCGCCCGCGGCCGCGCAGACCGCCCCGAGCGCCCGCCGACTGGGCATGCTCGCGGGGCCGGGCGGCCAGCGGGGAGCGGGTCGCCCCTCCGCCGCGCCTCCACCTGGGCCGAGGCCCGCCCCCCGCGCACCGGCCCCGGCGGGCACCTGGCGGGCGCTGCGGCCACGACAGGGGGAGGAGACAGCGGCTGGGCGGGCGCCGTGGGACCGCGCTTGGCGTCGCTGAGCCGCCGCCGAACTTTTTCCCCAGAAGTCCCACATTTGGGGGCAGGAGGAGCGGGGCGGGGAGGGGAGAGCGGAGTTCCTGGAAGGAGCAGCGGCAGTAGCTCAACAACATGGCCTCCTCTACCTCCTCCTCTCCCGCCGGCGCCGAGAGCACCCCTTCTGCGCAGGTGAGCGCCGCCCCGCCCCCCTACCTGTGGCTTCCCTCGCGGCGGGGGCGGGCGGGCAGTCCGGGGCTGGGGGTCCCGGGAGCCGTGCGGCGTAGGGGGCTGCCTGGACGCCTGCCTTCCTGGGGGTGCTGGGCGGGACCGGGAAGGCGAGCGGTGGGGGACCCGATCTCTGCGGGTCCCGAGGTCCGGCTGCGCGGGACTGGAGTTGCGGCCCGAGGCAGAGGCGTGAGCTGGTAATTTGCCCCAGCGCTCGAGCATCCCGAGGAAGGAGGGAGGAGGGCCCAAGGATTTGGGGCTTCTGCTTCGAAACATTTGTCTCCAAGAAAAGCGCGGCCCAGGGCTCAGGACGCCCTCACCTCTTCGGGCTTCCCATCTTTGGGCTTCTGTGTTCTTGCCTCGCGCCTCCAACCCCGTGCCAGGCTGAACCCCTCCTAAGGACACGACCGAAGTAGGCTGTAGGTTTGGCGGGGAGGAAATCACCTGGTGCTGAAAGTTACCTTCAGAATTAGGTTTTTTTTTTTTTTTAAAGGTGAGTCGAGATATTTCATTTAATCCAGTAAGAATACAAAATATACGTAAAGATTGGGACACAGATAAAAGGCAGAGCAGTACGGATATAGCGGCAGCACCTGGGGGTGGCTTGGGTGGTTTTACCTCTTCCCCTCTTCAGAGCCTGCCATAGGCGTGCAAGTAAAACACACACGAAGGAAAAACCGGGTGCGTGATGTGCAAAACCACAGCTTCAAGATAAGTCTCCTTCCTTTCCACCCCACACCGCCGAGCAGATTGCCACCTTTACGCCCAGAGGCGTTCAGTGGCAATTTTGCAGCTGCCACTGGGTGTATAATAGAGGATAATTGGTTTAAAATACTTGCGTATGTTTGCAAGTTCATAGAATGTCGACGGAAGGGGCCTCAAGAAATAGTAGTTGTCCTTGGGGAGGAACCTGGAGGGTGGACGGGTGAAAGGGAGACTTACTTTCACGAACCTTTTGGGACTTTTTAAATTTTTATTTTGAAGATTTTATTTATTTATTTGACAGAGAGAGACACAGCGAGGGAGGGAACACAAGCAGGGGGAGTGGGAGAGGGAGAAGCCTGCTTCCGCGGAGCAACCAGCCTGACGTGGGACTCGATCCCAGGACACTGGGATCATGACCTGAGCCGAAGGCAGAGGCTTAAGGACTGAGCCACCCAGGTGCCGCCCCCCCCCCCGCTTTTGAAAAGCATGAGAGTGCATGATCTATTTTTGAAAAATAAATACTACCTTTAAAAAAATCAGGTATGTTCGAGTAGCCTTGAAAGCAATTGAATTGCCCTTGAAACATACAAATCTCCTAGCCCTTATGTCTTTAGTTGTGAAAATCCTCAGGGAGTCAAGGAGAACTTTTTTTTTTTTAAAGATTTTTAAAATTTATTTATTTGACAAAGAGAGATAGCGAGAGCAGGAACACAAGCAGGGGGAGTAGGAGAGGGAGAAGCAGGCTTCCTGCTGAGCAGGGAGCCCCATGCGGAGCCGGAGCCCAGGACCCTGGGATCATGACCTGAGCTGAAGCAGACACTTAACAACTGAGCCACCCAGGCGCCCCAAGGAGAACTCTTCAAAAGAAGACTCTTCAGTCTTAGCAAAGTTAATTGGTGATTTTTATTGCTACCTTGATTCTGAATTTTACTTTTGCTTGTTTGAGAGTAAGTGTGGCTTGTTAGTTTTGGAAGAGACCACTTTCTATTAAAAGCATGGTTGGGAGTCACCCTTGGGTTATAACCCAAGCTTATTCCAGGAGGCTAGGCCACCGCAGGTAGGCTGTAGTAGGAAAACTGGAGGGAGACAGTCTTAGAGTGGACATGGATTGCTGCCTTAGCAGTTCTGGCATCCTTATAATCTGCTGACCTGGGCTCTGTTGGGTGCATCTTTCAGGAAGCAGATTTTCGATATTGAAAGTGAATGTAAAATTAAAATCACAGTTCTGAAACAAAAACTGAAATAAAACAATCTGTATCTTCAACCCAGCTACTAATATCTCCAGGGCTGATTCTCTTAGTTCTCAAATCAGTGGAGGATGAATAAATGAGTTGTGAATCTGGGCTGTGGTTTAATGAATGTTTATTTATGATGAACCATTTATGATGGTTCTCAATGTTCTTTTTGTTAAAGCATAAATAAATAATCTGTTTCGTAACCCGCACAGCTATGTGTTAAGGCTCCATAGCAGAGAATGTGGCTCAATGTCCTTCAGACAATATAAAGACCAGTTGGTGTGTTTTGGAATCCAAGGAAACACTGTGGATTCTGAATTTGTTTGCATTTTTGTGGCGGTGGTTACATTAGGACTGTGGTTTTCCTTTATTCAGTATTTCAAAAAAATTTTTCCCTTTCACAGTGTTAATGGAGCAAGTGGGTCTGCCTAATTCTAGAATAATATTTTGGTAATTGAAAAGAAGATAATTGTTCTGGACTCTCAGTGGTTATTCGTAGGTTGATTTCCAGTTAGTAACTTATTTGTTTCAAAGTTACCCATTTTTTATGCACAAAATGTTTGTATATTTTTTATAGAATATGTTACTGTAATTATAGGAAATCGGCCTAATCCCAGTTGGAGATCATGTGAAATTCCAGCCTATATAAGTGGCATTTTTATGTTTTTGAAGAAACTAAATACTTGAAATTGATGAGATCGACTACCTGACACTTTTATACAAGAACATTTATGAGTTAACAAATTTTAATTGAAATGTGTAGCCTTGCCACAATGTCTCCAAACTTACTATAAGGTCTACGCTTCTGAGAAGATCAAGGTTACTAATGATCTAATCAGATCTGAAGTAATCTTTCCCTGTATGTATTGACTGGGCTGTTGATCACCTAACTCTGCTCTTGGATCTTGCAATGTGAATGCCAGTGAGATGTTGGATTAATCCTGGAACAATAAAAGTAGCTGGAATAGGGCTATTTAATTTCGATTTTTCATTTTCATCTATGTCAACAACTTAAATTTGTGAAAACAGCTTAAATTTTTAAATTACCTTCTATCCATGATATAATTTTTTTTAAAGATTTTATATATTTATTTGAGAGGCAGTGAGTGAGAGAGAGAATGAGTAGAGGGGAGGGAAAAGGAGAAGCAGACTCCCAGCTGAGCAGGGAGCACGATGAGGGACTTAATCCCAGGACCCTGAGATCATGACCTGAACTGAAGGCAGATGCTTAACCGACTGAGCTACCCAGGTGCCCCTCCATGATATAATTTTTAAGGTTAATTTGATATTATCTTCTTTCTATGAGACATTTAAAAATCTTTATTTTTTAATATAAATTTTTATTATCATTTTTATCTATTAGATGTGTTTTTTATTTTTTTATTTTTATTTATTTATTTTTTTAAAGACTTTTATTTATTTATTCATGAGAGACAGAGAGAGAGAGAGAGGAGCAGAGGGAGAAGCAGGCTCCCAAGGAGCAGGGAGCCCGATGCGGGACTTGATCCCAGGACCCTGGGATCATGACCTGAGCCGAAGGCAGACGCCCAAACATCTGAGCCACCCAGGTGCCCTAGATGTGTTTTTTAAATACTAGAAGCCTAACTGTGGTTCGTTACAGCTTAAAAGTTCTGTCAAAGGTAAGTGCAGTCTCTGAGTATCTTTTTTTCTGACCGGACCGTAAATGGATATGGTAATATCTTCAAAATCTGTAGTCATGGTTGACGTACTCCTGGACACTTGTCTGAGTGTTTGAAAATGGGCAAACTCTATCTTCCAATGGATTTATATTCAAAAAGACAAAGATTTTTCCTAAGATGAGATCAGTGGCACCAAAATAGAATCAATTCTTTGATGTTTTATGAAAATCATTCCTAAATTTCCTCTCTTGAGAAGGGCCTGTATGGATTAACTAGCAAGTATCTTATGTTGGGCAGGAAGAAAGCAGTCACATGAAAGGTACATGTTTTGGATCTGAGTAGATGGTAGTATTTTTTTTTTGGAATAAACTGTCTTTAATACTTCATAATGTATATTAGTAAACAGATTAAGTGAACTAGTGTTTGGACTTGGAGCTTTAAAATATGAGAGAAATCATTTGGAATTTCATCAGATGATGCTTAGTTCCTGCCATTTTCAGAAACTATTTAGGAAAGGGAAATATTGAAAAATTGGCACTAACATTAATTTTGTTTTCTGGGTAGGGCATGAATATTCAAACGTGCCCTGGTTGAGGAAAGAGGCAGATTGGAAGTTAATTTAAATGCCATTGTGGAATAAAGAACTGTATGTTGCTGAATTGGAAATGCTGCTTCCCAAAGTGTTTTAAAGATAATACGGTGATTCACTAGTAGTTATTTTGTCCCTCTAGCATGCAACTGCATTTCTGCTCTAGGCAGCTCTTCTGGGTAATGTTAAGGCTTGATGCCAAGAGTCTGCCATACAAGTGTGGGGCTACTGTTTTCCCCCTTTGTTCGTGTCATGACACTTTATATGGAATCTGGCAAAAAGCAGCTCTGTGACTGCAGCTTTGCTCTTTAATATCGAACACAAGGCTTGACACACAGTAGGCCTTCAATTAATGTTTGCTGAGTAAATGATCAAATAAATGGTGAAAAGGATCTGGCATTCAGATTTAGGAGCAGCTTTAGCCATTTGAACAGTACTTTTGAGCTCCTATAAGTGAAAGGCACTCCCTGTTGCACAGTCTTGGTTTTTACTCTCAAGAAGTTCATAATAATCCAAGTTACCTAGAGTTTACATAGTACAAGAATCACACAGAGCCAGTAGCAGAAATTTTTCCATGCCTAGATTTTCATTTAATAATGTGCCTCAATTTAGTTTGGGCTTTAGTGTATAATCAAAAAGAGAGAATGTAGACAAAAGCACCTAGGAATTTTAGGAGAGGAGCATAAGGAACGGAGAGACTTATATACTTCCTGGTTTCTGCACTGAAAAAAGCCACAGAATGGAAATGTGTGAAAAGGTACAGAGAACTGTCTAGAAAGGTACTCTAATTTATTCTTGTTAATGGCTGCCTAGTAGTCACAGTGCAGATAGACCATAATTTATTTACTGTTTTCCCTATTAATAAACACCTTGCTTCCAGTTTTTTGATCTCTATAGACAATGCTGCAAATAAATATCCTTATACATAAAAAAGTTCATAATCTGGGGCGCCTGGGTGGCTCAGTCGGTTAAGTGTCTGACTTTTGATCTCAGCTCAGGTCTTGATCTCAGGATTGTGAGTTCAAGCCCCCAGTTGGGCGCCATGTTGGAGGAGGAGCCTATTAAAAAAAAGTTCATAATCCAATTGGATAGAGAAGACATATGTATCTTTAATAATAACAGCCATGATTTCTTGTGCCTCTCGTGGTGGATACTGTCTACTTCAAAACAAACTGTAGGGTAGGTATTATTACCTCACCCCATTTTATACACAGAGAAACTAGCTTTCATAGCTTCATAGAAAGGCTATGCAAGTTGTAATTGGGTAAGGGCTGCAACTGGATTGGAACTCCTGTCTGCTTGAGCAGTGAGCAGGCGATGAGGACAAAATCAGGAGGCCAAGAATGAAGTCCCCATTCTAGTCCCCATACTCGAGCTGTAACCTCAGAATCTTATCACCTCTTGGGCTTTGCTTTCTCTCCTGGAAAGAGAGAGTTGGAATAAACAGTTTCTAAGGTTCATTCCAGCTCAATTAAAAAAAAATGAAATGCTAGGAGAGGTATAGATAATTAGTAATAAAGTGATATATTTACTTGTTTCTCAGAAGCATTTCCCCCCTTATATTTTGGCATTCCTGATGTTAAGATAACTTTCCAAATGTTAGGGAGAGGGCTCAGAGCTTCCAGGCTCTCTCTGAATGCCACTCTTACTGCATCTACACTGTGTTCACCAATCCGGAAGCTTTCTCCTTTTGGGTTTGAATGGAGGCCTCATTATACAGGCATGATTGATTAAGTCATTGGCCATTGGTGACTGATTCAACTTCCAGTACCTTTCCCCTCCCTGGAGGTCAGGGGAGTGGGCTGGAACATTCCAACCCTCTAATCCCATAGTTGACTCCCCTGGCAGCCAGTCCCCATCCTTAGGAGCTTTCTAAAAGTCATCTCATTAACATAACAAGATACCTTTACTTCTCTTATCACTTAGGAAGTTCTAAGGGTTTTAGGAGCTTCATGCCAGAAACAGGGTCAAAGACCAAATATATGTATTACTTATAAATTATAATATCACAGAGTACTTCCATCACGACTGATTTCAGGCTGCTAGTCGGAGTTGAACATTGAGTTGGGGAGACATGTGCAGACGTGGCTCTTTTACAAGCTGGTATTAGCTAGTTGCAGCACACCACTTACATACAGTGAAATGCACTGCATTTTTTGGGTTGAATCAATGATTTGTTTATCTATAATATATTTAGCACTTCTCAGATATCAGGCACACATGCGGACACATGGGTAAATAAGAACTAGTTTTTATTCTCTGGGATGTCAGTTTAGCTGGCTATTTAAATGAATTTTTAAGTAAAGAAAGGGCTCTTGTACTGAGATTCGTTGATCAGCTCTGTTTTCCACTGAGAACAAAGTAACTACCAAGTGGATCCTCAGATATCTGAATTAGAAGTGAGAGAACTGAGGTCTGTAACTGGATTATTAGATGTTAGAATGGTGAAACAGGATTTTTAAGACTTTGTTTCTTTGGAAGTCAAGTTAAGCCTAATAGAGTTTTCTTCCTCTTGTGTATGTGTTGGTGCGGGTGCATGTTTATTAATCACATTTATTGAGATACAATTTATAATTTGAGCTTTACAATTTATAATTTGAGGTATAAAATTCACCATATGTGCGTGTACAGTTAAGTGTCCAAATGTTATACCCCACCACGACAAAATGTTTATCATCCTCTGTTCACTTGTGTTCTTTCCCAATTAAACTCCCTCTGATCCTCCAGGCAAATACTACTCTGATTTCTTTCACCATGGATTCATTTTGTTTTCTTTTGTACCTGGTTTCTTTCCCTTAGTGGAATGGTTTTTGATATCCGTGCTATTGTCGGTATTAGTAGATTATTCCTTTTTATTGCTGAGCAGTATTTCATTGTGTAGAATGTACCACAAATTGTACATTCATTCAACAGATATTTGAACTGTTTTCAGCTTTTGGCTATTGTGGATAAAGCTGCTATAAACATTTTTGTATATATCTCTTTGTTGACATATATATCCGCCCCCGTTTTTTTGTGTATGTGTGAACAAGGTTAAATACCTAGGAATAGGACTGTAAAGTCAAAAGGTAGTATATAATTGACTGAACAAGAAACCACTCACGTCTTACTTCACATCCTAGAGAATGATTGATCTGAGATCAGAATGGGAGGGAAGGGGAAAGTACATGGAGAAATTTTTCCTTTGGTATATGTTTAATATGAGAATTTTTGAAAATATGATTTTGACTAGGAGCATATTGAGAAAAAATTGATGTTAAGTAAAACTTTACAAGCTTGTAAAAGAAAGCATAGTTACAAAGAGAAAACCATAAGTTTAATAACTTTATTGAGATATAATTTATATACCATAAAATTCCCTCACTTAATGTATACAATTCAATAAATTTTAGTATGTTTACAGAGCCAGAAAATCATTGCCGCAATCTAATTTTAGAACATTACTATTACCCTCCAAGAAGTGCTCACTTATGGTAAAAAAAAAAAACAAACCCATGGTGTTGGAGTTAAGACCTGTGTTTTAGTTTGAGTTTTCCTGGTTAGCAGTTGCACGACCTTGGTAAGCCAAATCTCAGTTTCTACACCTTTGAGAGAGATGAAGATACCTCCTTTATAATGTTCTTTAAAAGGATTATAAGTAATGCCCACAAAGCACTTGGCCCATAATAAATACTAAACAAATGGTGGTGTTTATTGTTGAACTGTGTCTGCATTTTTGTAATTTCTGTGGTATTTTGTTCATATCCTTATAACTGCGTCACTAGCCTGCTCTCTACTGAGGATATCTTTGAACGTATCTTTTAGGAGGAAATGAGGTGGAGGGGAAAGAGGACTTTAGAGTGACCTGCTGAGGTTTTCTGTCTCTTCCATTTAATTGCTCTTTTGGGCAAATCACTTAACTGTGTCTCTTTCCTTATGTGAGGAACCAGAGCAATAACATCTACCTTGCAGGATTGTTCTCAGTGGTTGAGACATATACGTGACATAATAGATACAGTAGGTGCTCAATAAATAGGAAGTGTTATTCTGTGATATCAGAAGCGACCATCTTTGAAGTATTCATACCGAGGAATAAAATTTGTGTACAGAATTCAAGGCATAGATGGAAAATTTGCTCATGTACGACATGCATATTTGCTGTATAAACTTTTGTATTTTAGTACTAGTGGAGTGCTAGGTACATAGTCCTTAGTAAAACGTTTAATCAAATGAATGCATAGATGAATAAATAAAGAAGAAAAAGCATTTTCCACATACTGTTTTAGTCTCCCTCAATGTTTAGATATCTAAGAGAAAGTTTCATTTTCCAAGCTTCAAGTTTATTCACTTCTCACCTCCTATTTGGCAGGATGGGGAGGCGGATGGGGAGCAGGATAATTAGAAATTATCCTAAGAACAAAAATCACAACAGTAATTGCTGATATTCATTAACAGCTGTTTATATTTTTAAAAGGACTTTCATGTTATTTCTTTAAATTTGTGTCTCAACAACCATATCAGGCAGTGGGAGTAAATAGTGTCATTTTAGGGAAAAGAAAGAGAACGTTCAGAGGTGGACTTGTTCCAGAGTGGCAAAGCAAATGAGGGAAGGGGGCAATAAATCAGAAGCCTTGAATGTTGCTGGTGGGAGCTGAGACTGGGGCAGTGTTTGGGAAACATCTGGAATTACTTAAGCAGATTAGCTATTTACTCTCAACAATTTCATTCCTACAGGTGGACACTGGCATGTGTCCCATAGGTCCCCAAGAGAACATGTCCCAGGTTTTTCACCGCTGTGTTATTGGTGGTGGTGGGGGGGAATGGGAGGTAACTGGGCGACCGCCCCTGGGAGAGGGAGAGGGAGAGCCGTGGGTGCACAGCATGGGGGTTCTGCAGCCATTAGAGGCAACAGATTAGATAAAAGCAACATGAATGGATTTTAAGAATAGAGTGCTTGGTGAAAAATACAAGAGTGAGAGGTATATTGTTTATATGAATTAAAAATTCATAAGCATAGCACAGTACACATCTTGTAAAAACACTTGCATAAAATGCTCATTAAGTGCATTAGAATGACTGCCTGTGGGGCCCAACTCATGGGGGAAGGCTATGGAGATAAAAAGGAATCGATCAATAAATAAAGAGAATAATGATAATGTGCCATGGACCATTAAGGATGGCTCACTCAACCTGCTGAATGGTGAAGTTAAAAACAGAAGAAAACAGTATATTGATAGAGTTTGAATACCTTTTATGTGATCTCTGTTACCACTGGGCTTGACCAGAGAGACCCTGCTGTCATTCCACTGGGTAGGACGGATATTCCAAATGAAATAAAATTTGGATTGGTTTTTGAAGTTTCAAGGAAAATTTCTCAGAGAGCAACTCCTTTTTTTTTTTTTTAAATAAAGATTTATAATGTGGTACACTTGGTATAATTTAAAAATTAAGTTCCTTTTAAATTTGTATTTTGGATAATAGAGACTGATATGTCATATAGTACAGTTTTTATGGAATTAGAATGTCATATACTAAATGTTTAATTCTAAAATGATAAGCTGTCCTTATCATTCTTTATGGATTCAAAAGATTGTCTGCTTGTATGTGTTTTCCAAACGGTTGAAATGTGATTTTTTTTTTTGACAGATATCTCTCCTTCTATTGTAATATTTGTTTTCCAAATTAAATTTGAAGTATGATAGATCTCTTTTCTGATGGGGGTGGGGTGGCTTAAAACAGTACAGCTTTATTATGTTGCAGTTCTAGAGGTCAGAAGCCCAAAACGAGTTGGTAGGGACTTTGTTCCTTCTGGAGGCTCCAGGGGAGAATCCTTTTCTTGACTTTTTCCAGCTTCTAGAGCCCACTTGAGGCTCTTGGCTGTGCATCGTGTTTACCTCTGCTTTGATCATTTTGAATAGGTTGCTTTTTAGTTTACCTTGACTTTCTATTCACTGTTTGTGATACTTCTGAAAGATAGGTATGTAAAATGGTTATAATTATGTTTTGCATGTGTTGTACAGTTTTTTAACAACTGTCCTGACTGTTTAAAGAAGTCATAATGGTTAAAAATTCAACTCAAAATTATCAGCCTTTCAAAGTGTTCATCTATCACTACTGTGGAGGTGTTGCTGGTATTCAGTAGGCAAACTTTGCTAAGACAAGGACACCCAGTTATTGTAATGATAGGTGTAGAAGCTGGAGAGAAATTGATTACATCCTTGGTGCTCCCAGTGTCCACCTGTTTGTGAGTGGTGTGCAGACGAGAGTTTCAGGTTTACCAGGAATACACAGAGGAAGGCCTAATTCTTGTGTAAGAGTTTCATCTACAGTACCATGTCATAAAATGTTGACAACCAAGAATTGATTTTAATGCTGTTTTGTCTTTCTCAACAACATAAATAAAATAGTAAGAAAAGGGAAGCTTTGCTAGCTAGTAGAAGGGAAACAAGCTCAGTGTCAGGATATGTGAAAATGAGATTCATAAGTGTGATTTTGAGCTGTCCTGCAATTCAGTTTCCTCATCTACAAAATAGGGTTAATGATAATGCCTACTTTATCCACCTCGGAGTTGTAAGGATCAAATTGTATGATGAGGTAATTTATTTAATTCAAATTGCTTAGTGCTATATGAACATATTGGGGTGTGTGTGTGTGTGTGTGTGTGTTTTACCTATTAGTTTTTTTACAATGTGCTGCCTTTTTTTTTTAAGATTTTTATTTAGGGCGCCTGGGTGGCTCAGTCGTTTAGCGTCTGCCTTCGGCTCAGGTCATGGTCCCAGGGTCCTGGGATCGAGCCCCAAATCGGGTTCCCTGCTCGGCGGGAAGCCTGCTTCTCCGTCTCCCACTCCCCCTGCTTGTGTTCCCTCTCTCATTGTGTCTCTCTCTGTCAAATAAATAAATAAAATCTTAAAAAAAAAAAAAGATTTTATTTATTTATTTGACAGAGACAGAGATAGCGAAAGCAGGTACACAAGCAGGGGGAATGGGAGAGGGAGAAGCAGGCTTCCCGCCGAGCAGGGAACCCGATTTGGGGCTCGATCCCAGGACCCTGGGACCATGACCTGAGCCGAAGGCAGATGCCCAACGACTGAGCTCCCCAGGAACCTTGTGCTGCTTTTCATTATGATAGCTGGCCATTGAACAAACTTAGCATCCTGGCAAATATGATAACTTACAGCAAATAATACCTCTCAGTGATGGTTTGGTACTTTAAAGTTGACCTCAAGAAATCTGAGATTTTTAGCGTCTCTGAGATTTTGGCAATTTTTAATTAAAGCATTAAGTATGCCAGGAAACTGCTATTTTATTTTATTTTATTTAAAGATTTTATTTATTTATTTGAGAGAGAGAGAATGAGAGAGAGCATGAGAGGGAGGAGGGTCAGAGGGAGAAGCAGACTCCCTAGCGAGCAGGGAGCCCGATGCGGGGCTTGATCCCGGGACTCCAGGATCATGACCTGAGCCGAAGGCAGTCGCTCAACCAACTGAGCCACCCAGGCACCCCCATGGAAACTGCTATTTTAGTTTGCTGGTCCAACAGAACAAGTACGTACACAATAATTAAAATCTTGGAGCTCCGGGGCGCCTGGGTGGCTCAGTTGTTAAGCGTCTGCCTTCGGCTCAGGTCATGATCCCAGGGTCCTGGGATTGAGCCCCACATCGGGCTCCCTGCCCTCCAGGGAAGAAGCCTGCTTCTCCCTCTCCCACCCCCCCCCCTTGTGTTCCCTCTCTCACTGTGTCTCTCTCTGTCAAGTAAATAAATAAAATCTTAAAAAAAAAATCTTGGAGCTCCATGCTGCATTTTGCAAAGTCTGGTTAGATTGCACAGTTGTTACTGAGTATGAAATGGCATGGCTTTGACTGGTGTGGGTATCTACTTAAGTCTCCATTGAGTCCCTCAATATGTGGTACTTATTGGCCTGAAATTCTCCACGTGTTTGAAAAGTCAGTGTAATGAATTGCTCTCTCAGTTGGGAAATTTGGGTTTAGTGTATTATTCAATGTATATGTGCTTGGTCAGATCACTTTACTTCTACAGAGTGTCCTCTTAACTGGTAAGATTTCTGTCTGCTTGAAGAGTCTCCATGTTCTGAAATCCAGACTGTGGTGATGCTCTCAATCAAAAACTAGTACATGTTGTTTTGCAGAACCGCCCAGTACGCTAATTCTAAGCTGTAGGTTTGCCCCCAAAATGATGAAGACTCTGGAGGGATGAGTAAATACCTAATGTACACGGATTCCTGAAGAAGCCTTTTATCTGTTTGTGATCATTGCTTACATTAGAAGTCTGAGTCATAAATGAGACCTTTCTCCCTTTCTCATGTAATGAGGTACAAATACTCTCAGTTCTGCTCCCCACATATCCACCCCTTTTTTTTAGTGATTTTTAAAAATGGAGATTATTGATAGAATCAATTGATGATAAAATAAAGTTAATCTATCTTTCTTGCTTATGATAGGTAGCAGCTAAAATCTAATTTTGTCTCAGTTCATGGTCTCAGGGTCATGAGATTGAGCCCCACATCTGATTCTCTCTCTAGCTTCTGGGGACTGCGTTCATAGGCATTCAGAATGGTCCAGCGTTTGACATATCGCCATAGGCTATCCTACAATTCACCTCTAACAAAAATAGTCCATCTTGAACCCCTGGTAATAGAATCATTCACCTTTATACCAAGAAAGTTGGAAAAACACCAAAATCTGCATCAGGCGTGTGCCCAGGCCGTCTTTGAAGAGGAGTTCGTGCTGGGAGACCTAAAGTCCTTATGAGGTTGTCTAAAAATGAGAGAACATGTCATCAGGACCTATGGTGGTTCCATGTGTGCTAAGTGTGTTTGTGACAGGATCAAGCATGCTTTCCTTATTGAGGAGCAGAAAATTAGGAACATGTTGAAGGCATAAGCACAGAGTCAGAAAGCTAAATAAAAAAAAATGAAGCTTGAGTAATAAAAAAAAAGCAAAATGCAAAAAAAAAAAAAATTCTCTCCCACTGCTTCTCTCTCTGTCTTAAAAAAAAAAAAGAGGAAAAGCAACTGGCCAGTAAACATATGAAAAAATGTTAAATTCGTAAGTCTTAAGAGATTAAAAAGACTACTTTCTGTTTGATTGCATTTTTTAAAAATTTTTTATTGTTATGTTAATCCCCATACATTACATCATTAGTTTTAGATATAGTGTTC
>NC_138374.1:58093184-58101989 GCF_054177405.1 Leptonychotes weddellii
ACAACCCTCAGTTTGTTTCCTGAGTCCTCTTTAGGGTATTGAGGATATGGACCCTTCTGAGTGTCAGTTGTACAACTTTTTTGTGGGGGGAGATGAGAGGAACCTAGGTACACTATTAGTCTGTTAAAATAAGATAAAACATGCTTCCCCTTTGCTCTGGCAACCCAGTTTTAGGAACTTATGCTATCGAAGTTAAAACCTCAAAAACCTCAAAAATAAAACAACAACAAAGTATATAAGGACATATTTACAAGGATATTTATTCCAACAATGTTTGTAAAGCAACAACACTGGAAACAAACAAAATTTAAACCTTAATGGGGCTGGTTGAATGCATTATTGTTTCTCTATTATATGGAATATGATTAAAGTAATTTAACAATAAGTTAGAGCTACACATAGTGAACTGGAAGGATGTGCATTATTAAGCGTGTAGCATGATCCAAGTTTGAAAACAAAAAAAAAGGACAGTCAGAATTTGAGCATAAGTTGTTGATTGATTTGGTTACCTCGGGGATGGGATTTTGAGGGAAGGGGAATTATTAAATTTTCATTTCACTTGATATGTTAAAATGAGCATATACTTTATAATAAAAAAATCCAATAAGGCAAAAACAAAATCAAGGAAAGAAAAATTTAAGTTAAAGGAAAAGCAGAAACCCTTGTTCCCTTGGACGTCTTTTCCTTGCGTACATTTTTATACTATGATTTATTGTACATTTGATATTAGGAGTGTTCCTTATTTACAGTCACAGAATTCACGTCTCTAAAATGGTTGGTATCTGTGCTTGTGGAAGTTTTCTCAGTGCTAATTAAGATTTGTGGTTCGGGCGCCTGGGTGGCTCAGTTGGTTAAGCGACTGCCTTCGGCTCAGGTCATGATCCTGGAGTCCCTGGATCGAGTCCCGCATCGGGCTCCCTGCTTGGCAGGGAGTCTGCTTCTCCCTCTGCCTCTCTTTCTCTCTCACGAATAAGTAAATAAAATCTTAAAAAAAAAAAAAAAAGAATGCTGATTTTCTTCTTTCATGCCCCAAATTGGGGTAGTCCTATCTTAATCCTTTTTATTTCCAGGTAAGTAGAGTTCTTGCCTTATTGGGTCCTTTCATTTTTAATTCTTGCCTTGCTCTTTATTAAAGTTTAAGTTCTTTAACTTTTTTCTTAATTACAAGAACAAATCTTATTCATTTCTGAAAAATCAGAAACACTGTCAAGTAAATACCAAACAAACCCAACTGCTTGCCTCCAAAGCAAAAAATCGTGGAAATTCCACTTATTAGATAATCAATGTCTCAGTCCCTTGGTAACTTTCTTTCAAACTGTTCATTGTGAGTATTTTCTGTAGAGTAATAAATGAAGGCCAGACTGTGTTTTAAGAAATAATTACGTTACTTAAAAATGGGTTTTTTGGATGATATGTTGGGTGTGGGTATGGAGTAACACCACAGAAAGGCCCGTGAACGTGAAAGATTTACCTCCACGGGCCCCCGGGGCACAGCAGAACATGCAGTGGCCCGTATGGCAGGAGTCTTCAAGGGAGCAGGGTGGGGTCCACAAGCCAGAGACAGGAGAGGATTTCATTGGTGCATTTGGATATCACTAGTTCACAGTCAAGGGTGGGCAAGAAGGGGAGCTTGTGCCTGGTTGTCTGTGTCGGGTTTTCATGGTCTGTTTGTGGGGATGTTGATGCATCAGCTAAATAGAAAATTTTAAAACATTTGCAATGCACAGACAAATCTGAATATCCATCCCTAGAGCTGGTTGATTTATAGCTTCATTTTCTTATTTGGAAAATGGGCACAATAAATAGTACTGTAGGATTGTTGCTAGCACTAAGTTGTAAGGATCAATGCTTGGTTCACAGGAAGTTCTTTTTATTGTTGTGTTTAGAGGTTTCATATGTAGTACTGTTTTTATTGAGCAGGTAATACATGTTCAATGTAGAGATGTCAGTCACGGTGTTCTGAACCTTATAAAACAGCGACACCCTGGGGTCAAAGGACCAGACTGCTCCCTGATGCAGGTGGCTCTAGGGCCTGTGGCCACACTCAGCCCTTTTTCATTGCCCTAAAGACTGAGACATGAATAATCCCCTACTTCTGACCCATGTGGGGCTTTATCACATGTTATCGTAAGTGGAACATACACAAATGACGTGGACATTTTTATGTCCCCTTTATTTTTTGAGTACAGCCGAATCTTCCTTTAGATGACAGATTGTACCAATTTACATCCCACCAGAAGTATACAGGAGCGCCTACGTCCTGAGCTTCTTGCAGCACAGTGTTATTTTTTCCTTCACCTTTATGAACGTGATTGGTGAAAAGTGGCCCCACATTGTTTTACTCTGTGGTTATACATTTTTTTTTTTTTTTAAAGATTTTATTTATTTTTTGACAGAGAGGGAACACAAGCAGGGGGAATGGGAAAGGGAGAAGCAGGCTTTCCGCTGAGCAGGGAGCCCGATGTGGGGCTCAATCCCAGGACCCTGGGATCATGACCTGAGCTGAAGGCAGACGCTTAACGACCGAGCCACCCAGGCGCCCCTGTGGTTATACATTTTTGATCAGTGTGAAAGTAAATATGGAGCACTAGCTCTTGGAAAAGATCAAGCTCCTCAGGGGATAAAGTGTACTTGTACCAGTACCCTACAGCCTTGTAAATCACTGGCAGGGCCAGAAGCTGCTGTTGGTCTCTGCTCTTTATTTACACTTGTCCTAGGAGCTCAGCTACTCACATTACATTGCTGTACTTTGTGCTTCCGGTGACAGTTGTGTGATCTGCTATTAAATCGAGATGCAGCATGGAAATCTCCATTCTGAAAGTTTTTCCCCTTTACTACCGATGAGTGTGAAATCGCAAGAGAATATAGAAGACTAGCCATGACTTTAGTGGAAGGTTGAGACTTATTTTCCTGGCTAGAGATCCAAAGAATTGTCCTTACTATGTTTGACATCTTCTTTCTTAGCAGTATTTAATCACGTAGTTTACTTTGGCAACACAAAGTTTGTCTCTCCAAATGCTTGCTTTATTTATGAGAAGTTATACTTAGATTACATTGATCACTTTTTTCACTTTTTTTTGGTTTGTTTTCTCTCAGTTTTCCTTGAGAGATGGCATGAAAAGTAGTAAAAATGTGAATTCAGTACTTAGAATGACATGTTCTAGCTTTCTTGGATTTTGGTGTTAAAATTTTTGTGGGGTATGGTATTAATGATTCTTGATAAAGATTGTTATTTTTTCATGTCATACTCATGTCTTGTAATGGGTGCACAAGAAAACTTGAATACATGTATTATATGTAGCATAGTATGTGATTCTTCAGAGGAAAACATGACATTCCTAACTAACCATCTGAAGCAAATTTCCTAATGTTGGAGCTAGATTTATTTTAATTTGTACATACATTTTCATAGTTTTTCTTGTACTAGGGACAGTTGTTTGTTAAGGGATAGAGATACGCTAATGTGGTCAACATTGTCCTCAAATTTCAAATCTCTGATCTTCAGATTAGAACCTTGATATTTTTTGGCTGAAAGCCATCACAAAGCTTGAATTAAAAAAAAAAGAAAGAAAAAAAATCATGAAAACAAATATAACATTCATGCTAGAACAGAGTTGCAAATATATAAAACTACCATTTAAGAAGAAATTTCTTAAACTGTTGTTAATCTTGAAAAGTAAAACAGGGGTGCCTGGGTGGCTCAGTGGGTTGAGTGCCTGTCTCTTGATTTAGGTTCAGGTCATGGTATCAGGGTTGTGAGATCAAGCCCCACACTGGGCTTTACGCAGGGAGTCTGCTTGAGATCCTCTCTCTCTCTCTCAAGTAAATAAAATCTTAAAGAAAAACTGTCAGTCTTGAGTTTACTCAAGAATGACGTAGAATTGCAATTCAAGACATGCAAGCTACAGTAAAACTATGGACAAATCTAACAAAGGACAGGAAGCGAAAAAGCAGGAGTTCAGGGCTATGATGGTTTCTCATTGGTTGAATTGCAGGAGTAGTTGATTTCTTGCAAGAGATGCAATGTGCATCTTTCCCTTTTGGGGCCTGTAATTAGTGATTCTTTTTTGTTGACTGTTCTTCTGTTGGGGTCTGTAATTGACAGTTCTTCCTGTAATTGACATTCTAGCCTGCCGACTCCACTTTAGTGAGATTTCTCTTTATCAATTTTCACGTTTTCAGTATAGCTTATTAGTTGTAGTATTTAAAATAATTTTTATGCTGGCTTTAGAAGGAAATCCAAACAAAAACTCCCCAGAATTTACCCTCTTTCCATTATCCAAATACACAGCCTCTCCCTTTTTCTGTGCTTTTATTCAAATCCTTCTCTTTGAGTATTCTCCCACACTTATCTACGCTGGAAAGGTCCCCTGTAATTTATGCCCATTCTTTTGACTATCACCTCTTTTGTAAAGGCTTTTTGACCTGTATCTCTGTCTCTCCCACCACCAGATGTGTGTGCATATATGTTTTCAGGGCTTGAATGCCTTTATGCATTATACCTTTAATTTATCTGATACTGACACACTTCTTCCTTCCAGGCACTCTGCTGAGACTGAATTTACAATGGCAAATAAAACACTGTCTTTGCTCTCAAGTACCAATATATATTTTTAATTAATAGACTTTATTTTCTAGAGCAGTTTTAGGTTTACAGAAAAATAGTAGAGTAGAAAGTACAAAGATCTTCCATATACCACGCTCTTCTCCAACCCCACACACAGATTCTTCTATTACGTTAGCATGGTACCTTTGTTACAATTGATGAACAGTATTCATACATTATTATTAACTAAAACCCAAAGATCACATTAGTGTTCAGGTTTTGTGTTTTGGCAAGTGTATAATGTCTTTATCCTCCATTGCAGTATCATACTAAACATCCCTGGTGCTCACTTATTGATCCCTTTTCCCTCCCCCAGTACCCTGGCAACCATTGATCATTCTACTGTCTATAGTTTACCTTTTCCCAAATTTCATATAGTTGGAATTATGCAGTATGTCGCCTTTCATACTGGCTTCTTTTACTTAGTAATATGCATATAAATTTCCTGTTTGTGTGCGTGTGTGTGGCTTGATAACTCATTTCTTTTTAGTGCTGAATAATATTCCATTGGATGTAACACAGTTTATTTACCCATTCACCTACTGAAGGACATCTTGGTTGTTTCCAAGTTTTGGCAATTATAAATAAAGCTGCTATAAACCTTCATGTGTATTTTTTGGGTAGACATAGTTTTTAACTTATTTGAGTATCATGAAGCATAATTGCTGGATCATATGGTAAGACTATAGTTAGCTTTGTAAGAAACTACCAGTTGTCTTCTAAAGTCGTAACATTTTGCATTCCTATCAGCAATATGAGAGTTACTGTTGCTCCACATCTTAGTCAGCACTTGGTATTGTCAGTGTTTGGAGTTTTTACCCATTTTAATAGGTATTTGGTAGTTTCTCATTGTTTTAATTTGCAATTCCTTGATGGCATATGATGTAGATCATCTTTTCATACGCTTATTTGCCATCTAAATGTCTTATTTGGTTAAGTTCCTGTTCAGATCATTTGTCCATTTTTATTTTTATTTTATTTACTTAATTCCCCCCCCATTTTTAAATTGGATTATTTTCTGATTGTTTAGTTTTAAGAGTTCTTTGTATATTTTGGATACAAGTCCTTTATTAGATACGTACTTTGCAAATATTTTCTCTTGTTTTTATTTATCTATTTTTAAAGATTTTATTTATTTGTCAGAGAGAGAGAGAGAGAGTGCGCACAAACAGAGGGAGTGGCAGGCAGAGGGAGAAGCAGGCTCCTCGCTGAGCAAGGAGCCCAGTGCAGGACTCAATCCCGGGACCCTGGGATCATGACCTGAGCTGAGGCAGATGCTTAACTTCTCTTTCTTTTAATAGTGTCTTTCATAGAACAGAAGTGTTTCTTTTTTTTTTTTTTTAAGATTTTATTTATTTATTTGCAAGAGAGAGCGAGCACAAGCAGGGGGGAACTGCAGGCAGAGGGAGAAGCAGGCTCCCCGCCGAGCAGGGAGCCAAACGCGGGACTTGATCCGAGGACCCCAGGACTGCGACCTGAGCCGAAGGCAGACGTTGAGCCGAGGGAGCCACCCAGGCATCCCAGAGCAGAAGTTTTTGATTTTCAATGGAGTCCAACTTAAATTTTTCTTTCATGGATAATGCCTTTGGTATTGTATCTAAAACTCATCACCAAACCCTCTATGTCTAGATTTTTTCCTATGTTATCTCCTACAAGTTTTATAGTTTTGTGTTTTATGGTTTTATAGTTTTATGTTTTGTGGATTTACATTTATAGGGCCGTGATCCATTTTGAGTTAATTTTTGTGCAAGGTGTAAGGTCTGTGTCTAGATTCATGTTTTTGCATATGGATGTCCAGTTTTCTAATACCATTTGTTGAAAAGACTGTCCTTTCTCCATTAAATCAGGTTTGCTCTTTTGTTAAAGAAGACTTGAATATGGGACGCCTGGGTGGCTCAGTCAGTTGGGCATCTGCCTTCGGCTCAGGTCATGATCCCAGGGTCCTGGGATGGAGCCCTGCACTGGGCTCCCTGCTCAGTGGGCACCTGCTTCTCCCTCTGCCTGCCGCTCCCCCTGCTTCTGCTCTCTCTCTCTCTGACGAATAAATAAAATACAATCTTAAAAAAGAAGACTCAATATATTTGTGTGCATCTATTTCTGGGTTCTTTATTCTGTTCCATTGATCTGTTTGTCTATTCATGTACCAATAACAGCCTTCTTGATTACTGTAGCTCTGTAGTAAGTCTTCAAGTCAGGAAATGTCACTTCTTTGATACTGTGCTCATTATTTCTGGGTCTTTTGCCTCTCCATATAAATCTTAGAATCACTTTTTTGATAGACACAAAATAACTTGTTGGGATTTTATTTTTATTTTTATTTTTTTTTAAGATTTTTATTTATTTATTTGACAGAGAGAGGCAGTGAGAGAGGGAACACAAGCAGGGGGAGTGGGAGAGGGAGAAGCAGGCTTCCCGATCCCAGGACCCTGAGATCATGACCTGAGCCGAAGGCAGACGCTTAACGACTGAGCCACCCAGGCGCCCCAGGGATTTTATTTTTAAATTGAAGTATCAGTTTTAGGAGTACAACATAGTGATATGACAAGTCTGTACTTTATGCAATACTCACCACAGTGTTGTTACCATCTGTCACCATGCAACAGTGCTGTTACAATACCATTGCCAATATTCCCTGTATTCGTCCCTGTGACTTACTCCAGAACTGGAAGCCTGTGCCACTCCCCTTCACCTATTTTGCCATTCCTCCCACCCTCTTCCCCTCTGCCAACTACCAGTTTGTTCTCTGTATTTATGGGTTTGTTTCTGCTTTTGTGTGTATGTTTTGTTTTTTAGATTCCACATATAAGTGAAATCCTATGGTATCTGTCCTATTTCACTTAGCCGTACCATACTAGGTCCATCCATGTTGTTACAAATGGCTAGATCTTAGTCTTTTTAATGGGTGAATAATACTGCTGTGTACACATGTATGTATGTGTGTGTACAGCATCTTTTTTTTTTTTTTTTTTAGAGATTTTATTTATTTATTTGACACAGAGAGTTAGCGAGAGCAGGAACACAAGCGGGGGAGTGGGAGAGGGAGGAGCAGGCTCTCCGCAGAGCAGGGAGCCCGATGTGGGACTCGATCCCAGGACCCTGGGATCGTGACCTGAGCTGAAGGCAGATGCTTAACGACTGAGCCACCCAGGCGCCCCTGTACAACATCTTTTTTATCCATTCATCTGTCAGCGGACACTTGGGTTGCCTTCATATCTTGGCTATATTAAATAATGCTGCAGTAAGCATAGGGGTGCATATGTCTTTTCAAATTAATGTTTCTGTTTTCTTTGGGTAAATACCCAGTAGTGGAATTACTGGATTGTGTGGTATTTCTATTTTTAATTTTGTGACGCTATACTGTTTTCCACAGTGGCTATACAGATTTATATTTTCAGCAACAGTGCATGAGGGTTCCTTTTTCTCCACATCTTTGCCAACACTTGTTATTTTTTGTCTTTTTTATACTAGCCATTCTGACAGGTGTAAGGTGATACCTCACTGTGGTTTTGATTTACATTTCCCTAATGATTAGTGATGTTGAGCATCCTTTCATATGTCTGTTGGCCATCTGTATGTGTTTTTTGGAAAAATGTTTATTCAGGTTCTCTTGCTCACTTTTAAATTGGAATATTTGTTTTTTTTTGGTGTAACTTGCTGGGATTTTCATTGAGATTGTATCACATCTCTAGATTAGGTTGGAAGAATTGACATCCTAATAATATAAAATTTTTTGGTCCATGGGGGCGCCTGGGTGGCTCAGTCAGTTAAGTGTCCAACTCTTGATTTTGGCTTAGGTCATGATCTCAGGGTTGTGGGGTCAAGCTCCGTGTTGGGCTCCATGCTGGGCATGGAGCCTGCTTGGTGTTCTCTCTCTCTCTCTCTCCCTCTGCCCCTTCCCTTCACCCCAGCTTGTGCTCTCTCTGTCTCTAAAATGAAACAAAACAAAAAAATCAAACAAACTTCTGGTCTATGAATATGAACTATCTCTCCATTTATTTAGGTCTCCTTGGATTTCTTTTATCAGAGTTTTGCTTTTTCCTGATATATATCTTGTACATATTTTGTTAGGTTTATACCTTAGTTGGCCTGTCCTCCCTCCCTCCTCTTTTTTTTTTTTTTTTAATTTTTTTTTTATTCTTATGTTAATCCCCATACATTACATCATTAGTTCTAGATGAAGTGTTCCATGATTCATTGTT
>NC_138374.1:58102489-58164990 GCF_054177405.1 Leptonychotes weddellii
TTTATTTATTTGAGACAGAGAGAGTGAGAGAGAGAGAGCACATGAGAGGGGGGAGGGTCAGAGGGAGAAGCAGGCTCCCTGCCGAGCAGGGAGCCCGATGCGGGACTCGATCCAGGGACTCCAGGATCATGACCTGAGCCGAAGGCAGTCGCTTAACCAACTGAGCCACCCAGGCGCCCCTCGTATCATTTCTTTTGTCTCAATTTGTTTTCTTTTGTCTCAGTTTGTGTTTTGTGGTTTATCAGAATGATCCATCTTGGTGAATGTTCCATGTAAGCTTGAGAACAATGTGTATTCTGCAGTTGTTGGATGAAGTATTCTATAAATGGCAATTAGATCCAATTGTTCAATGGTACTACTTAGTTCAACTGTGTCCTTCCTGATTTTTTTTGCCTGCTGGATCTGTCAATTACTGAAGTCTCCACAATAATAGTTGATTCTATTTTTTTATCTGTTTTTCCTTGTAGTTCTAGCAGTTTTTGCTTCACATATTTTGACATTCTGTTGTTAGACACATATACATTAATGATTGTTATGTCTTTTTAAAACATTGACCTTTTAAACTATTATGTAATGCTCTTTTTTATCCTTGATATTTTCCCTTCCTATGAAGTCAGCTTTTTCTGAAATTAATGTTACTATACTAGCTTTGTTTTGATTCATTTAGCATGTTATATCTCTTTTCATCCTTTTACTTTTAATCTATGTGTGCTTTATATTTAAAGTGGTATTCTGGTAGACTTTTTTTTTTTTAGTGCAGTCTAATAGTCTCTGTCTTTTAATTTGTGTATTTAGACCATTCATGTTTGAAGTGGTTATTTATATAGCTGGATCAATATCTCCCATATTTTGAATTCTTTTTAAATTTGTTACTCTGTTCTTTGTTACTTTTTTGTTTTCCAGTGGGTTTTTCTTTTTTTTCCCTTCACTGGTTTTAACTGAACATTTTATACGATGATTCCATTATCTCTCCTCTCTTAACATATAAATTATGCTCCTTAAAAAAAGTTTTTTTCATGTTTGCTGTAGAGTTGGTTATATTAATTTACAGCTAATGCATGCCCACTTTCAAATAACATCATCCACTACACAAGTAATGCAAATAATTTATAATACAGTATTCCCAATTCCTTCCTCTTATCTCTTATGACATTATTGTCATTCATTTCACTTATCTGTAAGCTATAATCACTGAATACATTGTTGCTGTATTTATTGAACAAGAGTTGTTATTGAACAAACTCTTATCTGTTAGATAAGTTAAGAACAAGAGAAGTAAAATACTTTACCTTAATTTATTCCTTCTCTAACATTCTTTTATTAATGTAGATCTGAGCTTCTGACTTACATCATTTTCCTTCTCTTTGGAGAATTTTTTTTTTTTTAACATTTCTTGCAAGGCAGGTCTACTGGCAATAAATTCCTTTAATTTTGTTTGTCTGAGAAAATCTTTACTTCTCACTATTGTCAGATAATCTCATTGGATACAGAATTTTAGGTAGGTTTTTTTTTTTTTTTTTTTCTTTTAGGACTTTAAATATTTCATGCCACTCTCTCATTTGCATGGTTTCTGAAGAGAAATTGGATGTAATTCTTACTTTTGTGCCTCGTTAGGTAAGATGTTTATTTCCTCTTGCTTCTTTCAAGATTTTTCTCTTTGTGTTTGATTTTCTGCAGTTTTGGATATGATATGTCAAGGTGTAGATTTTTTAGTATTTATCATGCATGGTATTATCTGAGCTTCCTGGATCTGTGGTCTTGTGTCTGCCCTTCATTAGCTGTAATCTCCTCTTACCATACAGGAGCCAGATTGATTAGGTCTGAGTGTTTTAGAGAGCCTGTGCCCCTGGACTGTGACCTTCAAAGTGCTTCTCAACCTTTCTTTTCCATCTTAGGTGAGAAAGGAAGCCTCAGACATGCTTGCATTGGGCATTTTCTTTCACCCATGTAGGTTAGGCTCTGGTAAAACCCATGGATCAGTTAGGCTTTTGCAAATTAGTTTTCCCCAAGGGCATACTTTTGTTAAGGAAAAGAGAGCTCAGTGTGTGTTTTAAAATGACTACCTGTCCCCTCTCCCTGCCAGAAATGTGAGGGGAATTTTCTTCAGTCTTTACCCTGAGAACCTCATGGGATTCCTGGAGATGAAACTCATGAAGGAATTGGGGCTCTGTTAAGGCTGGGACCCTTAGAATTTTAAATTCTCAAGCCTGTGCAGAACCCTGACTAAGGTTTGACTATGACTATTACTTGCCTAGATTAGGAATACTAGAAGGTAAAAGTAAGCATCTAATTTGGAGCCATTTGATAAGATTCCCAGGTTTGTGGTTATCTCATTTTGTCCCACCCTTTCTCTCAGTACAGAATTTGGGCTGCTCCTTTGCTAAGGGCCAGTTTCCGTGCAGGGTCCACCAAGTAACTATATTCTGTGCATTGTTTTCCTGGCCTCTCTTGTGTTCCTTGAATGTAGCATTTCCTGTCTTGTGTGCTTTCCAAGGAAAGAAAATAATTATTTAGATATTTAAATTCCTCCAATTGAGAAAAATGATTTCAAAAAATAGCTCATTGAAATTTAGCACATTTCCCTCCCTTTTTTGAATAAGAGCTCACATTTGCTGAAAACTCTACTTTGTGCCAACTGTGGTTTTAAAACTATTAGTTCTGTTAACTCATTTGATTCTACAACACTGCTCTAAGGTAGCTGTAATTACTGATCCCCTTTTTATGGACGAGGAAATTGAAGATTAGAGAGATTAGAGCAATGGGTTAAGGTCACACATTAAAAGACAGAGCTCAACTTCAATCCTAGGCAGTCTGGCTCAGATCCCAGGGTTTATGATTTTTTTTTCTTTGCTATATCCACATACTTTATTTAAGTATTATTCTTTAAGTCAACTCATGTTCTATAAATGTAAATTCTTTTTGAAAGGAAACTTGACATCACTGTGGTAAATTGAAAATCATTATAGTTTTACTGAAATAGAAAGTAAACATAATCTTGATGAAAATAAAACAATGCTGCAAAAAACAATTGCTCAGAACTTTGATCCAAGAACTGCTTTTTTCTTTTTTCAAAGTCAAGGCTAGCACTTGTTGAAGTGTTAAAATCTCCAAACTAAACTAAATTTCTTGATGTAATAAGAAGGAATCAGAGAATATTGACAAGGGAATAAGTGATTCAGTTTTTAGTCTCTATGGAGAAACTACTCACCTGTTAATTTAGTTCTTAAAATGCAGCAGTGTATCATTCATCACATAGGAGAAGCACGTGTGAGTGGCACATATGCAAACAAAAATTATCTATTAAATGATAGTTACCATCATTGTTAACAATCATTACCATCATCCAGACATCCTATTACACATAGGGCCTGAATCCTAAAAATAATTTTTGTTAGGATTTAAAATTTTTAGGTTAACCTAGCTCAGAGGTGCTCATTTTTTCTCTTTTGGATGCCACATTCTTCCACATATACAACAAAGATTTCTACTTCTCTATAAAAGAAAAAAGCAACAACAGACCTTAAATGCCCCCTGTTCTTTTTTTTTAATTTGCATGTTATTTTTAAAAAATTTTTATTTCTTTTTAAAGATTTTATTTATTTATTTGACAGAGACAGAGCGAGAGAGGGAACACAAGCAGGGGGAGTGGGAGAGAGAGAAGCAGGCTTCCTGCTGAGCAGGGAGCTGGATGCAGGGCTTGATCCCAGGACCCTGGGATCATGACCTGAGCAGAAGGCAGATGCCTAACAGACTGAGCCACCCACGTGTCCCTAAATTTGCATGTTCTTAAATTATTTAGCACTCCACTGCTTATACAGCACCACCTGGAATTAACAGGACAAAGGGGAAAAGGGATGTGTAGATGTGTAAGATGTGGTCTCATTTATACTATAGGTAAGACTCAGTAGTGCTCTCGTTTCCTGTACTACTTCCTTATCACTCTATTTCCTTCTTTTAGTCACAACTGTTTAAAAATCCATTCCTTCCTTCCTTCCTTCCTTTTCTTCTTTTCCTTTCTCCTTCCTTCCTTCCTTCCTTTTCTTCTTTTCCTTTCTCCTTCCTTCCTTCCTTCCTTCCTTCCTTCCACCCTTCCTTCCTTCCTATGAGTAAACATATTTCATTGTGGAAAATGTGGCAAGTACATAAAGTATAGGCAAAATGAAAGTACTCCTGTTACTCAGGAGTGACTATGGCTAAAGTGACCACAGGCTTTCTTGGAGGAGGACTGTGCACTTACTTTCCCTACTTTTTCATGATTCACTCACTCTGCCACTTCACCCCTGCAGGGTCTCTGCTACTGGTGTGGTGTCTCTTAGTAGCCACACCACTGTGAAGAAATTACTAATGTCTTCATGTTGTGGCTCCCTCATCTGTAAAACTGGGATAACAATTTACCTTGTAGTGTCCTTGTGAGCATTACATGATCGGATGCATAGAAAGCATTAAGAATAGTGTCTGAGACAGCTCTAAATCAATGCTGGCTGTCACCGTAATTGTGCTCCCCTCAAGAAAAATGGGATGTCTGCCCCCGTGGTCCTAGCTGACGTCATCATCTCTTACTGCAAAGTCCAGCTTCTGCTCCATCTCTGCCTTTTAAAATTCTGCTATTTTTCAGGGTTATCTCACATGCATTCATTCTCCCTTGTGAATTTCTGTTTTGACCCTCATTCCCATAGACTGTGTTTTTGTCACTTTTGGTGTCGTAATGCTGGCATTCTAAAAACATGGAATGTGTTGAATTACAGTCCTTTTTTGTGTTTTGACTTAAAAAGGGAATTCCTGTATAGGTAGGCTGGATTTTGAAGTGTAATAGCAGCAAAGGCAGATGGAAAATTAAACTGTGGTTTGTTATTGGGCTTCTAGGCATGACCAAAGCTTGGGCATCTTGGCAGGGTTAGAGTTAGAGATGATGTAATTTCTGGGATGAGCTTATGACTGGAAAAGGAATCACAAACAGCAAAATGTACAGGTTGTTAGCTTTGGAAAAAAAAAACATGCACAGAATTCTTATGTAATCAATCTGAATATTGTTTAATTGACATTTTAAACTCCATAATGGTGCCCAGTTATGTCTAGCTTTATCAGAACTGTGTTTTGTTAAGTTTCAGGAAAACCTTCTAGGCTGGCCCAAGTCAGGATATCTGCAATTCTGTCACATCCTAATAATTATTGTAGCATTTTTGTTTGATGGTTTTAGACTTAAGGCACTTTAGCAAGTTTAGAATTGGTACTTTACTTTTATATTCCTGCTCCATACTTGTGTATGTATTAACTCCAGGTAAGCAAGATCTTAAATCAATTGAAATGTGAAAACCTGGATTTTAAGGTGAATGGTTAAAACATCCTCTTTTAAAGGAAGGGTTTCATAATGACTCTTGAGAATTTAGATTTTAAAAGTGGAATAATTTAATGTAGCCTCCTAATAATTTCACATTGGAACTCCTGTAGTCTAAAATAAGATTTTACATGTTCTAAATTCTTCATAATAGTGATTCTGACTAGTTTTTCTATTCTAATAGTGATTGTGGCTGGAAGGTTAGCAGTTACTTTTTGTTGTTTTTTGTTTGGCAAAAGTGGCATTATATTAAATATGGATTGTTGGGGCGCCTGGGTGGCTCAGTTGGTTAAGCTTCTGACCCTTGATTTCAGCCCAGGTCCTGATCTCGGTGTCTTGAGATGGAGCCACGTTGGGCTCCGTGCTCAGCGGGGAGTCTGCTTGAGGACTCTCCCTCTCCCCCTGCTTGCATGCACGCATGTGCACTGTCTCTCAAATAAATAAATAAATCTTAAAAAAATATTGTGAACTCCTAGAATTTACTTACATACTTGAACACATTTACATACTATCAGGTGTAAAACGTATGGGAGTATGTGTATATGAATACACACGTGTGTGTATTCACACTCAAGAACATTTACTGCTATGAATACTGCCTTTGTTTATGTCTCCCCATTTTCACAACAATTTTTATTTGCTTTGGTTTCAAACATATAGTCAAATTATGTTCAAAATGTTTCCATATCAAGTATAAGTTAGTTTACAGACCTAACAGGTATTTGTGACATGTTCTACAAGTTGTTTGACTTGATTTTGTTAATTAAGTTTAGTAAACTTGAACAGTTGGTCCGCCAGAAACAATGGTAGCAATTGTGACAATTTTGAGAACAAACAGGTCTGTAAAAAGAAAAAAATGCATTTACTATTCATGAACACCTAACATTTCGTTAAGCCAATTCTATCCATACTATACTTACAATGTAAGGGAGAGTAAAGCAGTGTTCAGACTCTTGCAGTGTCAGGAAGGAAGAAGCTCTATTAGGAAACAAAACTGGCAAGAGACTCTGTACTGGAGCTTACAGACCGTCATGCCGAACGATGGCACTGTGGTGGCTTGTCATTGTGACCCATGTGCTGGCGCAGGTACTACCTTCTCCAAGGAATGTACTGGTGTTCCTTGTGATCTCTATATTTTGTGGGGAAAATGCATGTCTGGCTGGTAGCCACACCCCCCATTACGCCAAATAATTGATTAATTAATCAAATTAAAATAAATTTGAAATCCGAGTAGAACCATAACTGTTGATACATCTGTATTCCTTCTTTCATTCATACTTATTTCCTTGAATGACCTTTGTACTTCCTCTTTGTAGAGTTTCTTTGTTGGAGAAGGTCAGGAGGACAACATTATTAAAATTCTTTAGATCCCTGTCACTTCACCACTTAAAATACTGCTTTTTCTGAGGTTATCTTTTCTTTTGAGTTTCAGGATAAAGACCTTTTACTCTAAAAGCTCTGGTTTTTTGGATACTTGTTTTTTGTATAATGGCACAGACTTCTTTCAGAGTTTAGGCATATGATGATTGCTGCTCTTTATGCAGGCTAAGTAGTCAATAAGCCTTGATTAAAATGTAGAGCTGAGGTTTTTTATTTCAACTGGTATTAAATTGAGATAGTATATAGAGAGAAACAAAGCTAATATTGCAGTGAAATGAAGTGATAAAAATAGTGTACTTGACATTTACCTGTAGTGACTTTAAAACTTCTCGGAGGCTAATGGCATATTGTTTGATTTTGATTCTACCTCCGTATGATTAGGCGTATACCTAGGCTATTCACGGTTAACTTTTGGAGAGGCAGTAAATGATAGGGATTGAGAGCACAACCCTGGAATCAGACTGTCTGGGATGGAAGGCAGGCTCTGCCATGTGTTTGTTCTATGACTTTGAGCAGTTACTTAGTTTTGCTAATCCTCAGTAAATGGAAACGACCGTATTCCAGTTTTTACCATTGTTGTTACTATTTTAAATTTCTACAACAACTTCATTTTCTTGAGGTTCACTGGTCTACAGATCAAATTCCAAAACCAAAGCTGTTTAGAGCTTTGCTTGAACCTCACAAGAGCTCATATGAGAAATGTCAACCTTTAATAGTGAACAACCAGGTATTAAAGGTAATGTCTGTCCTACAATTACATGGACATAATGGATATAAATGCTTGGAAACTTGTTTGCACTTAAGGGCTTCTTATACAGCTGCAGAGTACTTCATGCACACAGTCATTTTGTGTAACGTAGGAGGCATGTTTAACATGCCTTTTCTGCAAATAACTGATTTCCAGTGTCCCTCTCCCTCCCCAGCTTCCTTACCTCCTACCCCCCTTGAAGTCATTCTGCTCTAGGAGGAAACCCTACTTGGCACACTCTGTAAGACCCATACTAACGATTATCTTCCCATGAATAAGGAGTTCGAATGATCTTGAAACCGTTTTCCCTTTTCCCACCTTTTAATCTCTTGATAAATTTATCTGTTGGTAGGGTAATGATTGTTTTTTCTTACCAGACTTTGTTTTAGATGGTATTTAAAGGCTAGTCTCCGCTTTGTTCTTGTGAGTCCATTTCAGGTTCTCTCACTTACTATTCTTCATCTTCTTTAATGAATTTTTCTTCTGCATGGGAAGCATTTGATAAGTAAGTTTATGGCAAGCGTTGGTGAATTTTTAGTAGTGGGGCAGGTAGTAAATATTTAGGCTTTCCAGGGTCTTTATCACAACTACTCAACTCTGTTGTAGCTTGAACACAGCCAAAGATAATGCACACAGATAATACATAAAGGAATGAGTATGCCTGTGTTCTAATAAAGTTTATATATATAAATATTTAATTCCAACCCCCCAATAAAGTTTTATTATGGACACCGAAATTTGAATTTTGAATGATTTTTGTGTGTCATGAAATAGTCTTTTTGGGGGCACCTGGGTGGCTTAGTCTGGTAAGCGGCTGCCTTCAGCCCAGGTCATGATCCCAGGGTCCTGGGATCGAGCCCCATGTCGGGCTCCCTGCTCGGTGGGAAGCCAGCTTCTCCCTCTCCCACTCCCCCTGCTTGTGTTTCCTCTCTCGCCGTCTCTCTCTCTTTTTTATTTATTTGACAGAGAGAGAGACGGCGAGAGAAGGAACACAAGCAAGGGGAGTGGGAGAGGGAGGGGGAGAAGCAGGCTTCCCTCAGAGCAGGTAGCCCGATGCGGGGCTCGATCCCAGGACCCTGGGATCATGACCTGAGCTGAAGGCAGACGCTTAACGACTGAGCCACCCAGGCGCCCCTAAATAAATAAAATCTTAAAAAAAAAAAAAAGAAATAGTCTTTTTGATTTTTTCCAATCAGTTAAAAATGTGGAATTATTCTAAGCTTGTGGGCTGTGTAAAAGCAGGAAGATTTGGTACGTGAATTGTTGCCTGTGGACTTCTGGTCTAGTATCTTATCTATATGGCAAGTGCAGTGGTGATAAAGTACCCATAAATGCTAGGTGTCATTTTTACTATGAGCTTCTGCTCCTTTGAGTACCTTATTGTATTAATAAGTAATAAAAGTATGACGTGTGGTATTCTGGTTATGTATTGCTGTGTAAAAAGTCATTCACTAACTTAGTGGCTTAAAACATCAGTTTTTTTTCTTCTCTCTCATATTTCTCTTGGTAGACTTGGTTCAGCTCTCTTACTCAGACAGCGCCCAGCACTGGCCTGGAGTTGTTGGAAGGCTCACGTGCACTGGATTTCCAAGATGACTGGCTCATGTGGCTGATGGTTGATGTTGGTTCGGGGAGCTCTATCTTTGCATGGCCTAATCCCTGTGGCCTGGGCTTCTCACAGAGTAGTACCTGGCTCCAAAACGGGGTGACCTAAGAGTCCCAGGTAGAAGTGATGAGGCTTCTTTTGACCTGTTCTAGGAAGTCACACACAGTGTCGGTTTCACCACATTCTATTGATCAAAAGCAAAGTGTTAGGGCTAACCCAAATTCAAGGGCCT
Organism: Leptonychotes weddellii; assembly: GCF_054177405.1. Lineage (NCBI taxonomy): Eukaryota > Metazoa > Chordata > Mammalia > Carnivora > Phocidae > Leptonychotes > Leptonychotes weddellii. The sequence continues at coordinate 58,111,791 of NC_138374.1, forward strand.
ACGTGAGGGCATGAACCCCTAGGGGTGTCGTTCACTGGAGAGCTGTCTTTGAAGACTACTTACCATGTGGGGCACTATTCTTCACTAAATTCAAGATACTGGTTCCCTTTGGAGAGGGTAGGGAGAAGTGGACAGAGGGGGGAATATAATTGGAGAAAATTAAATTTCTGATATTATATATTTTGTACTATGTGGCTATACATAGCTTTTTTTTTTTTTTTTACACTTTTGGTGCTTTTAAAATATTTCATAATAGGGACACCTGGGTGGCTCAGTTGGTTAAGCTTCTGCCTTCGGCTCAGTTCATGATCCCAGGGGTCTGGGATCGAGTCCCGTATCGGGCTCCCTGCTCACAGGGAATCTGCTTCTTCCTCTTCCTCTGCTGCTCCCCTTGCATGTGCTCTCTCTCTTTCTGTCAAATAAATATCTTAAAAAAAAAATTTTTTTTAGGATAAATTTAGGAAAATAGGATAAAATTAGGAAGAATAGTAGAATGGACTCTTATTTACCTGCCACTCAACAAACACGGACTCCTGGCTAATCTGGTTTCATTTACACCCCACCCATTTATTTTGAAGCAAATTAAATACACCATAACATTTCAGATCTACATATTTCACTTGTATCTCTGAGAGATAAGAATTAAAAAAAAATTAATCCTAACCTAACCATAGTATCTAAATCTTAAATAATTCCTAAAACTTCAATCATACCTAAAACTTCAGTAGTATAATCCCTTAAATATAATCAACTAAACAGGAAGTTCAAATTTCTAATTGTCTATTAAATATCATGATTTTTTGTTTGTTTTTTTAGATCAAGATTCTATAAAGATTCACACATTGTAATTGGTCATGTCTGCTGAATCTCTTTTGATCTATTATTGGTTTCTCCTTTTTTATTTTTCTTTTCAATTTATCTGTTAAAGAGATCGAGTCCTTGTTTGCTGATTGCATTCCACTGACTGCATTACATTCACTGAGATCATTGAATAGGTTTTGTTATTCCCTATAAACTGTCAGTTAAATTTAGCAGCTCTATCAGATTCAGATTTGTTTTTGGATAGAACTTCTTAGGTTGTGTGGTATGTTTTTTCATGTGGATGCAAAATAATGCTTGTTTGTCTCTTTATTGAAGAAAAATGCACATATCCACTAATTTTTAGCAAGTGCGAAATGGTGATATTCTGATTCTAGAATTCATTCTCCTTTTCTAAATTTATAATTCATTTTCTTTTACTGCTGGGAATACTGCTATAAAGAGAAAAATCCATAAATCCCCTATTTGCTCATCTCTTGGTACAGTTTACATAAGAAATTTTCAAATAAAGAGTTAGTTCACTTGTCTCCTTCTGTCTCACATGTGTATCCCTTTTTTTACTCCAAGATTCAGTTTTCTAGGCCCCCAGGAAGATAGGACTAGAATATAAAATAATTACTCTTGATTTATTCCACAGCATGCACTGAGTCTCAAAATAATACCAATCCTGTGACCAACAATATGATTACTGTCAAGCATGTTTCCTTCCCCGGTTCTTTTTATCTTTGTGTGTATCTCACGTGGAATATATAAATTACTTGTTTTAAATCCTTTGGTATAGTCTCTGTCTGTATAGTTAGGCCTCTGACTGGCTACACATTTATTTTTAGGAATTTATATTTAGGAATTTATATTTAGGAATTCCTGCATTAAAATTTAATTTAATTTTATAATTACACCAATTATTTATCTTCTTTCTACCCTGTGCCTTCTCTTCCCCTTTATTATTTATTTATTTATTTATTTATTTTCAAAGATTTTATTAATTTATTTGTCAGAGAGAAAGGGGGAGAGAGAGAGAGAGAGAGAACAAGCAGGGAGAGTGGCAGGCAGAGGGAGAAGCAGGCTTCCTGCTGAGCAGGGAGCCTGATGTGGGACTCCATCCCAGGACCCTGGGATCATGACCTGAGCAGAAGGCAGATGCCTAACAGACTGAGCCACCCAGGCATCCCTTTTTTCTTCCCCTTTAACCATTTTTAAGTTTATGGTTTAATCTTTTCATTGTTTTTAACATTATATACCATTTGGGGTATAATTATATTATTATATTATTTTTATTATATTATCAATTTATTAGATAAATGGTAGCAAACTATACACACTTCCCCCATCTTGCTTGTTTTCCTTAACAAGGTATCCTTGAGATTTCTTCAGAGCTGCAGGGAACTCCATTGTGTGAATGTACCATTTTATTTAGTTTGCTACTTTTTTTTTTTTTAAGATTTTATTTATTTATTTGAGACGGAGATAGTGACAGAGAGCATGAGTGGGGAGGAGAGGGAGAAGCAGGCTCCCTGCTGGGCAGGGAGCCCAACATGGGACTCGATCCCAGGACCCAGGGTTCACGACCTGAGCCGAAGGCAGATGCTTAACTGACTGAGCCAGCCAGACACCCTAGTTTACTACTTCTTAATTAACATTTGGATTGTTCCCAGTTTTTTGCTATTATAGTCTTGCTATGAATTGCCTTGTCTTCTCACGGCCTTTTGTTTTGTTTTGTTTTTTAACCAATGTATGTCTTTTCATGTTTTTGCTAGTGTATCCTTGAAATAAATGTCTAAAAGCAGGTTGATGGGTCAAAGGGCAAATGAGTATGTAATTTTGTTGAATGTTGCCAAATTTCCTTTTGTAGAGTCTGCTGTATTTTGCATTTTCACCAACATATGAGAATGATGATATTCTCACAGCCTCATCTACAGAGTATGTCATCAAACATATTTTTACTAATATAATGAGTAAAAAAATCACATGTCTACTTGGTTTTAATTTCAGTTTTCCTATGAGGAATGTTGAGTTTTTTTTCCCATATGATTAAGAGCCATTTTCACTTACTTTTCAATCAGCTGTTTATTTCTTAGTCCATTTTTCTATATCATCATTGGTCCTTTTTTTCTCTATTTTTAAAAAAATTCTTTATAGATAACTGACATCCCCATCATTTGTGGTAAAAATTGTAAATGTCTTTGTCATTTTACTTGTGATTTTTCTTGCCATTTGGGTTTTTCTTTTTGTTTTTAGTAATCACATTTATCTCTTTGTTTCACTGCTTTTAGGGTTTGATCATAATTAAAAACGTTTTCTCCATTGGCTATAGAGGAAGTCACTTAAGTTTTCTTCTGGGTTTACATGATTTCATATTTTTAGATTTAAATTTCTTATCCATTTGGAATTTATCTTAGTGTATGATATGAGGAATGGATCCAGTTATATATATTTTTAATCCATTTATTAAAATACCCTCCCCCAAGTAAGTGTCTTTATCAAATATTACATTTGCATTTATAATTGGAAGTAATTCTGGATTTTATTTTGCCTGATTGGTCTGCCTATTCATGTGTCAGTACCAACAGTTCATGTTTTTGTTTTTTTTTTAAGATTTTATTTATTTATTCAATTGAGAGAGAGTGAGTGTGCAAGCAGGGGGGAGGGCCAGGGAGGAGGGGCAAAGGGGGAAGGAGAGGGACAAGCAGATTCCATGCTGAGTGTGGAGCCCAGCATGGGGCTCGATCTCACAACCCTGAGATCATGACCTGAACTGAAACCAAGAGTCAGATGCTTAATCAATTGAGTCACCCAGGCGACCCCTCCCCCCGCAACAATTCATGCTTTAATGTTGGCAACTTTATAATGTGTTCCACGTAGTCACCCCAACTCCATGTTCCTTTGCAGGATTTTTCTGGCTTTGTTGTATGTTTGCTCTTTCAGATGAACTTCAGAACTGACTTGTCTAATTCTAGGAAAAAAACAAAGTGGTATTTTTATTTAAATTGTTTTAAATTAATGCATTAACTTGGAACTGAACATCTTTGTGATGTTGAATCTTCCTAACCAAGGCATGTTTTTCCATTTCCAGTTCAAGTTTGCTTTCATGACTTTCAAGTGTGTTTTGTATTTTCTTATTTTTTAAAAAAGATTTATCTACCTATTTGAGAGAGAGAGAACGTGCATGTAGGGAGAGAGGCAGAGGGAGAGAATCTTCAAGCAGATTCTCCGCCAAGTTCACAGCCCAACATGGGGCTCCATCTTGATCTCACCACCCATGAGATCAAGACCTGAGCCGAAACCAAGATTCGGCCCGATTGACTGAGCCACCCAGGTACCCTAAGTTTTGGACATTTTAAATTAGGCAAAGACTTTAAGTCATAAGACATCTCAAAAAACTTACTACAGTAAGCAGAAAAATTGAGGATTATTGCTGTAGGGACCTGCATTTTCTCTATCTTGGAATTATTAATGCTATTGATATTATGTATAGTAGTAGATCTTTTGTATCTGTATTTAGTTTCTTTACTTCAGGACATCTTTAATGCACCTGTCTTTAGGAGGCAGAAAGCTCTACACGTTGGTCCAGTAAAAGAAGAACAAAAACGAAAACAAAAAACAAAGGCTGACCGGGGGAGTGATGGTAGGGAAGGAGAGAGCTGTACAGAAGCCTAGGCTGTGGGTGTTATCTACAGTTAAGTTCAACATTTATATGAACTCCTAAGCCTGTAGTCTTTGTATCCCCTAAAAGAATTTTGAAAAGCTTTTTGCCTCCTTACACATTTTTTAGTTGACATCTAACATTTTTACCATAAATTTAAACTGCTGCAAATAATGTGATTTCCTGTTTATGGTAAACAGTGTCATTTAAAAAGAATACCATTACATCATTCTTCTAAATGTAGCCAAGAAATTGGAATAACAGCATTTTTAAGACATCTGGTCATGCATTAAAGAAATAAAAACAAGATCTTTGACAGCTAAATTTGACATTATTTTTCTCTTTAAATGTGTATTTCCTTCCCCTTCCTGCATACATTGTATTGAAATACACTTTTGTGCTAATTTGTTGTTGTTGACCACTGTATCATACTTCTTGGCAATAAAAATGCATTTAAAATAATATAAATTAATATTTAAAATAATTATTTAAAAATTTTCTTTGACCATAGGCTTTAAGTGCAAAGACATTTTCTACTGGATTGTTACCATTACAATTATGAGCAGTGTAAAATTTATCCAAACAGCACGAATGTATTAAAATATTTGAGAATGATTATATTTAAAAAAAAAACAAAATTGTTTTGGAAATGCCATTTCTTAGAGAGATGAATGAGACTGATTTTAGTTCTTCTTGTTTGAATAACACTTCTTACCAGAATAAAACAGGGTTCAGCAACAATTCCACTTCTGTTTTTGTTTTTATAGCTATAATCTTGAGAAACCTGGTTCACATGAATAATAAATGGTAATAAAAAGAGGTTTTATTATAACAGGTCGTTCAGTCCTTTGACCTGCTTCCACGTCACATGCCAAAAGCACATAGCAATTTATTATCAATTGCTCTTAAGGAGCAGCTGGACAACTAGATGATGCCCTTCTTTGGTTTTATTCAAAGTAAAGAGTTGGAAATCACCTCAGTTGCCAAAGAATTTGTTAATCAGACAATAAGGTCATTTACTTTCTTGAATATACAGCAGTAAAATCTGAACTGTGGTTATACTTGGAACCCCAGTGATTACTATAGCCTGACACCATGTATCCTAGAAAGATGCAGAGTGTGAAAGTGGTTTGCTTTTTTTTTTTGGAAATTGGGAGGGGAGGGACTTTATGTGAAGGGACTGGGAAGAGGAAGAGAACCGGTACTCTCATGTTCTTCAGCAGATCAATTTTAGGAAAGAGTAAAAATGGAAATTGATAATCTGGATATTGATATGTAAAAATATCCACATTCCAGTTTGTATTCTGAATCTTGTAGGGTATATATAGCCCCAGTTTGAAGACTCCCATTCCAGGCAGCCCATGGGAGAAGGGGCAATACTTGGGGCTACGTTGGTCCATCTAACAAAAAGAAACACAACAGCTGGAGGTCAGTAGGAGTGGTGCTGCTATGCTCGGGAAAACTTAAACATATCAGTATTGCTTATACAGGAGCATCGCTTGGTGTATCCATATTGTCCTCACAAGATGTTTTACATGTGGTCAGTGAAAACAAAACAAAAATGTGTAACATGAACAGACACTCACCAAAGAAGACACGCAGATAGCAAGTAAGCATGTGAAAAGATGCTCCACTTCATGTCATTAGGGAAATGCAAATTAAAACAACAATAAAAAAAAATGAACACTAAGATATCATTATATACCTATTAGAATGGTGAAAATCCAGAACACTGACAACACCAAGGGCTGACAAGGACGTGGAACAGGGGAACTTTTGTAGAGTGCTGGTGGGAATGCAGAATGGTACTGCCACTTTGGAAGACAGTTTGGTGATTTCCTATAAGACCAAATATACTTTAACACACAATCCATCAATTGTGCTCCTTGGTTTTTGCCTAAAGGAGTTAAAAACCTGGGTCACCTGGGTGGCTCCGTCCGTTAAGTGCATGCCTTCGGCTCAGGTCATGATCCCAGGGTTCTGGGATGGAGCCCAGGGTTCTGCTCAGCGCGGAGTCTGCTTCTCCCTCTGCTTCTGCCCCTCTCCCCCCCGACCCATGCTCTCTCTCTCAAATAAATACATAAAATCTTGAAAAAAAAAGATGCATGAAGAGAGGGCACACTGAGGTTTTTCTTTTTTTAAAGGAGTTAAAACCCTTCACAAAAACCTGTACATGGATGTTTAGAGCAATTTTATTCATAATTGCCCAAACTTGGAACCAACCAAGATGTTCTTCAGTAGGTGAATGGATAAGTAAACTGTACTACATCCAGAACAAAGTATTATTTAGTGCTAAAAAGAACTGAGCTTTCAAAAGGCACGGAGGAAGCTTAAATGTGTGTGACTAAGTAAAAGAAGCTGGTGTGAAAAGGCTACATACGGTATGTTGCCAACTATATGACATTCTGGGAAAAGGCCAAACGATGGAGGCAATAGAAAGATGAGTGGTTGCCAGGAGTTAGGGGCGGGGTGGCCAACAGATGAACAGGCAGAACACAGGATTTTTAGGGCAGTGAAAATACTCTGTGTGATACCATAATGATGGGTGTGTGCCATGATGCCTCTGTTCAAACGCATAGAATTTACGAAACCAAGAGTGAACCCTAATGTAAAGTATGAACTTTGGGTGATTAGCCTGTGTCCATGTAAGTTCATCAGTGATAACAAATGTTGGGAGATACAACGAATGTGGGAATCCTGCATGTGTGGGGACAGGAGACACTGGGAAATCTCTGGCCTCTTCTTCATTTTGCTCTGACACTAAACTTAAAACTGCTCCAAAAATTAAAATCTTGAAACAAACAATACTTTGATTTTGAATTCTGTTGAGTAATATTTATGTGGACCTTAAATAATGAAGTTCACATAACTTTGGTCAGTCTGCTTGAGGACTACTTGAATTTAGCTAATTTTGAAGAATAGAGGGTTCTTTGGCCTACTTTTTAGAGCTGTGGCCAGCTATTCCTCATAAAGGACTGAGCCCTTTTCCTGGTGGAATGAGTTCATAGTGCAGGTACGTGAGTGCAGGCATGTATTTTGGCAGAAGATATTTCAGAGCCATTGCCTTAAATTATTCATTTTTAAAAACCTCAGCTGGGCTCTTGAGAGAAAGAAGATAGCAGATGAAGGCCTAGGGTTAGGGACTGAAATGCAGCATGATATTTGCTGTTGGGTTAGCAAAGCTGTCTGTGCTGGACATGCAAGAGACATCATCATTGACATTGTGTATTGAAAAGTCGGAGAACCTGACCTACATTTTGGCCACACAGAATGGTCATCTCACTTCACCTTTTGAGAACACCTTTCACTACACCTCTGTGTACGGCAAAATGTTCCTTAAGAATTTGCTTTTGATCTGCTGGTGATTTATGTAAGTGAAAACTGGCACATTCCCTCTATGTCAGGTACAATTCTAAATACATTAGTCCTTTCATTGAATGTTTATAACTCTGTGGAGTTCATACTGGTTTTATCTCTCCATTTTATAGATAGGGAAACTGGGGCACTGTGTGATTAAGTAATTTGCCCAAGGTTACACTCTAATGAGTGGTAGAGCAAGGACTCAATCCAGACTGTCAACTCCCTAGTTTCTGCTCTTAACCATTGTATTATGTTGCTTTTGGGTATTTGAACAGAACCGCACAGAGCAGAGCTTCCAAATCTGTGTGCCACAGTGTGGTGAATGGGGTTCAGATATACTGATCCTCTCTGTCTCAGAGTTGGCAGGCACTCCCAGGCCAATTTGCCCATCTCAGGGAACAGCCTTTTGTTCTTACCCACAGTGCTAGTTCAAATACTCCTGTATGTGTCAAGAAATGGGAAAGATTGGGAGGCGCTGTCACAGAATGTAGGAGGGCTGACTTTGATCTAAAGGATCTGTGGGCAGATGCCATAAAATCACTACATACCCACTAAAAAGAACTAAAAACAAACAAATCGACCTGTTGATGTTGTTAATGTAGTTAGTCTGAAAGGTGAAGCAAATCTGTGTGGATTTATTTAATTCAGGGGTTATTAAAAGACAGGCTTGGGGGCAGATTTAACCTGGGAATCTCTATAAACAACCTTATGTTATAGCCCAGCACAGTATTTAAACAAAAATAGAATTTGTGTGCCTTTGCTTGGGTTGGGAGTATTCCCACGAATGGTCCCTACAGCTGCTGTGGATCTAAAATTTCCTACTTTTCTGTGCCTGGCTCAAAGATATTTGAGTATACAGCTAGTTCTTGGTGAAATCACTCAAAGGAGGTGGTAGGCCATCCGTGTTTGGATGCTTTTGAATTAATTATCTTTTGGTTATTTTCACTTGGGGTTTGATTGGGGGGTGGGGCGACAGTGCTAGACTTATCCAATAGGCAGAATAAAAACATGCTTCGGCACCAGCCAGTTAGCCCCAAACAACAACAACGTCCTCATTCCTTTCTTCTTTTTCTGAAAAATTATCTGGAAAAAGTTTATTTCATATGTCATAAAAAGTTACGAAAGTAGTTTTAGAAAACTATATTGCCTGTCATGTAAGTTCTCAAAAAGTGTATTATTTTCTGTAGTTATTACTGGTACAATCAGAACTACTCTGGATTTCCTTATACTAATATCTCAGTATTTTTAATTTGAATTGCATATTTTGAGAGGAGAAGTATTATAAATCTTGCACTGGAGAAAGTGACTGTCTTCTTTGGGGAGGTGGTTTCTAGAAGAGGTTATCCAACCTATGAAATCACTTCACAGTTCAAGTCTGTATAATGTACCTACCTTAATTATTACGATGGGTTGGGAATATTTAGTATATCACACTAACTCATTTTCCTTTAAAAAACATTTTTTAAAATATATGAAATTGTAGTGAATATTATAATGATTACCTGAGAATCTTCCAATCATCTTTATGAAGTCTTTTTTTTTTTTTGCCATGTTTGCTTTTGGTATTTTTTTAAAAAAATAAATTGTACAAATATTTTTTATTTCTGTTTTTTTTTACCCCTTTCTAATCTGATTTTTTTTTTCTCATTGCGTGTCCAGAATAACTGTTTCTTAAAGTTGGTATTTGCTATTTTCAAGCATGTTTTTATAGTACAGTATTATTTCAGATTTCATTAAAATGGTTTCATGCTCTGCATATAGTTCTGCACTTTTTTTTTTGACTATCATGATTTTGTAATTATATATATGGCTGTAGTTCATTCATTTTTAACTGCTGTGAGTGATGTCATTTTGTAAATATAGTTTTCTATAGGCATCCATTCTCTGTTGATAAACACTATTTGTTTCCCCTTCTCTGCCTGTCACTTCAGAAACTGACAGCATGGGGTAGGGGCGAAAAGCAGGGACTCAGGAAGTTTTTTCTGGTTCTCGTCGCATTAACATGATTAACAAACCAACTAATAGGTGAAAGTAGGCCGTGCATGGATATATGAGGAGATGGTATGATGAACAAAGGGTACTGATTAATCCAATGTTGGAGACATGAGGTTCAAAACTGAAATAAAAAGTAAACAAGTGGTAATAATAGTACCTAACTCATGGAGTTATAATGAGGATTAAATGAGTTAATATTTGTAAAAAAAAAAAAAACTTAGAATAGTGCCTGGCACACAGTAAGTACTACATAAATATCTGTCATATAAAAATATAAAATAATATACAATAAAAGTTCTTGAAAAATCTCTCCTTGGGTACTTGAGAATTCAGTTCTTCTAGATATGTAACTAGGAGAGAGTAGAATTGCTGACTCAGGGCATGCATGTAGGTTTTCTTTTGTTTTTTTTAAAGCCTTTAAATGTCCCCCCCTCTTTATTGAGGCAGAGTTGACAAATAAAAATTGTGTGTATTTAAGGTGCCCAATGTGATGTTTTGAAGGGTATGCACATCTTCAACTTTGTCAGATATTGTCAGATTGCTCTCCAAAGTATTGGTACTAATTAAGTTTACAAGCCCCATCATCCAAATGTGTATGAGAGATGACATTTCTCCTGATTCTTTCACCATTCTACATGTGAGAATCTTAAGTTTTTGTCAGTTTTTGGTTGTGAAATGAATCTCACCGTGGTTTTAATTTGTTGCATTTCCCTGTTTCAAATGAAATTGAACTGCTTTTATATGTTTAATGGCCATTTTAGTTTGGTCTTTTATAAGTTGCCAAATATATTCTTTTTTTTAAAGATTTTATTTATTTATGGGGCACCTGGGTGGCTCAGTCGGTTGAGCGTCTGCCTTCGGCTCAGGTCATGATCTCAGGGTCCTGGGATCAAGCCCCGCATCGGGCTTCCCGCGGGCTCCCTGCTCTGCAGGAAGCCTGCTTCTCCCTCTCCCACTCCCCCTACTTGTGTTCCCTCTCTTGCTGTCTCTCTCTCTCTCTGTCAAATAAATAAATAAAATCTTAAAAAAAAAAGATTTTATTTATTTGAGAGGGAGAGAGAGTGAGCAAGAGCACAAGATCGAGAGAGTGCAAGAGTGGGGGAGGGAGAAGCAGAGTAGGGAGCCCACTGTGGGGCCCAGGACCCTGGGATCATGACCTGACCTGAAGGGTGGGCTGAGCCACCCACGCACCTGCCAAATTATATTCTTGACTCGTTGTTGTTTTTTTTTTTCTATAAGGTTCTTTGTGAAACATAACATAAAAAAAAAGGTTCTTTGTGATTTTCTCATTGACTTGTTGGACATCTGTATATTCAGGATCTGTATCCTTTCTCTGTTTGACTAGCACGTAATCATTTTCAACTGTGGCATTCAGTTAAAGATTTTTTTATAGTGTCTTTGGATGAGTAGAATTTTAACATTTAATATGGTTGATTTAATTTTTTTCTTTGTTTTATGCTTTTTAAAATCTAGCTTTGGAAATCCTTTCTTAATCAAAGGTCACAAATATATTCTCTGTTTCTTTCTAAAGGTGTTAAAGTTTTTCTTTCGACATTTTAGTCTTTAATCCACCAGGAATTGATTTTATTTATGGAGTACAGTTGGGATTCAACTATATATATGTATATATATATATTTCTTTATTTTTTAATGATTATTTATTTGAGAGAGAGAGCATGTGAGAGAGAGTACGAGGCACGTGCGTGTGCAAAGGTGGGTGGGAGAAGGGCAGAGGGAGATGGAAAGAATCTCAAGCAGACTCTCCACTGCACGTGGAGCCTGACACAAGGCTCCATCTCACTACCCTGAGATCATGACCTGAGCTGAAAGCAAGAGTCCTATGCCCAACCGACTGAGCCATCCAGGCGCCCCTATATATATATATTTCTATTGGGTATTCGTGTTTGTTCTTCCCTTGTATATTTTAATTCTGCTTTGGTCACATATCAGGTTTCTATGTGTATATATTTGGGTCTGTTTCTGGGCTTTCTGTCTGGTTTTAGTAGCCTGTTTTGTATACCTCTTTCAATACTAAATACTGTGACTTTATAAATCTTCTTGATCCCCAAGGCAAACTTTCCCCCCTTATTTAAAATTATCTTAGCTATTGATGATCTTTTCTAAAATTTGATATCAGCTTGTCAGTTTTAATGAAAATTTTATTTTCATTTTGATTGGAATTATTTTGAATTTATAGACCAATTTTGGGGAGAATTGATAATGAATTTCATCCATGAGAAAATTTTGACATAGGTCATTTTTCTGGCTCTATTTTTTCTTTCTCTATAGTTTTCTTTGTTCTGCATTTTACAAATTCTGTTTATATAATGCTTGTCATGTTTATATGTTTGGAGCAGGTGTGGTTAATCGGTGGGCTTATGTCTTCATTCGAGGGCCTCTTCTTCCTTTCCATTTTCTACTTGATAGATCTCATTAGCTGTCAGGTTCCAGCTGTCACCTCTCTGTAAGTGAAACTTCAGTCTCTCTTCAGAGTTTCTGTAGTCCTCAGGTCATTATTCTAGGCACTGACTTTCCAGTCCCATTTTCGATTACAAATAACATTGTTCATTCTAAAATGTCCTATCAGAGCTTTTTCGATGAGCTGGAGTTTTGCCAGGCTTCTCTTCATTAGTGTGGATCATTTTTATATAATAAACATGTATTAGATGTTTAGCAAATGCTAATAACTTTAGAGAAGATCAGATTGACTGCATTTCAAAGCCTCTTGAGACTAACGTTGGTACAGTTACAAGGTCTTTTAGCAAGATAAATGGAAGCAATTGCACATCAAATGTTGTTGGCCCTGCATTTTCATTGGTTTTAGAAAGGGTGTTTGGCTATTATGTATCGTAAACAGATTAGACTTTCAGATCCATCTCTGAATTTCTGCACTAAGGAAGAACACAAACAGTATCCTGAAGACTATGATTTGTGTGTCTACTCCTCAAGATGATAGAACATTTTCTGTGCTTTTCTAAAGGCAGCTGTGGCTTATCTAAGTGGAAGGAGTCCCTGCATTTCTCCATAGGGCTTTGAGCAACCTTGACAAGAATAATCTAAATGATTTAAAACATACTTTCAGTCTGGACCATTAATAAGCATTTTCTAATAATTGAAGGAAGGGCATTACAAGCCATGCTGTACCTTTTAGCATCTTGAGCTTTTTGTTCTGGCAATACTCGGTCCACGAGAATGACAGTACAATGATGAGGATGAGTATTAGTCAACATTAAGGGTTTTCATATTTGTCAAACTGCTTCCTCCACCCTTCCGAGAGAGTGATTGTTAGGTCTGTATTTAATATGTTAATACTTTACTTGCTCCATCCATGACTGCACATTTACTTTAACCCCACATAATGACTTGATAGATAGCTCTGGTTAGCATTGACCAAATACATCAACAAAAGTTACTGATGACACATAACTTAAAAATATCCTAGGAGAATTAGGGTATTTCCATGAAATTTAAAGAGTAAGTTTATCTGAAGTAAGTATATCATTTATTTTTTTAGTATATATATATTTTTTTAAATTAAGAATTCCGCAGTGTGATTGTGCAGGAAGGCATGCTGATATGCAAACTGATGTCTGGTGTATAGTCCTGTCTTAGCCACTTTTATTATCTGAGCCTCAGTCTGTTAATTTGGAAGATGAGGCTGATGCTTATGGGAACTAAATGAAGAAATGAGTGTAAAGGAGTTTAGAAAAGTATAAAAGGGGAGAGCATTCTGGATTTTGCCCTTAATAAATTCAAAACAGACTTTTCATAGCTTTCTGGACTTTAAGGTGAAATTGGGAAAAGGCAAACTTTGTTTCTATAAGGATACCCCACTGTGAAATATCTTCCAAATGAAATTCAGGAACATGTTTTAAGTGCATCTTCCCTTTTGGAGATACGGCTAGGGGACTATACTATGTCAGACAGGGAGGGTGATAGGCTGCGGTTAGCCCCCACTGATTAGCAAGTTGGTTTGGCTTCTCTTACTATAACCTGTGAAAAAGGACTGTGCTTGATCAAAGTTGACAATTGTCCCAGATATTGTTGGATAGTTTCAGCAGTATGAGCACTTTTTGAAGGCCAAAAATTCTCATTTGTCACTTTTCCAATGTTAATAATGACCTTCTTAAGTAGATATTATGGTCACCATTTAACTGATGTTTTAAAAAAAAAGAGAGGCCAACAGAGGTGTTGTTTACTTAAAACCAACATATATTAAGTGGCAGAATCAGGGTTAGAATGCAGGATATCTGCTGTAGAGTTGCATGGACTTTCCACCGAAAGACATTGGCCTTAGTAATATGGTTTCTAGATTCTGGCTCCCTGACCTTGACCTTGGGCAAGTTATTTAAGCATTCTAAGCCTCTGTTTTCTCATCAAGATCATGGAGATGATAATCCTTTTCTTTAAGGGCAGTTTCTATATCTCTGTCCTCCTCTTTCCTCCTTTCCTTCCATCTACCATCATCATTACTGAGGCCTTAATATGTGCAGCCAGTCTGCTCTGTGCTGGGGACACACTGCTGAACAAGACAGCCCTTCTCCCTGTCTTCATGGAATTTCCAGTTTACTGGGGATGCTTCCAATATGGTGGCATGAACAATGAGGGTAAACATAGAGGTATTACTGGAAGGCATAGAAGGGTACATGGGACTGCTGGGGCTGGGTAGGTGAGGAAGCCTTCCGGACTGTGGAGGTTGAAGGATGCTTAGCATTTAGACAGGTGAAGAGGAGGAATAAGAATGTTCTAGGGAGAGGAAACAATATTTGCAAACAGCAGGAGGTGTGAGAGATCATGGTGTTTGCAGTAACCAAAAGAAGTTCAACCTGGGTACTTATAGGAGGCGGTAAGAACCGAGGTGGGAATGGTATCAGAGGCATCTCCTGAAAGACCTTTCCAGTCACGGAAAGGGTTTTGGACTTGGTTCTCAGGGCAGTGGGAAGCCACTGAAGAAATTTAAGGACCTTGCCAAGTGATAAGATCTGTACTCTGTATAGTCTGAAAAACAGATATCAGGAGGTCAAGAATGGAGGCCAGTTTGGAGACAAGAGATGATGGCGGACCCAAACTAGAGTAAAGGTAGTAGAAGAAGAAGTAAATATCTTCAGCAGATACCTAGATTGTAGAATGGCAGCTTGGACATGGAAACTGGAGAAGTGGATGTCGTCCCGATTTGTGGCTTGGTCACCCCCTGAGTACGTGGGAGCCTTTCCCTGAGTCAGAGAATGTCAGGAGGGGAGGAATAGTATTACTACTTACTCCCCAGGTAAAACGTGCCCTGCGCACTGGACATGCACTACACTGTTGAATTCTCACCATGGCTCTATGAGGTAGGAACTAGAATTGATTCCCATTTCATAGAAGAAACAAAGGTGAAGGTGTGGAGAGACCAACAATCTGCCCCAGAACACATGGCCAGAAAATGGTGGAGCCAGAATTTACACCAGGCAGTCTGGGCCCAGAATCCATGAGGAGGAGGAGTTCAGTTTGGGTCGTGCTGAGTTTGAGGCACCATCAAGACATCTAAATGGAGAAGCCCAGTGGTTTGGAGTTTAGAAAAAAATTTAGGTTGCACACGTAGATTTGAGAAATATATGCCAGTGCACAATAATTGAACAACGAAAGGAAGAAGAGGTAGAATGAAAGGGGAGGAGAACATCTCTTGGGAACACCAGTATTATAGAGTCATTCCCAGAAGACTGAGATTAGGCAAGGCTGCAGAGTTGGGAAGCAAACCAGGAGAGTGTTAACAGGGTAGTTACTCAATAACCTCTTCATGGGATAACTGGCTTTAAAAGACTCCAGTCCCCCCTTCCCATCTCCCTCAATGACTCAGAGTCACTGGACTAGCCTAGTACTCACTGCCTTCTTCCTGGCTGTCAGAGCACCCCCATCTTCTACTATGGTGTGTCTCTTCTACACATCACTGGATTATTTCATCTCTCAGACCAAGTTCTTTGCTCTTTTTCACACATCTTTTTGTTTATTTTAGCATGCATGCAGTCCATGGATCTTACTCAGTTAATTGGTGGTATAATCCAAGGACCTGGGTTTTAACTGTATCAGGCTGGGAACCCTGCAGTTCCCTACCTTGAACACTCTCCTCACCTGCCATCTCTCCTGTTCCCCTAAACCCTTTGCTCTGTGATCTCTGTTCTTGCTTTTCAGTTCAGCCTGTTTTCTGTGATGAGCCACCCAACAGCCCTTTACAACCCAATCTTGGGCTCTTCTCATTAACCCACTTCCATGGCCAAATCCCAGTGCTGGATTAGGTCTATGGCTGGATTATTCCTTTATTTTCTTCTTTTAGGCCTCAGAACAGTATGGGAAGAAATACCACAGAACTGCATTGATTCAACTTCCAAAAAACTGCTTTATATTTTTGAAACTTTGAAGTCCTGATCATGTCTTTAATTTGTCTTAATATTCAATAATCTGTAACTGAATAATTTATAGAAACATTGAATTAAATAGATAAAGTAATAATTATTTGCAAGTGGCCTGATAGCATTATCCATGATAGCTTTTTTAGATTTTATTTAGGAATGATATTGGATATATATTCTAGTAAATAGGCATTTTATAAATTAAATATTTTAAAAAACACGTATTTTTGATCCAAGGAGAAGAAATTCATATTTAGTGTTTTAGCTAGATAATACGGTAAGTCTTGTGCTTTGCTTAAATATATACTCTCATTGTTGAGGTTTTAAGGCTATTCCTGACTTTCTTTTTTTAATCTTCTGACTCGATGTTTTGAAATTTTGCCCACTAAATTGTTTCTTAAGTAGTCATTTGTTTTCCCATTTCCCCCATGTTAAAGACAATATAACTGTTAGCATGAGCTCTTTTACTAAGCTAACAATGTAATTCTCACAAAAGCCTTATCAATTTATTTTCTTGTTGAATTCTGCAACCTTTATATACTTCACAATACAATTTCTGTAGGGTTTTTGAAATATTAAAAACTAACTCTTAGAGCTCTTGTTGCCTTTGTGTTCATGGAGAGTAAGAAAATTATTCTAAAGTTACATTGCCTTTTTCTCAGCCTGTGTTTTACATCATTCATTCTCTATTAGTGAGGACAAAACCACCCACTCACAGATAGCTGATTCATTGCCATTTCTTCCCTAACTTTGTGTGGCAGAGTACCGTCTGTAAGTAGGGCAGTCTGAGTGGATTTGGGTGGCTGGGATGGCATTTAGCCCCTGTGACAAAGGACCAGTAAAAGTCTAGCAGAGTCTGGCTTTTGGAAGTATTGTGACTGATCATGTAAGGAAAAGCTAGTAGTGTTTGATGTCCTTTTTTTTTTTTTTCATAGCTGGGAAAGGATTAGTTTGGGATTCAGTCTCTAGGCAAGGTTGTCAGAAGCAGTTTGAAATTCAAGAGTCTCTGGAGACCAAACTTAATGCTTGGTTGCAAAGGCTGGTGCTTTTATCCTTCATAAATAATTTTAAATCCTCCATAACCATTTCCAAATCTAAGGTATTCAGATATTCCAAATACACTTCTTTGAAAGCTGGAGTAGTAAGGCTGCGACTTTGTAAGCTGCTTTCTGAGTAGGGAAACTAAGTGAAATATTTAAAATCAGTTTTAAGAAGTTATATCACAGCCTCCAACCCAAGATTTTCTTTCTTTGGTAGATCTTACACATTTAAATGATACAACGTATACTAATATCTTTGAATAGTAATGTGTACTGATTTAAAACTAGAAAAAAAAAGTGATACATTTTTACTGCCATGTAACTACAAATACATACAGACCCTCTTGTTTTCTCCTCTTAATTCCTTTTCCACTTGAATGCCTCCTTGATGGTATGTCTCATTATATTGGATCAGTTCTTCAAAAAAACCAAAATGGAATGTTGCTGCTTTTTCTCTCTGATTTGTTGAGGAGCATTGCTGATCTCTCTTCTCTGGACTATAACTTTACTATTACACTCTCGGGAACCTGGTCACAGCCAGCCGCGCTGCACTGGGGGTCTGCCTCAGCCGTGAGCCAGCATTACAGTGACACCACTTAACCTTCTGATACTTTTGAATAAAGAAGGGATCACTGTGCTTATATTTTCTCATCATAGTTAGGTGCCTTTCGTTCTTTAAAAAAATTTTTTAAAAAATTTGAGTGTAGTTGACACAGTGTTACGTTAGTTTCAGGTGTACAACATGGTGATTCAGCATCTCTATACGTTATGCTGTGCTCTCCACAGGTGTAGCTACCATCTGTCACCATACATCGCTATTACAATATCACTGACTATATTCTCTGTGTTGTGCCTTTTATTCCCATGACTTACTCGTTCCGTAACTGGAAGGCTGTATCTCCCACTCCTCTTCACCTATTTTGCTCATCCCTCCATCTCCCTTCTGGCAACAAACCATGAGTTTGTTCTCTATATTTGTAACTCTCATTCTGCTTTTTGTTTGTTCCTTTTTTTTTTTTTTAAGATTTTATTTATTTATTTGTTTGACAGAGAGCACAAGCCAGGGCGGGGGGGGGAGGAGCGGCAGGCAGAGGGAGAGGGAGAAGCAGGCTCCCTGCTGAGCAGGGAGCCCGATGCGGGGCTCAATCCCAGGACCCTAGGATCATGACCTGAGCCGAAGGCAGACGCTTAACTGACTGAGCCACCCAGGTGCCCTGTTTATTTATTTTTTTTAAGACTCCACATATGATATTTGTCTTTCTCAGTCTTATTTTACTTAGCAAAATATCCTCTAGGTCCATCCATGTTGTTGTAAATTGCAAGATCTCATCCTTTTTTATGGCTGTGTCATATTCTGTTATATATATGTTACCATATCTTTACCCATTCATCTATTGATGGACATGTAGGTTGCCTCCATATTGTGGCTTTTTAGTTCTTCACATTTTGTACCCTCTCTAGTTTCCTATTTCATCATGACACTGAAGGACTCATGATTAGTAGTGATCCTTAATGATCCTGTAAGTGTATTGTAGCCTGAGATTTGGAACTTACTTATGCTAGTGTTTTATAATTAATGAGTATTATTTTTGTTATAGAAATGCAGAGATGGATTCTTTAATAAATGTAATGACTTACTGCTATGTATCATGAAAACAGGCTACTGAAAATGAGTATAATATAAATTAATTTATGACTCTATTAGCATATACCATATACAGTGCTATTAGCAGTGATTTAAAGGAAATGCAGAATAATAAGCTTATGCCAAAGTGATGGTCTTAGTAGGCATATGAACACACACTTTTAAGCTCATTTCTATTTGTTCATTCCATTTTATTGATTAGAAGTAAAATATTTTCAAATTACTTGCAAGAGTTATTGTTAGTTTAGTGGACAAGTATTTAAATGTTTTCATTAAAAAATTACATCAAGTATTTTGCTTCGTTGTAGCATTTTCACTGATTTTTGTTGACTATTCATGATGGTTCCTTTTTTTTTTATTTAAAGATTTATTTATTTATTTTAGAGAGGGAGAGAGAGCACGAGCAGGAGGGGCAGAGGGAGAAGGAGCGAGAATCTCAGGGGGACTCTGCGCTGAGCATGGAGCCCGATGCAGGCCTCCATTGCAGGACCCTGAGATCATTACTTGAGCTGAAACCAAGAGCCAGACGCTTAACAAACTGTGCCGCCCAGGCGCCCCTCATGATGGTTCTTTGTCAAAATTAAATAAGTCTTACCTTTAGAGGTAGTCATATTTTTATAATTTCCAGTGTACAGATGAGATAGAAAGAAGTGGAATATTTTTCTTTTTGAGTTGAACCTGTTTAGATATATAAACGGTGCAGTTTAACTTTTAGCTTACTTTTCCCTGGTGTTCTTATTTTTTCTCCCCAATTATCTCAATATTTCAACCTCTTTGTTGGCCATGTTCATGCGAGGTGGTGGCTTTAATGTGTGGAGAAATGTGATAGCCAGATGACCTTTGCATATCCTTATAATTTCTTACTGTCTTTTAAGACTAAAGTTCCATATGAGATCAGAAGAAAGCAAGCCATGGACCCTCTCTTGAGAAAAAACACAAAACACAAAATTTATTATAACACAAAATACATTATAACAAAGTTCATAAACACAAAATTTATTATACATTTCTAGGCATTTTATGAACTCCTGTTTAAGAAACCCTGTCCCGTACCTAGATACTATTTCTGTTTAATTTCAGAGATTAAGTACCCAAATTTAGTGTGTTATTTTCCCATTTCTACAGAACTATTCTGTATTCACTCAAAAAGTATTTATTTTCAGTTTTGCACATGTTATAGAATTTAGGTGTTGTGAAGAAGCCAGGAATAATTCTCAGGGAAACACAGATTTATACCGTCTGCTGCACACAGGGAGAGAAGAACAAATTGTGTGTGCTGGAATGTTTTTGGCTACATTGGGTTGAATTAGGCTTGAGAAGATTGGGAAGATAGCTGAAAGAAATGGGTCATGTGAGCCTGGCTGCAAAGGTTTAGGGATGACCTCACATCCTCGATAGCTAGATTCCATCAGGATGCACGTGTAGACTAAAGCAATGTTTTTTTTTAAGATTTTATTTATTTGACAGAGAAAGACACAGCGAGAGAGGGAACACAAGCAGGGGGAGTGGAAGAGGGAGAAGCAAGCTTCCCGTTGAGCAGGGAGCCCAATGTGGGGCTTGATCCCAGGACCCTGGGATCATGACCTGAGCCGAAGGCAGACGCTTAACGACTGAGCCACCCAGGTGCCCCGAAAGCAATGTTTTTCAAACTTGAGTAATGTAATGATGGTTTTTAAAAGAAAAAATAATTACTGTGGCCTTAATTTTTATTTAACATTACTTAAATATGTGAAAACACAAAACTTGGCCTGACCACTTTATAACTCTTGTGCAAGTGTAAACCCCAAAACTGGTTATACATGTCATACAAACAAAACAATACAAGCAATGATAATGATATGTTGGTGCAAATAAATTGCCACTTCTAACACAAACATGGTACTGGCCATTATGTCATAGGTTCTTTTGATTTCAATATGCCAAGCTGCCAGAGCCCAAATGTGCTGTTCATGCTTTTCTTTTTTTGTCAGCTCACAATTTGTTTTATTATTACCTGATGTCAATTTGCTTTGAACATAAATTGGCACAGTATTTAGTTATGAGACATCAAGATGATTCAGAAGCTATTTCTATTAATTTTTAAGAGATTATAATTGGTATGGTGATATAAATCAAAATGGTAGCTGCCTTTAAGGGGGAGATTAGTTGGAAAAGGGCACAAGAGAAATTTCTAGGGTGATAGAAACTTTTTATGTCCTGATTTAGGTATTATTTTTATGGATGCATTCATTTATTAGAACTCAACAAATGATACATTTGAATTCATTATATGTAAATTTTATCTTAATAAAGAAGACATTTAATAGGAATAAAGATACAATAGTTAAATGTTTTTTTCTATACTTTTTTTTTTTACTTTAAATTCAATGAATTAACATGTGTGTTGTTAGTTTCAGAGGTAGAGTTGTTGGGAGATTTTTGATTACTGCTTCAATTTCCTTGATGGTTATGGCTAGTATTTTGGTGAGAATTTTTGCATCCATGTTCATCAGGGATATGGGTCTGTAATTCTCCTTTTTTGGTGGGATCTTTGTCTGATTTTGGGATCAAGGTAATGCTGGCCTCATAAAAGGAGTTTGGAAGTTTTCCTTCCATTTCTATTTTTTGGAACAATTTCAGAAGAATAGGTATTAATTCTTCTTTAAATGTTTGGTAGAATTCCCCTGGGAAGCCATCTGGCCCTGGGCTCTTGTTTGTTGGGAGATTTTTGATTACTGCTTCAATTTCCTTAGTGGTTATGGGTCTGTTCAAGTTTTCTATTTCTTCCTGGTTCAGTTTTGGTAGTTTATAAGTTTCTAGGAATACATCCATTTCTTCCAGATTGCCTACTTGGTTGGTTGCTCATAATCTTAAAATTGTATTTCTTCAGTGTTGGTTGTGATCTCTCCTCTTTCATTCATGATTTTATTTATTTGGGTCCTTTCTCGCTCTCTCTCTTTTTAAAGATTTTATTTATTTGAGAGAGAGAGAGAGAGCATGAGAGGGGGGAGGGTCAGAGGGAGAAGCAGACTCCTTACTGAGCATGGAACCTGATGTGGGGCTCGATCCTAGGACTTTGGGATCATGACCTGAGCTGAAGGCAGCCACTTAACTGATTGAGCCACCCAGGCGCCCCTCTCTTTTCTTTTTGATAAGTCTGGCCAGGGATTTATCAATCTTATTAATATCTTTCAAAGAACCAGCTCCTAGTTTTGTTGCTCTGTTCTACTGTTCTTTTGGTTTCTATTTCATTGGTTTCTGCTCTCATCTTTATTAATTCTCTTCTCCTGCTGGGTTAGTTGAAAGTTTTTTACAAGAATTTTCATATCCTCAGAATAGGTCCATTTACTATTGTTTGGGACTCACAAGCAAAGAGGGCACTCCAGCCACTGAACAGTATTTATGACTACATAGGGCTTTGGCCCAAACCCATGTGCTTTTCCTACCCAGGTGAACTGAACTTGACCATGCATGAGCAGGGAAGATTCTGTGCCAAGAGCAGAGACAGCCTAAGCAGTATGACTGATGCCACCAAGTCCCTTGTACCATCCTGATTCTGACTCAGCCTTTTCATTCTTTAATACCCCTCTGAGTATTCCTCCTTCCCCCTGGGTAGTCACATGGGAGAAGAGAGTAGTTGCAGTAGCTACATGGGTGGATAGAGAGGAGGGTACCCTGAACAGTGTACAGAAAAAGGGATTGAAGAGAGCAGCAATCAAAAGAAGATTAGAGTTTCTTAGTTGCTTTTGTCTTCAAGTTTCTGTATTTTTTACAGTGAACACTTGTGGCAGAGAGCAGTATTGAAGACATTTTCTGAGGAGAGGTCAAAATTAAAGTTAGATCCCTGTTCTGTGAGTTATTTCCTGTTCTCATAGTTTTTCAGCTTGTTGAGGATAAAGAATGGGACTGTATAGTCTTTTCTGAGTACCCGTTCTCTTCCATGCCTATTAAAGACATTTTTTTTAAGCAAAATATGCTTGCAGCATAAGTCTTTAAAATATTCAATTATTTTATCATCCTATCACATGAACTCTTTCAAATATTCCACATTTTAGATAGGTGGTCATTGTCTACATGCAAAATGATTATTATCAAATTTAAATGATAGAAATGGATATTAGTGGTCTATTGTTGAGTAACAGATCACACCAGAATTTAGCCACTTAAAACACTAAGTATTTATTATCTCACATAAGTTCTTGGGGCTAGGAATCCGGGAGCACCTTAGTGAAATGATTCTCTCGTGAGATCCCTCACGAGGTTCTGCCAGGGTGTCGGCTGGGACTGCAGCCGTCTGCAGACTTGACTGGGGGTAGCTCACTCACGTGTCTCGCAACCTGGTTCCAGTTGTTGGCAAGTGGCTGCAGTTCCTCACCATGTGCGCTTCTTCTATGCAACTGACCTCCCCATTGTGAGTGATCCAAGACGGGGTAAGGTGGAGACTACAGCGTCTTCTGACTTAGCTTCCTAAAGCCCATTCCTTCATTTTCACTGTCTGCTAGGCTGGACTCCATACTGGCATATAATAGTGAGCAAGAGGCACACAGACCCACATTCCTGTTCTTGCAGCTTACGGCCCAGCCTGGGGAATACACACACACACACGTCTGTAAGTTCAGTGACAAAAAAGAATATTTACAAAGGCAGAAAGTGCTACTACAAAGACAAACAGGATACTGAGTTAGAGTGTAGCTGAGAGGACCCACTTAGATGGGAATGCCAGAGGAGACCTCTGAGAGGAAGTGACCTTTAGGCCAAGACCAGATGGATGAGTAAGAGCCAGTCACGGGAAGGGCTGGGAGGGGAAGGAGCCTGTGTAAGGCCCCAAGAAAGGAAAGCATTTAGCCTGTTGCGGGAATGGTGAGGCGCAACTGAAGAGGTAGGCTGCTGCTGAATCATGCAGGTGGATCCTAAGAAGTTGGATTTTTTTAAAAATTATTTATTTGTCAGAGAGAGAGAGAGAGAGAGCACAAACAGGGGGAGCGGCAGGCAGAGGGAGAAGCAGACCCCCAGGACCCTGGGATCATGACCTGAGCTGAAGGCAGACACCTAAGCCCGACTGAGCCACCCAGGCATCCCAAGAAGTTGGATTTTAATATCAATGTCATGGTATATTTGCATTTAGGTTCATCTGCGTATAACTGACCCCCTAACCTCCACCAAAAAAAAAAAAAGCCTGGTTTATAACCAGATAAGTTTATCCTTTTTCTCTCCTATGAAAGGTCTTATGGTAGCTCCTATTGATTCATTTATTCATTCAGCTATTTTTGGCTCCACCATCCTATTGTGTGGCTTCCATCCTAAAGATGAAATCATGGCCTGATATGGCAGCTACTGGCTCTAGTCATTACATCCTTGCTGTAGACTAGAGGAAGGAAAGTCAAAAAGGCAAAATGAGGGCCTCCTCCCCACTGCTCAGTTCCTTTAGGTGGCCTCCCTAGAAGTCCTGCATGACACTCCCACTTGGAGTCAGTTGGCCAGAACTTACTCACATGGCCTTCTTCAGTTGTAAGGGAGAAGATAAACTTCTCTTTTGGGTGAGGACCACCCAACTAAGTGGTCCTGTCCCCGTTCCTTAGGGGGAGGGAAATGGATGTTGGGGTTGGCAGCCAACAGCCTGTGCCGCAAACACCAAAGGGCTCAAAACCAGGAGCTACGTGATGCCTTAAAAAAGATTCCTCTGGCTCGTGGTGGAAAATGGCTTATAGAGGGGAAGGAGTGGAGGCGAGGAGCGTAGGGCAGTGGTTCAGGGGCTAGACCGCGGGCCGGGACTAGGTGAGTGGCAGTAGGTAGCCGTGGGTGGGTCTGGGCTGTATGTCGGAGCTCAGATCGACAGGCTTGGAAAACAGGGAGGTATGAGGGAAAGGGGGAATCAAGAATGAAAGCCAGGTTTCCTGTCTGAGCCGCTCTGGGAGCAGCGGTACAATTATGGAGACGAGGAAGACCAGGCAGGGAGCAAGCTAGGAGGGAAAATTAGGAGGTTGGTTTTGAGTACATTAGGGTTGAGATAATATCTATGGGAGGTGTCGAGTCAGCAGTTGACCTTATATTTCAGGAGTTCGGAAAGGAAGTCAGAGTATCCGTTGTGTTTGTGGCCATAGAAATGTTTAAGATCTCCCAGGGAAAGAGTATACAGAGGGATGAGAAGGGCGTCTGTGACTTAGCTCCAAGAGATGCTAACATTTAGAGGTTGGATCACCAAGGAGCTGTTACCGGAAGACAGTGAGAAGGAAAGGCCAAGGGAAATCCTGGGATGTCGTGTCTTGGAAACCTGGAAAGGTAGGGCTTCCAGATGGAGTGTTTCACTGCTGAGAGGCTGAATAAGGTAGGGCCAGGAAGCCTCCATCAGACCTGGGAACCTGGAGGCCACTGGTGCCCTTGATAAGAACATTCCAGGGAGCGGTGGGTTTGGAAGCCAGATGGGAATGTGTTCAAATACCTGACTGCTGTCTATGGAGCGTAAGCCTCTGAAAAACGGAGAGTTCATCACAACAGGAAAATGAAAACCCTCGGTAGACGATTGGAAGAGGCAGGACGGAGCCCATAAAGTGGGTGCAAGCTGTTGCCTGCTGGACTGCAGCTCAAGAATAGATTAGGAAACAAAAGAACGGTTTGTCAAGTTATTGAACACTCACCGGTGCTTGACAGTTGTCAGGAGTGGACATGGTTGTGAGGAAATTGTTCCCCCCAAATGCCCTCCTCTGCTGGTGGCCCACAGGTACAATCCATTTACACAAGGGCTGAAAGGCGAAAAACCTGTGTGACATTTTTGTGCCAACACCACAAGTCTGATCGTTGAGGCCCCTTCTCAAAGCCAGGAGATCATAAGCAAAGAATCGCTGGCGCCCAAAGCCACGGCAGCATCACATTTCTTGTGTTTGAAGAGTTGTTGAAGAGAATCTTGGACAAGCTGAGCCTGGCTGGTGCATACCTGCTAGAAATAATTTTTTTTGCAGGGAAAGAGAAGATCCCCAGTATTCTCGCCACAGTTCTTCTATCCAGCAGGAATGAGTAATATCCCTGTGATTAAGAAATTCCTGCCACCTGGCAGCAAGAGGAGCCCACCCCCTGATGTCAATGATATGAAAATGGTCCACCAGATCTTTATATTGGGAAGCGGGTATTTATACCCCTGAGTTGGTCGGCCTCTGTGGATTGCTCTGTCCCTTAAGTACTATAATCAATGCCCCGCTGAAGTGGTCCCTGGTTCCATGAATAGTTACTTCCTCGCTTACATCTCGGGGGCACCTTCTCTCAGAATCTTAATTTTGTCAGGAGTAATTGGGAGAGAAGACAGTCCAGACTTCAAGTTAGACCCTTCATCTGACGAGTTATTTCTGGCCCCTCGGAATGGTCCATCTTGTGGTAGAGAGAATGAGAATTATGTTCCCTGAGCTTCCTTCTTCACCCTCTTTTTAGGAAGAGAAATAGAGTTACTTGGAGAGGTGAAGGAGCAGGACTGCACACAATTCCCTAATGCAGTAATCTTTCAAGTGCGATCCCCAGACCAATGGTATTAGAGCCACCTGGGAATTCACTAGAAATGCATTTTTTTTTTTTTCTTTCTCTCTAACCAAGGCCTATTGTATTCAAACCGGGAAGTGGTTCCCAGTGATCTGTTTTAACAAGCCCTCTGTGTGATTCTGTTGCAAGGTGAAGATTGAGAAGGACTGCCCTAAGTGGGGAGAGAGATTCAGGGCCATTCCAGAGTAGGGGAAATGGATGCAAATGACTGGGGATAGAACTGGGCCTGGGGGGACTATGTTGCATAGTAATAAAAATCTACAGTCTCTGAACCCACTCCTCTGAGGCCCTGGTGCTGTCCCTGGTCTACCCTTGTACTCCCCTCAGAAGGGGAAAGGGAGGGAGTCATGGTGGGAAGGCGAACTGGAGTGACAGAGATGTAGGCAGCTTGAGAAGGGGTTACAGAAAAATGACAGGTTTGTGAAAGATAAAACTGTAAATCAAAGACATTTCCAGAAGATGGCCCACTTTTCCATATCTAAGACTTTGATGTGTCCTTAGAGATTGAGAGCTTTATTTTTTATGAGATTTTTTATTTCACTGCTTTGGTTTTCTTTTTTAATACTTAAAAAATGGTAAGAATCATTTCGGTTCAGCCAAACATGCTTTGCACATGTTGATGTTTTGTTTTACTTAATGCAACAACATCTGTAGCACGTTGTTGATTTTCTTTATTTGTAGTTCAGAACATTCTTGTTTGACTAGGAGGACTCTTAGGAGAGGCCTGCCTACATGCTGTTAGGAGCCCCTTGTCTCTGCAGTCTGGCTCATCCCTGGAGTGGGGGTGGTTCTCTTCCCTCCACTCATCTAAAATGGGTAACCACATGCATGCCCTGGTTCCATGGGTGTGACCAGATTTGAACCACACCCCACACCAATTATGTAGGGATTTAGGATAACTGCTGCGGCAGCTTTTTTTTTTGGCAAGGAGTAAGGGAAGGGTTGGATTACCTAACAGCATTTTCAAAGTGCATAGGTAATGAAATTAGATCTTTAAAGATCTTAGTAACTTGTGGAAGAAAATACCTTTGGCAAATGTAAATTTAAAAAATCTAAAAAGTGAACTTTGATTTCACACCCAGAAATCCAATTCATGGCCATAACCTAAGTGAAGAATACGCATTCTTTAAAAATATGCATATGTAAACTTGTATTATTGCTGCAAGAATGCGTTTGTGTATTTCCCTATTGGAGCAGAGTGTTGCATCATCACTGTTCCGCCTTTGATTTGCTGAGTGTGACCCTGTTGAGTGTGTTCATCACTTTCAACATGGTTGCTCAACATGGTTGACTTAAGTTCTTTTTGAACTTTTCCTTATTAAAAAATTTTTATACCAGGATAAAATTAAGAAGAAATTGGTAGGTTTGTCAGTTTCAGCAAATAAAAATACAGGGTGCCTAGTTAAATTTGAATTTAGATAGATACATAATAGTGTTTTAAGTATAGGTATGTCCCATGCAAAATTTGGGACATATTTATTCATTGTTTATCTGAGATTTCAGTTTAATAGGGTGTCCTGTATTTCATCTGACAACCCTAAATTCATAGTAACTAAATTATAATGTGTAAGCATTACAGTCATTCAAAATTGCCCCCCAGCTATAGACTTAAAGTTTCTTGAGAGAGTTACGGCCTTAGCTAAGATCGGCTGTGGGCTCTGTACGGTTTTCAGCACTCTAGAGGAAGTCTCACTCACTCCTCAAGGAATCACAGTAGAAGGCAGTGACTATGAGTGAGATTCTTCGAGGGATAATCTTGAAGACATTCTACATCTTTTACAGTACAACTTTAAATAGGTAATACTTACCTCTTTTTTTCCCCGTTCAGGTTGTCTAAGTTTATAGTAAGTGACCTATTGGTGTATTTTTAAAAATTTTAATGAAATACACATAACTTAAAATTTACCATCTGAACTATTTTAAGTGTACAGTTCAGTGGTATTGAGGACATTCATATTAATGGGCAACCATCGTCACCATCCATCTCCAGAACTTCCTTGCCTTACAAAACTGAAACTCCATATCCATTAAATGGTAACTCCCCATCCTGCCCTCTTGCCAGCCCCTGGCTTCCATCATTTTCTTTTCTTTTTTTTTTTTTAAGATTTTATTTATTTATTTGAGAGAGAGAATGAGATAGAGAGCACGAGAGGGAGGAGGGTCAGAGAGAGAAGCAGGCTCCCTGCCGAGCAGGGAGCCCGACGTGGGACTCGATCCCGGGACTCCAGGATCATGACCTGAGCTGAAGGCAGTCGCTTAACCGACTGAGCCACCCAGGCGCCCTCCATCATTTTATTTTCTGCCTCTAACTGACTGCTCTAGGAGCTTGGGTGGCTTCCACCTTTCGGCTATGGTGAATAATCCTGTGAACATGGGTGTACACATATCCATCTCTTTGAGATCCTGCTTTCAGTTCTTCTGGGTGTCTACCCAGAAGGGAAATTGCTGGATCACACGGTAATTCTGGGTTTACTTTTTCAGAGGCACTGCTCTGCTGTTTCCCACAGAAGCTGCACCATTTTACCTTCGCACCAGCAGTGCACAGCTGTTGCAGTTTCTCCCTGTTCTCAACAACATTTGTCAGTTTTGGGGTCACCCTAATGGGTGACCTAATGGGTGTGAGGTGACATCCCTTATTTAAATAAATCACTAAATAACTTAGCACTGTATTATTGGTAATGAATTATTTGCTGCAAGTGCACTAGCGTGTCATTACCTGGTAGTCGAGAACTGCTGTCGTCTTCTGTGGTTTACTGGTTGCAGGAGAAATTTGTCTTGGGATTAGGATGGAGAAGCTGGATGGCTTTTTCCAGAATCTCTCAAGATACTGTTAATAGAATGGCTTCTTTAGTTTGTTTTTCATAAATTCCCAGAACTTCAACTGTGTTTATATTAAAACGAATACTAAAAAGCACAATCCACACCTGAGCGCCAACGGGTGTTTTGTCTGAAATACTGTCCTTTCCACTGTGGCAGTGTGTTAGCGTCAAGAATGGGATTCATGTCTCAAAGAATTTGTTCAACTGATGTTTAATGAGCATCTGCTATGTGCCGGGCGCCATGTTGGTATTGAGGACATAAAGAAGGAGCAGCACGTTTTGATTCTGGTCAGGGTTCCTCAGGCTTGATGATGAGCACGTTTTAGGTGAATGCTTTATGAAAAGAATTGCGTTTTGGTATTTTTGTTGTTTTGTGCTGTTTCCAGTAGTTAAAAAAAAAACAACACAATATTACCCCTATTTCTTTAAATAACAATAAACATAAAAAATAAATTCTGACAGTGTTTTGTAGTATCCAGCAGTCCTCAGAGCAGGAGGTTTCTTTTCGTTTCATTGATGAGAAGACAGAGGCTTGGCACTCTAGGTATCTTGCACAGACTTAATCTGAGCACCTTACCAGGAGTCATTCTAATCGGCTCCTGAGTCATTCTAATTAGCATCCTTACTCTTCCCTTCTGGATGGGAAAAACTCCATGTTCCTATTTTATAACATGGTCCCATAAAAATTTATCATTGATTCTGTGGTTATTTTAAGGCTTATTCTTTTTTGAGTGAATTGCATATTGGATAGAAAAGTGATTTAAATTCCTCATATTTTACTCCTCTTACATATTTTTAATCAACATTTGGCTTCTGTGGACTTGAAAATATTTCAACTTCATTTCAAAATTATTACTTTGTGATGAAATTGAGCATTTTCATTATGGCATGGAGCAAATACCTCTGCAATGCCTTTTGAAAATATTTTATAGGTACCTTATTCAACAGAGGTCATTGTTGGAATTTTAGTTTTATGCTCTTAAATGGGTCCCGAAGTAAATGATTTTTTAGGTTTTAGGTCTGTCTGAATTCATGAACATTCTGCTAACTATTTTGGCCTGCAGTGTTTTCTTTTAAGCTCATTTATTCTGGTTTCTCTCTGTGCTGTGAGACTTTAAATGGCTAACTTTGCATGAAACAAGCTTACACTAGGACCATCTGGTGTATCAAGGTGACCGATTCTCAACTCATTTGATTAAATGTTTCTTTCTTGAATGTTCTCAGGTATATATATATACACACACACACACATATACACACATAAATACCTTAATCTGGATATCTCGGATTGTATTTTAGATTTAAGACAGGGTCATTGCTTCTTAGTTTTTGGCTCCTTTTTTCACAGAATGTGATAACAACTGTCATTTCAGGCACAATTACAGAATCATGCCATAATAAAACCTCTTTTGTACTTTGCCCTGACTTGCCAGCATTAGTACATGAAATTTGATGTTAAACTCTTCTTGTTTATTAATTCCAAACCTCGAGATTAGAATTTCTTGGAAGCATTGAATTGGATTTTAGGCTGAGTTAGCCTCAGGGTTTGAGCCGCCTCCTGTGTTCTGCTTTCTTCCCTGACAGCACACCGTGGGAGGCCGCGTGGGTGGGGAAGCTTTAGGCGGCAATGACGTTCCTTCCCAGCACTGACTGCAGTTTGGCCTTGTAGGCTGGGCAGAAAGCAGTGGGGGAAGACCACTACCCTAAAAGGCAGATGACCTGAGATGCATTTGGTTCTGAGCGAGCTCTTTAATCTCTGTTTATTGCCTTATTCTTAATAGTACCATCTACCCTGTTCTAACTACCTCACTGCTTACTGTTGCGAGGATAAATAAGACGTGATTTAAAAGGCTTTGTAAATTCAAACCCCAATACAAAAATAATTTTTTGTATTAATTTGGAGAAATGAGTTAAATGTGTCACCTCGTTAAGATGAAAGAGTTAAAGTAATTTATGTTAAAAAGTATCTTTACAATTTCAAAGCGTTTTTACATATAGGTCGCATTTGCACATTTTTATACCATTGTGAAGTAGGAAGAGATGCTGATGTTATCAGCTCTATTCTGGTAGTAAGGGGACTGAAGCCCAGGGCCAGGAGATGCAGGGTTAAGATCCTAGGGCTTCTCTCTGATTCTGGACCACTGTCCCAGCCTGCTCTCCCTTCATGGTCCTGAAAAGGTGTAAGAAAGTCATGGCTTGCTGGTTTCATGTCACCTCCTTTCTGCTAGCCCCGTGACATAGGTAAAGGTGGAGTTACTTGAGTTGAAGCAACAGACAAGGGGCCCAGGGACCAATAGCTTCAAACCCCGGGGCCATTTCAGTGGAATCTGTCTCTGCCCTCTCCCTTTGACCTTTCTTTTTTTCTTTCTTTCTTTCTTTTTTTCTTTCTTTCTTTCTTCCTTCCTTCCTTCCTTCCTTCTTTTCTTTCTCTCTTTCTTCTTTTCTTTCCTTTTTTTAAAGATTTTATTTATTTATTTGACAGAGAGAGCGTGAGAGCAGGAACACAAGCAGGAGGAGTGGGAGAGGGAGAAGCAGGCTTCCGGCGGAGCAGGGAGCCCGATGCGGGGCTGGATCTGAGGACCCTGGGATCATGACCTGAGGCAAAGGCAGACGCCTAACGGCTGAGCCACCCAGGCGCCCCTCCCTTTGACCTTTCTAGAAGATCGTGGCCCAGCGCTCTTTCCCCCTATCATGCTTATAGTAACTTCTTGAATCACAATTTTAAACTTCCTGGTAGCCAAGAATAGATGCTTAGGAAGGGTTTAATGGTAACAGTCTGATTGGAGGGGAGGGGATATATGCTATTTGCATAGCAAACACATTGTTTTTACATGGATTGTTCATTTATTTGAGGGGGGACTTGCTGAGGGGACTTACTGGAAGGAAGAGGGGACAGGAAGACTTGGTATTACTATGAACTCTTACATTATTTGATTTGCCTTATTTCCCCAAGTAGATTGTTCTAAAGGACTTTTCAAGGATCTTATGTAAGGCTTATTTGTATAGCCACGAGGTCTTACACAGGTGTTCTGGAAACACCTGAATGACTAAATGAATAAAACATTGAGGAAAGTTCTGGAATAGTCTAATAGTTTATCTTAAGGGCTAGGTTAGTAGTGGATTATACTCTAAATATGTTCATCCATTCAGCAAATATTTGTTGAGCACCAGCTATGTGCTAGACACCGTTCTAGACGCTCCAAATTATGTAGTGAACAAAACAGGTTCCTATTCTCTTGGAGTTTGCTTTTATGTTTTAGTTTAAAAAATATAAACATTTGGAAGGAATTAATTGGTAAAGGTGTTTATTTTAATTACAGCTTGCTTGAGGAAATTGTCAGTACACTTTATATATTTACCTTAATGACTTGGAGTACGTGTTATGAAGTGATGACAGTAATGAATGTGTATGGAAATGTCTATATGTATTTACCAGTAAATTGGAATGTTAGGATTTGGTTCTGGGGAGCATACAGCTTTTACTTCTTCAACTTTGTGCAGAATTTTGTGGCAGAAGGATTTATAAAGGATTCATTGTATTTTTCTATGGTCCTCAGGTTATCCATTTATTTTTCAGTGCATAACGAATACACTCATGAAATATGAATGAAGTACACTGTAATTGAACTTTATATCTCAATGTATGAATGGGACAGTTGAAAACATTTTTGCATTCTTTCCCACAATTAAATTTGGCTACACTGCCGTCAATTTTCTTAATCTTTTATTTTTTTCTTTATTTTTCTCAAACTCAAAGGCCAGTGAAAAAGGAGGTGAAAAGTATGTTCACAATTTTCCTGATTTGTTTATAATTCATATTCTTTTAGGAGATGGTATAGATGGTATAACTGATTTCATCCAAAAATTTCACTGGATTGATTTAGGAAAATCTGTTCGGCCTTGGTTCCTACTCTTGACAGCCTGTATGGTACAGCAGTTTAGAGCTAAGACCGGGACCAGATGACCTGGTTCAATTTCCAGTCTGGCTTTGTTTGGGGGATAAAAGTGTACACTGGTGTTAGAGTCAGCTCAAAAAACTGAAGAAGTAATAATGCTTTTGTAGCCCAGCTGAGCCAGATGGAAGGTGAGGGTGCCAAGGGGCGCCCTGCAGGTAGCAGGGCATCATTCCTGTAGATGCTGTTTGGGATGCCTTTTCTTGCAGCTACACCTGGAAACTGCCATTCATCTGGGGAATGGTTCTTTTAAATTTGCAAGGTTGCATACAGCGAGTAGGTTATTATTGTGCTGGGAGTTCAGAATCCAAAGTTAAGAGACAAAGGGAACAGATAAGATAAAAGCTAGAGTGGAGTCTCCCTGGTATCAACTGGTATCCATAAGCAGAGGTGTAGAACAGATAGGTGAAAACAATGAAGTTCTTATAGCGTCAGGAAAAAGAAAGCAATTAGAAGAGCAAATGATTAGGTCCTTATGAACTGTATCTTTGTGTACAGTGCCGTTTATAGACTGGAGAGACTCCCTTAAGAGGATTATTTTGGTAGAAGGAAACAGGAATGCCTAGAAATCACGGTCATTTTATTTCTGGCCCTTATTCTTTCACTTTCTAGGAAACTTTAGTTTTATGATTAAGATTTTTAGAAATGTAGATATACTCTTTCAGTAATATTTTCTTATATATTTATGTTATTTTTGACAGGTGAAAATAAAACTGTAACCTAGAGGGGCGCCTGGGTGGCTCAGTTGTTAAGCGTCTGCCTTCGGCTCAGCTCATGATCCCGGCGTCCTGGGATCGAGCCCCGCATCAGGCTCCCTGCTCTGCGGGAGGCCTGCTTCTCCCTCTCCCACTCCCCCTGCTTGTGTTCCTTTTCTCGCTGTGTCTCTCTCTGTCAAATAAGTAAATAAAATCTTTAAAAAAAAAAAACCAAAAAACTGTAACCTAGACACTGGTTACAGTTCCACTGCAACAGTCATCTTTCAGAAAAAACCAACTTCCCTCTCTCTGCCCCACCTCCACCCCCACCCACCCCTGTTACTTCTCCTTTGATAGGCCATCCTTCACCTTGCCACCAGTCATCTTTCTGATTAGTTTACTTTCTTTTTCAGAAGGCTTTCTTGGTG
Organism: Leptonychotes weddellii; assembly: GCF_054177405.1. NCBI lineage: Eukaryota > Metazoa > Chordata > Mammalia > Carnivora > Phocidae > Leptonychotes > Leptonychotes weddellii. The sequence goes on from NC_138374.1 coordinate 58,146,077, forward strand.
GTTCCCTATTTCCTACAGAACTATGCCGAAACTCCTTGGTCTCCTTTCCAGGTTGGTTGGTTGTGGAGGGTGTTTGTGTGTGTGTGTGTGTGTGTGTGTGTAGTGTTCTAATACTCTAAAGTTTTTGCTCCTATTCTCAAAGGTTTTAAGGAGAATGACAGGAGAGGCAATTTTAATTCATAGGAAAGAATGAAGAGCACCAGAAATGGCAACTGTGTGGGTAAACACACACATGATTACTGTTACGACAGTAATCGTGAGCAGACAGGTGTTTTGGTTTGTTTACTGTAAGTGTGACTGTATCACTCACCAGACTGAGGGGGAGATGCTGCTAGTTGATGCACCTTTGCATCCCAGAGCAGTGCCATATACAGATTGGTTTTGCAGTAAGCATTTGATATAGTCATAGAGAGATATGTGTATGCAAGAAATGTTTTGGGGCGCCTGGGTGGCTCAGTCGTTAGGCATCTGCCTTCGGCTCACGTCATGATCCCAGGGTCCTGGGATCGAGCCCCGCATCGGGCTCCCTGCTCTGCGGGAGGCCTGCTTCTTCCTCTCCCACTCCCCCTGCTTGTGTTCCCTTTCTCACTGTGTCTCTGTCTGTCAAATAAATAAAAAATCTTAAAAAAAAAAAAAAAAGAAATGTTTTAGTGCCTGTGTGTGGTAGGAACTTCAGTATATAAGAAGGCAAATGAGAGGATCCCTGTTCTGAAGCAGCTCAAAGCCTAGTATGCAAACAACTAATCATGTAATCAGAAAAATAGATGCCATAGGAGGGGCATAAGCTAAGAGTTCAAGGAGTCCAGAAGGAGAAATATACCAACTTATATATCCACCTACCTGCTTTTCTATTTATATAACAAAAGTAATCTTCAGTATGACTAAATTTTAAGGACAGGCAGATCACTGATTAGATTAACAGAGAGATGTTTTGGGGATATTTTCTCTTATTTGTTGCAAAGTCTCCTGGACATGTGCCCATTATCAGATTTTTTTTTTTTTTGTACTTCCTGCCCCGTTTGTTTTAGTTTTTTTAAAAAGATTTATTTATTTATTTAGAGAGAGCACAAGAGGGAGGGGCAGAGAGAGAGGGAGAGAGACCCTCAAGCAGACTCCGCACTGAGCTGGGAGCCTGACATGGGGTTTGATCCCATGACCCTGAGATTACAACCTGAGCCAAAACCAAGAGTCCGACGCTTAACTGGGTGAGCCACCCAGGTGCCCCCCCCCAGACCCTTTGTAAGCTTCCTTTATAACTCTTAATTTGACTTTGTGTACAGTGCATCAGTTATTTTTTCCTGCTCTTAATTTTCCCCCACTAATTTTATACTTATGACAGTGTACCTGAAAGCAGTCTCCATTCACTTAAATGATTATTATATCCTTTTATATTTATGATAAACTAAGGGTATACTTTTTTTTGTTAAAGGTGTTTAAACTATTTTATATGTACAGGCATTTTATAAGGGACAAATAGCTATTATGTATTTCTGAGGTTTATTTTATTTATTTTTAAAGACTTATTTATTTCGGTGGGGGTGGGCAGAGGGAGAGAGATTCCTGAAGCAGACTTCCTGCTGAGCATGGAACCTGAGGTGGGGCTCGATCCCAGGACCCTGAGATCATGATCTGAGCCGAAACCAAGAGTCGGCCTCTTAACTGACTGAGCCACCCGGGTGCCCCTTGAGTTTTAAACTTGTACAACTGCCAACAACTTCTAATAGATAGAGGAGTGATGTGGTCACACAAACCCTCTTGCAGATAATGATGATAAGAACAGAGTAAATGGTAATTAAAAATTAGAACTGTAGTTATTTAAAGATGCTGGAAAGTATCACAGAGCAGACAAAAAACTAGAGGGAAATTTAATCTCAAAAAACTGATTGGAATTGTGAATTTGTAACTTTCTGACCCAATAGCCCTTTTTCTCGATACCTTTCAATGGCACACTGCAACCTTACTGGCTAACGGCAGCAGGGATCAGAGATCAGGGCTGAAAAAGCATGTGGACATTGAAAGAGGAAATCCTGGCAGCAGCAAAACCATAGGAAGTGTATGTAGGTAACTGCACACCTGTCAGGGAGTTTCCAGGGAGCCTGTTAAAATGCTCCCTTAGATACAGGGGGAGATGAGAGAGACAATTACCTCTCAGTAATAATATGGAGGATCAGAATAGCACTCAGCCATCTTAATCTAATTGATATTTATAGAACACAATATATGACAACTATAGTATACTCATTATTTCCAAGTGCATATAGAATCTTCTCCAAGATAGACTGTATACTGGGCCATCAAACAAGTTTCAATAGATTCCAAAAGATGGAAAACTTACAGAATATGTTTTCTGACTACAAAGGAATTAAATTAAAAATCAACAACCAGAAGACATCCACGAAAGCCCCAAATACTTAGAAATTAAATACCTTGCTGCTGAACATACATTCATTATTAAGAAACCAAAAAGAAAATTAGAATAATTTTGAATTGAATGATAAGACATGGTGTATCAAAATTAGAAAAAAATAAATTATGTAGGGTGCAGCAATAGTAGGGATATTTATAGCTTTAAATGTTTATGTTAGAAAACAAAAAAAGGTAAAATAATTGATCAAAGCTCACACCTTGGGCGCCTGGGTGGCTCAGTTGGTTGAGCGACTGCCTTCGGCTCAGGTCATGATCCTGGAGTCCTGGGATCGAGTCCCGCATCAGGCTCCCTGCTCGGCAGGGAGCCTGCTTCTCCCTCTGACCCTCCTCCCTCTCGTGCTCTCTGTCTCTCATTCTCTCTCTCTCAAATAAATAAATAAAATTAAAAAAAAAAAAAAAGCTCACACCTTTGCACTTTAGTAAACTGTAAAAGGAAGTAAAGAATTAAACCCAAAGAAATTAGTTAAGAAAAAAAAACAAAGGAAAATCAGTGAAACCAAAGGCAAAACATGAGTCATGTTGATAAACTTCTACTTAGACTGAATAAAAAAAGACAAAATCTGTAAAAACTAGAACTAAGAAATGAGGTTATCAAAGTTGCAAGATACAAGAACAATGTACAAAATTAAGAGTATTTCTGTATATAAACAATAAACTATTGGAAAATGAAATAAAAGTACAATTCTGTTTACAATATTACCCCAAACTATGAAATACTAAACTGTGCACAAGACCTATCAATGACAAGTACAAAAACATTGCTGAGAGAAGTGGAGGAACACCTAAATGAATGTAGAGGTATATCGTGTCCATGAAATTGGAAGACTAAGTTTTATCCTTAAATTGATCTATTGTTTTGGCACAGTCCCTGTAAAAGTTCCAACCTATGATAGCCAAAGCAGTTTGAAATAGAAGAGAAATATTGCAGGAGTTATATTACCTGATTACTATAAAACTATGTAATCAAGATATAGTGGTACTGGAGAAAGGATGACATATGGATCAGTGGACTAGTAACAAAATCCAGAAAAATGTTTATTGTATGTATAATTATCAATAGACATGGTATCAGTTTTCAGCAAGAATGGTTAAGGTAATTTAATGGGGAAAGACGAGTCTTTTTTTTTTTTTTTTAAAGATTTTATTTGTTTATTTGACAGAGAGAGACACAGTGAGAGAGGGAACACAAGCAGGGGAAGTGAGAGAGGGAGAAGCAGGCCCCCCACGGAGCAGGGAGCCCGATGCGGGACTCGATCCCAGGACCCTGGGATCACGACCCGAGCCGAAGGCAGACACTTAACGACTGAGCCACCCAGGTGCCCCGGAAGATGAGTCTTTTTAAGAAACACTGTTGGAACGGGCGCCTGGGTGGCTCAGATGGTTGGGCGTCTGCCTTCGGCTCAGGTCATGATCCCAGGGTCCTGGGATCGAGTCCCGCATCGGGCTCCCTGCTCCTTGGGAGCCTGCTTCTCCCTCTGCCTCTCTCTCTGTCTCTGTCTCTCATGAATAAATAAATAAAATCTTTAAAAAAAAAAAAAACAACACTGTTGGAACAAGTGCAAATCTACCTGGAAAAAAGCTACATCTTACCTCATACTATACTAAAACATTAACTCAAAATAAGTTGTGGCCCTAACTATCAAAGCTAAAGCTATCAAACTTTTAGAAGAAGAATGGAAATTTCTTTGTGACCCTTGGTACTTCATCTTAAGAGACTTAATGAGGATGTTATGGGAAATACTATTACTATAAAAATATTGATACTATCTATGCTTTAATAGGTTAAATGATTACTGTGGTAAAATAATTACATTGTTAAAAGAACTGCACTTTTCAAATTATTTTTTTAATTTTTAAATTTTACTTTATTCTTTTCCCCAGCTTTATTGAGGCATAATAGGTATATAAAATGCACATAATGAATTTATACAATTTGGTGAATTTGGGTACATGTATACACTCATGTTAACTTTACCATAATCCATGTAATGAACATATCCATCACCTGCAAAGGTTTCAATGTGTGCTTGGTTGGTTTTCTTTTTCTTTGTTTTAACATGGAACCTAGCCTGTTAACAAATTTTGAAGTGCACAGTACCTTCTTAACTCTAAGCAATATACTGTACAGCAGGTCTCTGGAAGTATAGCTTCCCTCTTGTATAACTGTAACTTTGTACTTTTTAATTAATGTATTAGGCGTTGATGTAATATGGGTGGTATTTTGATGGCGGGGCTCATCAATGGCTTGCTCTATGCTCCTCCTCCCTGTGGGGCACCTGGGACAGCATAGGCCAGAGAAATGGTGATCTGAGAAGCAAAGTGTCATCTCTTAATAGCTGGGAGACTGTGTCGGAGTAGCTTGAATCTGTGTCTCGGGACCGGCAGAGTTAGGTGGTTTTGCACAGGAAGTTAGCCAGGAGTGTCCAGTTCTTCAGAAGAACGTTGAGTCCCATTACATTCCCTGGTGCATAGAACAGGAAAAGAGACATGGAACATGGCTTTGTACCTTCTTAAGGTACACTGACCCTCCTGGTTAAGATCACTCAGGGCTCTGGCCAATAAGATGAGCAAGTTCTCTGGGGTTGGGGGAAGCAGGAAACCTGGGAAGTCCCTGGCAAATGGGAACCAGTTGCTTTTTTCTGCCTTTTCAAAGTCCACACAGTACATGCTATAAAACTTTATCACAAGGCAGCGTTCTTTTTTTGTTTTCCCGTTTCTGTTTTTAAACACTGTGAATTTGGAAATTTATTGAGGTTGAGCTTTTTTAAAAAATTGAGCTTCTTTAATCATGTCTATATATTTGTATTATGTTTAAATTTTGTTAAATGGCATTTGTCAGATATCTTACTGCCCCAATTAATAATAGTCAATGGAGTTGTCCAGTGGTAGGAGTAAAACTGTCAAAGACGATCTAAAAAATAACCAGTAGATGGCAGCATGACATTGTACTTGAAGTAAAGCCCTGCAAAAGACCTTGTATTGCAGCTGCAATTTGGCATTATTAAGGCAAAAGGACTTCATATTTCATTTGGAAAACTACATTTTAATCAACCACCAAATAGCTTTTAAGTGAGTCCTGAGCAAGCAATTCCTTCCTTGCTTATAACCGGTATTATATAATTTCATCTGTTCCGTATTAGTTTTGCCTACCAGATAGCAAGTATTCTGAGGTCAGGAATAACATGCTGTAACTTTTATCTCTCCTTTCCACAGTGTTCAGCACAGAGCTGGGCATATAATTGCTCATTTTCTTGATCACAAGTATTTTAATTCAGAAATGATTAAAATGTTTTGCCATTATTATACATTCTATTCAAAATATAGTCCTAAAAAAGTCTTATATAGTCTGTGAAGACACATGCATACGTGCCACACACACAAATACACCTTAGTGACCATGCTGTGTAATCTGATTTTATACTGGGAGGTTTAATATGTGAGTCATCCATGTTCTGCTTCTACCCTAGTTCTCTTCTGCTTTTTGCCAAACTTAATAAAAGTGCTGTTTGCCTGCCCTTGTCCACACTTCTCACCTACCATTGGCTCTGCTGTCCACTTCAGTTTGGCTTTTGCCCTCGTCCCACCAGCAGCACTGCTCCTGCTCAGGTTACCAGGGATCCCCATGTTGCTAAAGCCAAGCAACACGACCTTGCTCTCAGCAGCTTCCCACACTGGGCTCCCTGCGCTTACAAGGTACTAGTCTATGTTTTCCTGTTTGCCCTTTCTTTCCAGCAGGAACTGCTTAGTATTCATTAAATTCCTCTTCTGTCTGAGCTAAATGTTGAAGTCCCTCAGGTCACAACCATGTCCGATATCTTTCTCTCATGTCCCTAAGTGAAGCCCCCAACTTCTCTCCATCACTGTGGCTGCCACCCCAGGCCAAGCCACAGGGCCTTTGCACCTGCCTCACCCAGGCAGCTCCTAACTGATTTTCTTTTGTCCAGACTCACTGCCACCAATCCCTTCTGCACATTTCTCCAGAAAGAGCTTTCCAAAAGCAACGTCACTTCTCTTAGTGAGAACACTCCCAAAGCTCTTCATTGCTCCTACGGGTAAAATCTCCAGAAAGAGCTTTCCAAAAGCAACGTCACTTCTCTTAGTGAGAATACTCCCAAAGCTCTTCATTGCTCCTAGGGGTAAAATCTCCAATTCTTTTATCACTGCACTGTCTAGCTGGCCCTACCTACAAGCCAGTCCTGCCTGTATTTTCAGTGTGCTCTTGAGCCGTTCTCCTTCCCTCAGTGCATTCCAGCCACAGTAGGAATTTCCCATTTCTACCTGCCTGCGGACATTTGTGTGCCAGAGAGCATGCTGTTCTCTCTGCCTGGTTCTCTCTCTCAGGGGCCCCAGCCCAGCGTCATTTAAATGCCTCTCCCCCAAGAACTTCTTCCCTGTCCTTGGAGACTATATTAGGTCTTCTTTCTGTGACAAGTTCTCATTTCGTGTTGTATTTATTTCAGAGCCTTTATTACAACTCTGTAAATGAAATGTTATGTAATAATGTGTTCCTTCCTCGACTGTAAGCTGTTACTACAGGGTATTTTGTTGTATTCTGATTCATAACAATATTCCCGGAACAGGCCAGGCTGGTATAAACACAATAAACAGCATTTAATAAATGCCTCAGGAATCTCAGAAACATTCCATCCTCAATTTCTAAAGCTTAGCTTTTCACTGTCATAGATTATGTATCAGTTTATTAGACCAGTAACTTTGGTAAGAAAATTGTCATCAGGAATTTGTTGAAAATTATTCATGTCAAACTGAACTTTTTAGAATTCCAGTGTATTTTTGAGAAGTGGCTTTAGTAGTTTGTCCTTTTTTTTGGATTAAATCTCTCTCTCTCTCTCTTTTTATAGAATACACACCACAGATTTTTCTCGTGTGTGTGTGGGGGGGGGAGTAATTGTCTGTAACTGTGGATAATATAGATTAGGTGATAAAAGAGGATTTCAAATTCTGGGTATCAGAAAAAAAACGCTTATTGGGAAAAGCATATTTTTGTTTTGTTTTACTTAAGATATATGAGACTTATATATAACCTAGCCCTCATTTCCAGATGTATTCTAAAATTAACTGAAAAAGGCATTTATTTGTATAAAAGCCCCATCATTTTTAAAAAAATAAAATTTTAGTCCTAATCAACCTTGTAGACCACAATTACTTCTAAAAATATACCTGAGTTTTTGTCTAAATTTGAACACCAAGGAAGAGCAGCAATGACTCATCATTATTATTTTTTTAAAAACTAAAACCAGCAGTAATTCAGGTCTCAATCTGAGAGCATTTTTTTGGTCTAAATTAAGTTCCTTGGATAGCTTTTCTTACTGATTCTAAAATTGTCGCAATAATAGGTATTGAATACTTCCCTGCTACACAACTCACGATTACACATTTTTGTAAGATGCATGATCTATTCCATGATCTAATCGAGGAGAAGAGGGAGGCGTAAAGAGGATCACCGTGTGGCTAGAGGAGAATTACTTACCAAGAAGTGTGTAAACCAATCTTATAAACTAAGCTGCAATGCTTCAAAACCCTGTTCTGAAGATTTGACTCATAAATCAATTTGCTACATTGTTTTTTTCAGTAGAAAAATGTGGTACTTTTAAAGATAATTTTCCTTCATTTGGTTCAGAGTAATTTCAAACCTTCTGGCTTTTATTTAGTAGCATATTTATTTACTTAGAAATCTGTATAACAAGGGGGAAAAATCCTTGCGGCTCCATAATGGAAATTAAAAAAAAAAGTTTCATGCTATATGAAAGCATTTTAACAAATGAGTAGAAATACATTTTTTTTTTTTTTTAAGATTTTTATTTTAGAGAGAGAGAGAGCACAGGGCAGAGGGAGAGGGAGAATCTCAAGCAGACTCCACTGAGCACAGAGCCGATGTGGGGCTCAAGCTCATGACCCTAAGATCATGATCTGAGTCAAAATCAAGAGTTGCACATTTAACCAATTGAGCTACCCAGGTGCTCCATAGGCTGAAATAACATTTAGAAGGATCTACCTTGTATGTTTGTTTAGGTAGATACTATGTTCTCATGTTAAATTCCATTGTGTACGTCCTAGAGGTGGTTTATTTTCTCTGGGAGCTTCTTTCAAGAGAATGGCCATGCCTGATAATCCAGTGCCAGCATGGTGGGCTTGAACAAAACCAAGAAAAGAAAAGTCATCTTGTAATTCATTACTCTTCTCAAAAGAAAAATAGAGATAAGCAAACCAGAAATTAGTTGAAGTAACTCTTTTGCATGATTTTGTACTAGGGTTCTTTTGGTTTCCTCTGTTAGAAACCACACTCAAGGGGCGCCTGGGTGGCTCAGTTGGTTAAGCGACTGCCTTCGGCCCCGGTCATGATCCTGGAGTCCCAGGATCGAGTCCTGCATCGGGCTCCCTGCTCGGCAGGGAGCCTGCTTCTCCCTCTGACCCTCCTGCCTCTCATGCTCTCTGTCTCTCATTCTCTCTCTCTCAAATAAATAAATAAAATCTTAAAAAGAAAAAAAGAAACCACACTCAAATTAGCTCAAGTAAAAAATGGAAAAGAATTGGCTCTATAACTGAAAGGGCCAGGAGGGCATGTGTTTAGGCACAGCTGAAGACAGGGGCTCACATAGGGTCATCACAGCTGCTTCTGTCTCTTTGATACTCAGCACAACTTTCTTCTTGAAAGGCTCTTGTGCTGGGAAGGCATTCTCCATAAAAGGCAAAGATGCTCATGTTGGTCCAGGCTTACCAGGCCTTCAGATAGGGAGGAAGATCTTCCAGCAAACACATTCCTGAACAAGGAGCCTGATGAACTCTGTCGGCTCATTTTCCATTTGTGGATTCATCACCTGGTTTAGGGGGATGGGATCACACTATCTGGCAGAATTCTGGGCCTTCATATTGAGAGCTCTACTGTGTAAGAAGGTTCGGATCCCAGAAGGAAACCAGGTCAAGGAAGGATTGAGACACAAAAGTAGGATGGAGCCAGGACACTGTTTTTGTTAACATGTAGTATGTGCTTGTTGAAGAAGATTCTGGAAATACAGAAAAGTATAAGGAAGAAGGAAAACACTTGACCTCTAATCTCACCATCTGGAAAAAATATGTATCAATTATGTAGTTGAATTTTCTATGTTTCTGTTCAGTTCTGTCAGGTTTTGTGTCATATATTTTGAAGCTCTGTTACTGGATGCATACTCATTGTGGACCACTGTATCTCCCTGATGCACTGACTCCTTATTATAAAGTGTCTGTCTTCATGCATGGTAATATTCCTTGTTCTGAAGTCTGCTTACAGTTGTGAATTTAGTGCCTCCAGCTTTTTTTTCCTTTCCTGGTTAGTGTTTCTATGATCTAGCTTTCTTCATTATTTTACTTTTAACCTGTGCCCATGAATTTCAGGTGGATATCCTACAGGCAGCATGAACGTGACATGGATTTGACAATCCCTGCTTTTTAATTGGAATATTAAATGATTTCTTTTATATTGATATGATTTGGTTTACATCTATTATTTTGCTGCTTACTCTTTGACACATACATTCTTGCTATTTTTTTTCTTTTTCTTTCCTTTTTTGGAAGAATAATTGAGTATTTTTTAAGATTTGATTTTATCTCATTTATTAGCTTGTTAGAAATATCTCTTTATTTTGTTTTACCTTATTTTATCAATTTATTTTAGTGATTATAATCTGGGGGTTATAATATGCATATTTAATATATCGTAGTAAATCTTCAAATAATAATATATTGCCAGTGTAAAAAACTTACAACCATGTACTTCCATGTACTTCTTCCATTTTTTGGTGCTGTTTTAGTTCTACATATGTTACAAACTCCACCCTCTATTATTATTTTTATGTAAAATGGTCACTTTTATTTTAAACAGTCACAGATTAAAATATTTAGAAACAATCCTCCTCCCCCACCCCTGCCATATTTACCATCGTGGGTGTACTTCATTCCTTTGGTTAGATCCAAATTTCCATGTTTTAGAGAAGATCTAGTGTGATAAATTCTCAGCCTTACCTTTTTTGGGGGGAGGGTCTAAAACATCTTTATTTCATCTTCAGTTTTGAAATAAATTTTTTCTGGATATAGAATTCTGTTGACAGTTTTCTTATGTCTTAACTTTAAAGCCAGCATTCTACTGTCTTCTGTTTGCTTAGTTTCTGACAAGAAGTCTACTGCCATTCTTATTCTTGTGGCTCTGAACTTAATGTCTTTTTACCTCTAGTTGCTTTTAGAATTTTCTCTTTATCACTTTATCACTCTTTATCAGCATTTTGATTATGATGAATCTTTGTGGGGTTTTTATGTTTATTCTATTTGAGTTCCTTGAGCTTCTAAAATCTGTAGGCTTATAGTTTTCAACAAAATTGGAAAATTTTCAGCCATTATTTCTTCAAATATTTTTGTACTTCTCCGCTTTTCCCTAAGACTCTAGTTACACATATGATAGACTACTTACTACAGTTGTACCGGTCACTGATGCTCTGTTCACTTTTTCAATCTTTTTTCTCTCTGCTTTTTTTTTTCCTTTTTTTGTTGCAAAAAGATGGTTTTATTAAAGCATGGGGACAGGACTCGTGGGCAGTAAAAGCTGCTGCACCTGGGTTGTGAGGGGTGGCTGATTATATACTTGGGAGTTGGGGGAGGTAAGGAAAAGGGAGGTTTTCAAAAGAACTTTCATATGCTAACGAGGACCTACAAGGTACTGGAGGCCTTGTCAATATTAGTTTCTATTTTGGTTTCCAGGTTCATTGATTTTTTTCTTCTGCAATGTCTAATTTGCTCTTAATCTCATCTAGTACAGTTCTGACTCTAGAAATCATCCAGCATATTTTCATTTTTCCTGTGCTAATCCCATTATATCTGTCATATCTGGCTCTGTTTCTATTGATTGCTATCCCCCCTTCCCCACCCCCCCACCCCCCCAGTAGTGGGTTACCGGTCATATTTTTCTGCTTCTTTGCATGCCTGGTGATTTTTGATTAGATACTGGACATCAAGATTTTCTCATTGTTGAGTGCTGGATTTTGTTGTATGCCTTTAATTTTTGTTCTGTCATGTAGTTAAGTAACTTGCAGATCAGTTTAACCTTTTGAGGCTGCTGTTAAGCTTTGTTAGGCTGCATCCAGAGTAACCTTTATTCTTGGGCTAAGCCCCATTACTAAGATGTAATCCCTCTGGGTACTCACCCAGTGCCTCACGGATTACAGGTTGTTTCCACTCTGGCTGGTAGAATCACCAACTATTCCCAAGCCTGCATACTTGCTAGGAATTTTTTTAGCCTGTTGGTTCATTCCTCCACCTCATGGAGTTCCACCCCGTGCATGTATAGATCTGTACTTGTTAATGATTCAGTGAACCTTGCTGCATATCTACAGAAGCTTTGTGCAGCTCCTTCCTCTCTTGTACTCAGCCTCACAAATTCTAGCTGTGTGTTTCCTCCACTTAGTAAGTCTTCTGTGATGCGTTTGCATTCTTTCTTCCTGTGCTGTGGCCTGAAACTACTAGAGAGTGAGTTGCAGCTATTATAGGACTGAACTCACTTTTCCTCCTTCACTCAGAGATCATATTTCAGCACTGCTTATTTTCCAATATCTGAAAGACATTGCTTCGTGTGTTTTGTCCACATTATAGCAGAAAGAAAATTCCTAGGGCAGTTAATCCTTTAAGGATGGAAGCAGAAATAAAAAATATTGTATAATTGGGTTCATTTTATAAATGCAAATTTTGTTTAATACTAAGTCATGAAATTTTCCCCCATGTGATTATAATGTCCTATTATACCATCCTGAGGATGATCCATAATTTATTTAACTTTTCCCCTATTTTAGGATATTACATTTGTTTCCAGTTTTCCACTGTTTGAAAGTGGCAACTTTAAACATCCTTGGCTACATCAAAGGCTCTCTTAAACATCCTTGGATATGAGTCTTTGTTTTTTTACATTCAGTTATGTCTTTGTGATACATTTCTTTTTTTGAAGATTTTATTTATTTATTTATTTGACAGAGATAGTGAGAGCAGGAACACAAGCAGGGGGAGAGGGAGAAGCAGGCTTTCCGCTGAGCAGGGAGCCCGATGTGGGGCTTGATCCCAGGACCCTGGGATCATGACCTGAGCCAAAGGCAGACGCTTAATGACTGAGCCACCCAGGCACCCCTGTGATACATTTCTTGGAGTGGAATTATTGGGTTGAAGGATTTGAGAGTATTAACAGCCTACAAATGTATCACTAAGTATTTTCTGGAAAGATTTTGCCAATTTCCCATTGGCATTTTATGAGAATATTCATTTTGCTACACCCTTAACAGCACTGCCTGTTTTATTCTTTGTGTGAACACATACTGAATGCATTACAGTGTGAGGTCTGTTGCCCGGAAGAATTAAGAACAGTCTCTTTCCCTTGAGTGCTTAGAGGTGAGTGAGAGAAACAGCAAACTAATCACCACCATGTGATACATTTTGGAAGGAGTGATCAAATTTTGCCTAGGAACACCCCACAAAGGTGAAGTTTTCATGAAATATTTGAGGATAGGCAGTTTGTAATAAGGTCACACAGATGAAAAAAAACATTAGAAGGATTAATAGGACATTAAAGGTGACTAAAGTGTGGGTTTGGAGTGAGAAAGTAGGAGGAAATAAAGCAGGATTTGGAGGCCGAAAGCAGATAAGTGAAGGGCTTTGTATGGTCCTGAGTAAGTGAAACACATACCCAATCTTCTACATTCCATGGTGTACTGAATCCTTACATGTAGTAAAATTCAATTTCTTACCATTGGCTTTGTTTTTCCTACAAAGAATTTCTTACAACGGTTTCTGAAGTGTTTTCATAACCGTGGGTCCTTATTTCACCTGCGGATTAACACCCAGCATCTAAATACTGCAGCAACCTTTTGTTTGTTTGTTTCTTAAGTGAATAGGTTGAGCCCTTGTCTGTTCTTGTAAATTCAATGGGCTTGATTCTTTCTTGTCTTTTAAATTGCATACATTGCTCTCTGGTCACACATAGCCCTGCTTGGAGCAGTGTTTGAGCTGAACATATGATCTGCTCTTCATCCTGGGTCAGTATTCTCTCTGGAGCTGGCTTTTGCTAACTCAGGCTCCCTCAGGGTGAAGGTCTCATCTTGGCTTTCTGCCTCATTAGAACAAAAGCAAATCACAGGTATGCTGTACTATAAAATCATTGTACTTTGAGCATAGTTTAGCCATCACACAAAAAGGAAGAAGTGGAAAAATGTCAAGAACAGGGACATTGGGGAAAGACCTACTTTCCAGTCCACTGAATGACAAATGAGTTGAATCGTCTTGGTCAAGTCACTTAGCTCTTTGGTCTCTGCTTCTTGATTAATGAAATGACTTTTACATTCTCTACTAGTTCTAAACTTTGAGTGTATAAACAAGGATTAAAAAAAGTTTAAAAGGATAAACCATCATTGTGGATATAGAAATTAGATTTGTGTTTTATATTAAAAGTAGCATTTAGCCATATTCAGTTGTGATATATGTTTCTAGATTACCAAAGACCTTTAATAAATACAATTCTAAATTTTTTTTTTTTTTTTTTTTTTTTAGAGGGCGAGAAGGGAGGGGCAGAGGGAGAGGAGAGAGAGAATCGTAAGCAGGCTCCAGATCAGCGTGGAGCCCCATGCAGGGCTCGATCTCATAACCCTGAGATCTTGACCTGAGCTGAAATCAAAAGTCAGATGCTTAATCGACTGAGCCATCCAGGCACCCCTACAATCCTAATTTTTTAATGAATTATCTCCTAACCATGATGTGTCAGATTAATATCTGAGCAAAATATATTGGGTTACTTTTCATTTATCTTTGATGCATAGCAGATATTTACACTTGAGAGGTTTTGCTAGGACTATAGTTAAAATAAAGTGCTTAAATGAGTATTCAGTTCTTTTTTAAGAGACCTCAAATTACCAGAGTTAAACTCAGAATAGTTGTCCTGGTTGTGGGCATCCGTGGCTTCTTTCCATTTCCACTTCTGCTGTAATTCTGAGGCTTTTGCTTGTGAGATGAGAGAGAAGGCTCTCTGAGGCTATGTATTATAATTTTTGTTTAAAGTGCTCTTAATCTGATACTTTAGTTATTTTTGGCTTGAATAGGCTTTTTTTGTGTGCTATTTTGGGCATAAACTGAAACAATTTTTTTTTTTTTTTTTTTTTTAATGACTAGAAACCTTTCTTCAGTCCTAAATAACAGACTTGTGCTTGAGTTTTGGGCACATGCTCCTTTATAACGTGGAGACTGCTTGTACAGAGAGCGAGCGTATCTGAATGTCCTACAAGTGATTTGGAGCCACTGGTATGAAATCAGTTATAAACTGATGCGGGGTTCAGAAACCTGAGGCCGTTTGGTCTGCCGGTCCTTAAAAGGAGTGGCCCTAAATTGTTATACTTCTAGCCTTTTCATCTAATTATACAGATTTTTGTCTTAGGTATGTTTGCTGCTTTCACGTATTTATGGACTCCTTCCCATGTAATCTGCACTGGGACTGCAGTTATTGGAGTTTATTTAAATTACAGGGAAATCAGATATAGAATCTGAGGAAGTCTCAGAAAGATCACCTGTACTCTACAGATAGGTGAACAGAATTTAGGTATAACCACCATTTTGAATGATGAGGGGTGTTTCCACTGAGACTTTATTGGGACATGTGGAGCAGAATGGAGTATTGGGGAAACTAAATTATGACCACTAAGGTTTTAGAAATGTCTGAGCTGTCAAAATGATAACAAAACTGTTTAATATTTCAAATAATCAGATTCCTTACTAGATGATTTATCTACTCGGGCTGTAAATCATAAATTAAAGTTGGTTTGTGGGAGAATTTTAGAATACTTGACAGGCTTAGACTATTTCCCTCTTCTTGTTGAATTATCATGTGCCTTCAGAAATTTCAATCCAACCAAACAAAACCCAAACAGAAATAGCAGGCAAAAAACCCTCCAAAGTAATTTCAAAGATCCTACATTATTCTTTAGCAGTAAGGCTTATTATAGGTTATTATGCAGAATAAGTGAATAAATTGCAGCCAGCCACTCCCCATTCAAAACTCGATGCAGATTATATTATAATTGAGATAGATAACTCTTACTTAGATGCAGACACTAGAGTTTGTTCAAGTTCCATGAGACTCCTGTCCTATTTTTTTTTTTTTTTGCTCATGTTATGTTAAATTATGTATTTGACCTTAAGGCAGGAAACATTTGCAGAATTTGTTAGGCAAAATCAACAGCCAACATTCAGTGGAAAGAGGCATTTCAATTCAAGAGTAAAAGAACATTTGAAAATTAGAAAAAGGTAGAATCAGAACTGAATGCTTCAGGTAGTATAGGCTTTTAGAACATTGGTCTGCCCGTGATGCTTTTTACCATGTTGTGCATTTGTAAATATCACCTAGTGTTACCCCGAAAATTAATGAGCTGGAACATCATCGCCCATCCCCACCCCAGCTCAATTCCTTTCTCTTTGTTCTGTTTCATTGGATTGGCGAGCCAAAATTTAAAACAACGGTCATGCCAATGTTTTGGATTGTATTTGAATCTGTACACTTGTTTAGATTTGCTTAAATGTTTATGTCTATTGCATAAGTTTATGTGCTTTCAAATTCTCTAGTCATTAGTGTTTTCTTTGTATTAATAACTGTTTTTAGTTTTAACCTACTATGTGGTGATTCATTTTGTTTTCTTAAACAAAACAAAAAACAAAAAAACAAAACAACTCCAGCAATCTATTGTTAGAAATAAATTATTCTAGCCATAGGATAGCACTTAAAAAATCACCCTGGGGAGTGTATTTTTAGCATGTGTTTAATGTGCAGTTGTTGCATAAAATAAAATGTCTCAAGCTTTGTTGTCTTTTGTTCTTTCACTAGTTAATGATAATGATTTTTTTTTTTTTTAAAGAGGGAGAGGTGGGGGAGGGGCAGAGAGAGAGGGAGAGAGAATCTCAAGCAGGCTCCACACTTAGTGCAGAGCCTGATGCGGGGCTCTATCTCACAACCTTGAGATCATGACCGGAGCCGAAATCAAGAGTCGGACCCAACTGAGCCACCCAGGCGCCTCCCCCTACCTTTTTGTTTTTGCTAATGATTATTTTTAAAGGGCATTGGAATGACTCCATACCTGCTAAAACTGGATTTCATCTAGGTGGAAATTCCATTTAGTTTTTTGTTATTATTAAACCCTATGTGAATAATATTAAACTTCTAAACATGATATTATTTGAATTTATTAAATTTGAGCTTAGTGTAGAATCTATAAACACTGTTCTGTTTGGAAACAATAGAGATGATATCCCAAAATAAACTATGAAAAATTCCCAGAGCTTTACTTTTGTAAAATAAAAATTGGCTATCATGCAACATTAGGTAGTCTTTTTTTTTTTTTTAAGATTTTATTTATTTATTTGAGACAGAGAGAATGAGAGACAGAGAGCATGAGAGGGAGGAGGGTCAGAGGGAGAAGCAGGCTCCCTGCCGAGCAGGGAGCCCGATGCGGGACTCGATCCCGGAACTCCAGGATCATGACCGGGGCCGAAGGCAGTCGCTTAACCAACTGAGCCACCCAGGCGCCCTCTTTTTTTTTTTTTTTAAAGATTTTATTTATTTATTTGAGAGAGAGAATGAGATAGAGAGAGCATGAGACGGGGGAGGGTCAGAGGGAGAAGCAGACTCCCCGCTGAGCAGGGAGCCCGATGTGGGACTCGATCCCGGGACTCCAGAATCATGACCTGAGCCGAAGGCAGTTGCTTAACCAACTGAGCCACCCAGGCGCCCCAACATTAGGTAGTCTTAAACTAAGATACATACTGTCTTAAACATTATGCTTTTCTAAGCCTTTTCTTTTACTTTTGTTTACAGTCAAGGTTTTTAAAAAGCAATTATTTTGAACTCTGTTGAATTGTGATGTAGAATTTTAAATACTATATGTAAGTCTTTTGAGATTAAAAACATAATTGAAGGGTCAGTGTCTTGCTGGTGTAGGAATAATTTGACTTTCATGTAAATGAATATGTAGTGTATGAATTACAAAGCAATATAACCCTGTTTAAATGGTGGTTGAGGGGGTACCTGGGTGGCTCAGTTGGTTAAGCATCTGATTCATGATTTTCTGCTCCAGTCATGATTTCAGGGTTGTGAGATCAAGCCCCTTCTGGGGCTCTGTGGGTCTGCACTGGGCATGGAGCTTGCTTAAAATTCTCTCTCTCCCTCCCTCTCCCTCTGTGCCCTCCTACCTCCCACCCCCCCACCCCGTGCATGCTCTGTCTCAAAAAAATAAAAATGGTGGTTGAAAAAAAGAAAGCTCATCTTATTTTAGCTGAACGTCTAATTTAGTAGGTGCAGGGTTTGAAGGTGGCTGGTGGTGGTGGGGAACAGGCTGTAGGGAAGACAGACATCACAAGAGGTTGGCTCTACCCTCTCCAAGGATGTGTTTCACCTTTATGTCTGGAGTTAGACTGATAGCCAAGACTAGACTCTAGCTTCATAATAACTAGGCATGAAGTTGTTATCCCTTAGTTCATTCAGACAGTTTTGAAATGTGAATTTTAGATTTCTCCAGCTTTACCAGAACTAAATAAACACACAAAGATGAACAAATTAGTCTTATAGTCACTGAAATATTGATAGGATTTATCTCTGGAAGGTAGCATTAGAGGTAATTGTTAGTTTCTCTAAACTTTTCCTTATTTTCCAAAATTTCTACAATGAATCTGTATTTTACCATAGAAAAGATAATACTTCAAAATGTATATATTTGTGTATATATTCTTTCCCATGTTCCTTCATTATCACACAGGTATTATTAGTCTAATCTAAAATTTAGTTTAACAATTTTGATATACATGATGATTTTACAATTTTTATGTATAATTTTGATGCACATTTTGAAAGAAGAGCCTGTGTTTGGATTTTTATAAGTTTTGTAATAATGGGCACCAATTAATCAAATATTATTAAGTATTTTTTTAAGACTTTATTCTGAAGTAATCTCTACATGCAACACAGGCCTTGAACCCACAACCTCGAGATCAAAAGACATATATGCTGCACTGACTGACCCAGCCAGGCGCCCCTGTAGTATTAAGTGTTTTTTGTTTTTTTTTTTAAAGATTTTATTTATTTATTTGACAGAAATCGATGCAGCGAGAGAGGGAACACAAGCAAGGGGAGTGAGAGAGGGAGAAGCAGGCTCCCCGCCGAGCAGGGAGCCCGACGCGGGGCTCGATCCCAGGACCCTGGGATTATGACCTGAGCCGAAGGCAGACGCTTAATGACTGAGCCACCCAGGCGCCCCGTATTCTGAAAAATTTATTCAAAGAAAATTTGCTATAGTTTGAAAACTATGTTTTGATATATGTTTTGCAGTAAGATTTAAAAATATTACATAGACAACATATGAAAGTATTTCATAGATGTGAAATAAATTGTTCTAGAGAACAATCATACATATGCAACATATTTTTTTAAAAGA
>NC_138374.1:58165490-58208131 GCF_054177405.1 Leptonychotes weddellii
CTTTAGTCCTGCCTCCCTGTTGGTTTTCATATCATTATCATTTCTTCTGTCCCCATTCCCCACTGTTCAGCCCCACTGTGCTATTTTATCAGCACATTAAAGGCTTTGTTACTTAAAGTTCTCTCTCTTTTTTTTTAAAGTAACCTCTACCTCTCACATGGGGCTTGAACGCATGAGCCCGAGATGGAGAGTTGCAGGCCCTACCCACTGAGCCAGCCGCATGCCCCTGCTCCTTGAAGGTCTTATAATGGCTGCCCCCCCTCCTTGGCTGTCCCTGTCCCCCCATGGCTGGCTCCTTGGAAGTCTCACTTTATAGTGCCTTCCCCTGCCTTCAGGAGGACTGGCTACATACACCCTGAGCTAAACGAGTCCGTTTCTTCTCACAAAACCTTTCTATTCACTTCACTCTGATGATTTCCTCTGTGCCACTTTCTTTAGTCATCTTTGTTTGCTTATTTATTTTCTGACATTATCTGCTAGAACATAATATGCTAGAACATATCTGTCTTGTTCTTTGCTCACCCACAACTGGCAGTATATTAGGTGCTCAATAAATAATTGTACATCAAAATAGTTCATAATGGGCATGGGGTTTTACATCGATCTTTATCATTAACTCCAATTTTTTTTTTTAAAAAAGATTTTATTTATTTAATTGTCAGAGTGCAAGAGAGCAAGAGTGCAAGCAGGGGGAGTGGCATGCAGAGAAAAGAAGCAGGCTCCCCGCTGAGTAGGGAACCCGGGACCCTGGGATCATAGCCTGACCTGAAGGCAGATGCTTAGCCGACTGAGCCACCCAGGAGTCCCATTAACTCCAATATTTTTAAATAAAAATATAAAGAGGAGCATTTTAATTCTTTTTTTAAAACTAAGACAATAAATTTAATGTTTTCCCCGAGTGCTCATGTATATCTAGCACATTTTGCAGCAAACTGGTAATGAGGAAGAGGCAGATATGCCCTTGGACAGGTAAGAAACTGACACTGAGGTTAAATGGCGTGTGCACATTCACTTGCTGGTAAATGACAGAATAGGAATCATAGAGGCTTTAGTGTCCTTTAAATATAACATCCTTTTGTGAAAGAGAACCTGAGGCTTTTGGAGGTTAAGTGATCAAGGTTACACAGCTGGAACTCTTGAAAAGAATAGGAATCAGGAAAAGAATAAGATCTAAACAGAGTGCCCTGAGTTGCTTCTGGGGTTCACTTTGCATGATAGCATGTAAGTCTTCTGCAACTGGGAGAACATATCCATGTTTACAAAATTAGGGGTCTGTATTTTAAAATATGAGTAACATTTTCCATATTTTTACACTTAATAGTATATTGATGTGAATTCTGTAAGTCTCATAGGCATTAGTGACTTTTTTCCCCAGAAAATACTTCAAATATGCCTTTTAATTTTCTAACTAATATGTCTTTGAACTGTGATATTGTTTGTTAAATATACAAAAGCATCCGTAACATTTGTAAGAGATGTTACATGAGCTTTTCGGTTTCCAGACATCACCTCTTTAACTCTCGTTGCTATGGGTTTTCATTAGTATTCCATGGGGCCTGGGTTGCCATGGAAAATGTGTAGTTGTACAAGAGTTGTCATGGCGACAGTCCGCCATTGTGTGTTTTTCAGTATCAGCTAGCTAGCTGGAGATGATAGGGAATCTGAATATTTGTTTAGGAGCCCAATACTGAAAAATAAAACAAACAGAATATTTCAATATCCTGGTTATCTCCCACAGACACTTTAAATATGATGCTTGTTACCCTTTATTCAAATAAATTAAATAGATATGAAAGCTGCTTTCAGAGCTAGTTTTCAGCATCCATTTAGCTTCATCTCTGGAGATCCTAAAAATTTAAATTGGCTTAAATGTTTGACATGCATATAAACTCCCGTGGAATAAAGCTCCTTGTCAAATAAGCATAAGTTTTTGTTTTAACCAGCTTGGCTTCTTCCTGACCTTGGATAATAGCAGCTAAGGTACATGTGAGAAGACAAAGAGGAAGAGTAGTTTTTGTCTTTGAAATGCGACTCAGAAATAAAGGAAATCACCCAGTGACTCATGGCTCAAAGTAGCTTTTCAAAAGGAAGAAAAAAAATTAGAGAAACTATTTTCAGTAAAATGGCAAATCCCTTGGTTGAAGAGAAGTTTTAAACATACTATTTGAAAACATTTTGATATATCCAACTCTGTAGCAATCATTTTGAAATTCCTAACCTATTTGTTAAGCGTATTATGTCAGTTACCTACAAATAACCTTTGTTATTTTTATCTTGATAGAGTGACATACCATTATTCTTGTCACAGGGGCGAGTAGAAAAAATGTTATAACAGTTCAGCAAATTAGATCTTTGTATATTAGAGATTTTAAAAACGTGAGTGAACTTCAAGTTTTAAAATTTTAGTTTTATGATCTGGCTTCATTTTTTTGTTTTTTTAATTGCTGCTGTGATCTGACTGCTTGTGTTCCCTCCAAAGTCCTATGTAGAAACCTAATGCCCAGTATTTTAGTATTAGAAGGTGAGACCTTTGGGAGGTGATTAGGTCACTTATAAAAGAATGGGATTTATGTCATGAAAGAGACCCTGGAATGCTCCCTTGGGCCCTTCTACCATGTGAGGGCACAATGAAAAGACAGCCATCTTTGAATCAGGAATTGGGTCCTCATCAGACACTAAATTTGCCGGTACCATGATCTTGACTTCCCAACCTGCACAACTGCAGGAGACAAATACGTGCTGTTTATAAACCACTCAGTTTGAATAAACTAAGACAACTGCCAAGGCTTTCTCTCAAGTTGTGGGAAGACATGATGTTGGGACTCCGTTTTGTTTTCTTGAAGCCACATAGTGTTGTAGCTCTCCAACAGTCCTCCCCTGAAGCTTTTCCTTTTTTCTTTTTTTTAAAGATTTATTTATTTGACAGAGAGAGACACAGCGAGAGAGGGAACACAAGCAGGGGGAGTGGGAGAGGGAGAAGCAGGCTTCCCGCTGAGCAGGGAGCCCGATGCGGGGCTCAATCCCAGGACCCTGGGATCATGACCTGAGCCGAAGGCAGACGCTTAACGACTGAGCCACCCGGGCACCCAGCCCCCCCGCCCAAAGCTTTTTCTTGTGGGACATATGAAGATAGCCTTTTCTCCAGTAGAGCAGAGGCTCAGCACAGAATCATGGGGTCATAACTGAGTAATTCAGAGAATCGGTGCTTCTGGGTAACCAAGGGGTGTCTGAGAGAAAAATGTAAAACCAGTGTTTTATTAGGTATAGCTTGCATAGAGGAAGTATGTAGAGTTGGATAGAAAATATTTAAAAAAGGTGATCTCTAATCCATGATGTTACTGTATCAAGTAACCCTCTTGCAAGGAGTAGCTTCAAGTGAAATTGAGAGTAAAATACTCTGAATTGCCAAACTACAGAGTTCTCAAACAACGATGTTCATCTATAAATGGCATTTGACATTGTCCTTCTAGTTGTATAGATAAGGCAATTAATAACTTAATGGGTATTATCAATCTAGGATGGGAGTATTGAGTTTAGGAAAAGAATAAAATTAAATACTTCGCATTTAGTGAATTAAGGGTTTATTGTTGAGGATGCATTCAAAATGTTATCGTGTGCATTCATTTTCTCTGCCACAGGATATCTCAGAGCAGTGCTGTAGTTAAAAGCACAGACTTTGGAGTCAGGCTGCCGGAGTATGATTCCTGGTTTGATCATTTACTAGGCTCTGGGATATTGGACAACTTAACCTCTCTGGGCCTCAGTTCCCTCATTGTATAATGGGGATAATAACAGTCACTATGGTATAGGTTATTATGATGATTAAAGGGATTTACGTTTGTAAAGTGCTTGGAATAGGACCTGGAAGACAGAAAGTGCTATTTAGGTCTATGTTAATTAAAGTGGAAAAAAAGCAGGAAGATTGGGGTTCAGAGTTACCCAGCTGATGACGGTTGACCAGAGGGTGAACTCCAGGCTGAATCAATGATTAATTCATGCTGAAGAAGTCAGATAAACAGTACCACAAAGAGTGCACTTGTTTTACTTTTGTCAGATTTAAAATTACGTGCAAGACGTTGGCATAACATTGGTAGCCTTTTACACTGTATACCAAGGTTCCATTTGCTAGCAAGTCCATTCAAATGCAATAAGGATTCATTAACCTTGATCTTTATGATCCTCAGTCCCTGTATGGAGGTTTTTGGCAGCAGAAGGTACCTTTTCTTTTTTCTTTAATGGCAGAAGAGAATGAGGTCAAATAGAAATTATCATGATATAGTACCTTCCCTTACCTGCCTTTTCTTTCCCCTTGATGGATTTTGAGTCAATACTTAACAGAAAAATTAAACAGAAAATAAATGTAGTTCTTACCAGAGATTGCAGGTTTGATTTGTTAAATATATTTCTTGCTATCGTTAAATTCCTCTTATTGTAATGGATCAAGGTTGTCTATTTAAATCAGGTATCAGAGCTAATCCACAGCCCTGATTCAAACTCTCTTGTTTCTCGTCTGGTGGCCTTGGACTGAACAAACTGTGTACTATTTCTCATTCACTGCTTTCTCACTTTTCTGCCTTTAGTCCTTTGCCTTCCCCCTAAATTTGATAAATCTCAAGGCAAGGCTCTGATCTCCTCTCCTCTGTCTTTTCTGGGTTTATAACTCCCCCCTATCCAATCTCATCCAATCCCCATTGAGTCCCCACTTTTACCCCTATGTGGGTATCTTGGAAAACTATCCTGCCATCGTCCTGATCTCTTGCTAGCCGGTCCTCCGTCTAATTGTACACCAGTGTTTGCAGTGGGTACCCTGCTGTAACTTCAAGCTGGCGTGGGACCCCCAAACCTTTGTACCACCTCTTAGCCATGCCCACTGCTACCACGTAGTCCCATTCTGCTGTCTTTTAAAAATAGACCTCCACTTACCTTCGAAATTCTGTCAGGGTCCCAGCCTCTCCCAGGCACCAAGGCTCATTGTTTTGGAAGTTCTGAAATTCAGTATAATTAAAAAGAGGCATGCCCAGTGCTTTATTGCAGGCAGGGGATTATAGCTAAATGGCTGGATGGGAGAAAATTATTTCATTTCAGTAATCTCTAGGTTAAAATTTAGCTTTTCGTTTAATTATGAATTTGGGTCAGAAATCACACTAATGCTACTAATAATACCTATGACTTTGTCACCAATAATAATTATGAATATTTTCATATTATATTACAGTTGAAGATACCTTCAACAATACCAATACCAATACCATTTATGCTCTTAACTACTTCGAAATTAGTTATTAGATCTGCTACGAGATCATACAATTTAAATGCATTAATAAAGAAGCACTTATTCTATTATAAATATGTTTTAAAATATTTTGATATTTTTATCAAATAAAAGGTGGGTGCAGGGATCGGTGAAATAGGTGAATAGAATTAAGAGTACACTTATCGTGATGTGCACTGAGTAATGTATAGAATTGTTGGGTCATTATATTGTATACCTGAAACTGATCATTGTATGCTAATTATACTTGAATTAAAAAAAAAAGGTGTTAAGGGGCGCCTGGGTGGCTCAGTCGTTAAGCGTCTGCCTTCGGCTCAGGTCATGATCCCAGGGTCCTGGGATCGTGCCCCGTATCGGGCTCCCTGCTCTGCGGGGAGCCTGCTTCTCCCTCTCCCACTCCCCTTGCTTGTGTTCCCTCTCTCGCTGTGTCTCTCTCTGTCAAATAAATAAATAAAATCTTTAAAAAAAAAAAAAGGTGTTAAATAACATAAGCTCTATCAGGAGAGGTACTATGTCTCTCTTGATTGCTGTTGTACCTCAGCATCAGGTTCAGTATAGAAATAACTCAATAAAAATTTGTTAAAAGAAAAATTCTTTTGATAACTGTGATTTGCCGTGTTTGGTTTCTTTTGCAATTCTATTTTATTTTATGCTTTACAAGCACTATTTTGAGGAGGGCTATCGAGGCTTCACCATTCTGCCAAAGGGGTCCACGGTCCAAAAGATTAACCATCTGTATTCAGAACCCCTGTTTTCATGTTTGTATGATATCAAATATCATATACAATTTGGTAGCCATTATAAGCTTTGAATGGTACTGTTTACTTTTTTTGTTTACTTTAAAGTGTGAAAACATGGCTTTTATTTAAGAATTTTTAATACTTCCTGAAATGGCAGTGGTTAAACTTTGGGCCACCCACCCTGGGCACACCTGGGACTGGAGGGCAGGGCCCGGAGCCACCAGCCTCAGTTTCCTTTTTTGTTTATTTTTCCTTGAGCATTTGAAAAGTATTTATGTATGCCTCAGGTATTTTGTTAGCCAATACTTTATCTCAGTGTTCAGAACAAAAAGGCTATGATTTTTACAGGAGCCATGGATTTGTTTCAACTATTTTTAATACAGCAAAATAAAGATTAAGAAAAAGGTTAATTTGTGCACGTTTGCCCTGCCTTCTGGTGTGATTGCAGGTCACATAGAACTGAGCAAGTCCGCCAGCAGTTTATCAGCCAGGATCAGACTGAAGATACTAATACGCTGGAAAAGTAGAGCTGGGAGGTGAGGGGAGGATGAGCCAGGTACAGTCAGACCTCATTGAGCACATGCTCCTTCGCGCCTCCTTCCATGGCAATTAGGCCCTTCCGAAAATAACTGATTTTGATAACCTGTAGCCATATAACAAGACGTTCTGAAGCTCTTTGGGTCATTTAGAGATTTTAATTAGTTACACTTCTTACTTTTGACCTCCATTATCTTGGAGAATCATATACTTTCTCAATAAAGAAATTAGCCGGGGAAAATGATTTAGTTACGTTATGTTTACTGCCTTAAATTCAGTTATCTTATTATGTCATCACTAACCACCCCAAAGCCCAGTGGCTTAAAGGACACTGTGTTTTTACCTCTCATGGCCCCGTGGGGTTCTCCCCGGGGTCTCCTGTGCTGTGGCGGTCCTTGGGGGCCCCACCGCTCTGTGGGCTCGCGGGGCCCTCGCTTCTCCCACATCTGGTGCCTTAGTGCTTTTCTCTTTGCGGCCCCTATCTCAGCGGAGTTGCCTGGACCGTTTATGTGGAGGCTCAGATGCCAAGACACAGGAAGCGGGGCCTGCCTGTCCTCCTAAAGGCTAGGATCACCGTGCGTACAGCAACATTTATGCCGTGTTCTGTTGGCAAGGAAAGATTCCAGGGAGTAAAGGGCCAGACCCCACTGGTCAGTGGGGGCATTGACATGTGTGCGCATTGATGTGTACTCTCCTCATTTCCCCTGCTGCATCTTGCTTTCCTCCTCAAACTAGCTCTTTGTTTCTCATTTCTCCATTTTTACTTATTTGTCAGAGAGAGAGAGAGAGAGAGAGCAAGCGCAAAGCAGGGGGGCGGCAGGCAGAGGGAGAGGGAGAAGCAGGCTCCCCACTGAGCAGGGAGCCCGATGCGGGGCTCGATCCCAGGACCCTGGGATCATGACCTGAGCCGAAGGCAGACGCCTAACCGACTGAGCCACCCAGGCGTCCCTCAATTTTTATTTCTTAATGATTTAATTAATTCCTTTCTCCCAGGCTAACTCTTTCTAGTTTCTTCTATGTAATCACGTCTCTATCCATTTTTCTTTGTTTGTTTTTCCTCTGTAGAGCTGTAGCATCAGTGCCTTTTCGATTCCACCACTGCTGTTCAGGCTTCCATAAATTCTCCCCGCCTTGTCACAAGGGTTTTCTTATTGGTTGCTTTAGATTTGGAAGTCCCAAGACCACCTTCACTTCTGATGCCAACTGCAAGTTTGGGTTCCCAAGATCCCCGGCAGGTTTGATAAGCCACTGGAAAGACTTCCGGGACTCTGCACGCTGGGAGTTGGGGCTTGGTACTGTGACGGGATGCAGATTCAGATCAGCCAAGGGAAGACGCACATGGCTCGGGGCCCAGGAGAGTTCCCAGTGCCCAGCTCTGTCCTCACCCAGCGCCCATCCTGTGGCCGCACTTACTTCTCCCAGTCACGCTGTGTGAGAACACACATACAGCATTGCCCACCGGAGAGCTCACTGAACCTTGGCGTCCAGAGTTTTCACTGAGGCTCCCTCACAAACTGGGTTGGCCACACAGACGTTATTGACTGCGTGTGCGGTTTACCCGAGTCTCCAGTCTTTCCTGAGATGGAGCTGATAGCATGTGGCCACAAGCACCCACCACCAATCACATCATTAGTCTAGCACGTGTGGAACAGCCCAGAGTCCCAAGGTCAACAAAGACACTTAGCAGGCAGACCATTCCAAGGGTTTCAAGTCCACTTCCCAGGAGCAAGGGCAAACGCTAGACCACTTTCTAGGTAAGGTTAATCCTCTGTCTCTCCATCCCCCCTAACATGCACTTGCCAGATAAATCTTTCTGATGAACAGTCTTAGCCATGTCACTTTCTTCTCAACAACCTATGTGTCTTATTACACTTTATTCCTATGTTCCAGAGTTTACAGGTGGTCTTGATTATAAATACTCTTTTTTTTTTTTGGCCCCATAAACCAGTAAAATATCAAAGTGGTCCCAAATTATATAATCACCCTATGTTTTCCTAACTGGTCTTTACCCCTGCTGTCTTCTCAACCTGCAATGCCCTTGCCCATTCAAAATCATTCGTGTGCCACACTATCATAAAGCCTTAATTGCTTAAAATAGATTTATTTGATTCCTCTTTGGATCTCTTTCCTTGTACATCTCCATGACACTTGCTATGATCTGCCTTGCATTGAAGTTATTTTTGTACCTGTCGTCTTCTCTTTATTAGACAGGAAGCTCCTTCAGAGTAAGGATTGTGCCTTATTCCTCTTCATGTTCCCTGTAGAGGCCAAGATAATGTCTGGAAACCCAGAAGGGGCAGACTATGTGCAGAATTTAATTCCTGACTTTTGGAGAAGATCCAACAAACATTTAATGTCATAAGAACAAACTCCTTAAGTACAGTGTACTTAAGTGCCAAATGAATGTTGTAGATAATACGCTGTCTCGGGGCCCATCTTGGACTGGGCTGGTTAGGGAGCTCCTTTTGAGGATTTAGCTGTGTTTTTAAAGAACTGAATTCACATGAGGACAAAAACACTAACATTGAGTTCCTTGGTCAGTCTGCAGCATTTGGCACTGTGGATAGATCCGTGATTTGGGGACTCTAACCTAAAGGATCTGATGGGATCTTGTTCCCAGTGTGAAAAGTAACTGTATAGAATTCATTTAACTACTTCTCTCTCCCATATTTAACCCTCTCTCTCCCCCAGCCATGACTTCAATATGCTTTATGCCGAGACAACTCTTTTAATAGATTGAGTCATGTAATGAATATATATAATGATTCAGTGTATATTTAAAGAACATGTACTTATTAGATACTGTGTCAGGTGTGCAGACACAGTCCTCATTTTCTATCTTAGAAGAGATTTTAAGGGTGCCTGGGGGCTCAGTTGGTTAAGCAACTGCCTTTGGCTCAGGTCATGATCGCAGGGTCTTGAGGTCGAGTCCCACATTGGGCTCTGTGGGGAGGCTGCTTCTCCCTCTGCCTGCCACTCCCACTGCTTGTGCTCTCTTTCTCTATGTCAAATAAATAAAATCTTAAAAAAAAAAGAGAGATTTTAAAAACTAAGGCTCATTTTCTGGTAGTTCAGGTAACTTTCAACTCACTAATTTCCCTAACAGGTCTGTGAAACAGGAGAGCTAAATGGGTAACATCTATAGTAGTTAATATTAATTGAGCACTTAACTATGTACTAAGCACTGTATATATTTATTACCTCAATCCTTACAACCCTTTGGGTAGCTACCTAATTATTGTTACATTATAGATGAGGAAGCTGAGGCTGTGTTTCAGGCTTGCCTACTTTAGAACTTGCACTTTGCACCACTGTTTGGTGGATTACTACTAGGTAGGGTAAGCTTTGTTCACTATGATCTTGCATTGTTATTCTAGCCCAGTGATCAAACATAGCTCTTGTCTGTGTTAAAAAATCTCACTCTGAGGGGCGCCTGGGTGGCTCAGTCGTTAAGCGTCTGCCTTCAGCTCAGGTCATGATCTCAGGGTCCTGGGATGGAGCCCCGCGTTGGGCTCCCTGCTCAGCGGGAAGCCTGCTTCTCCCTCTCCCACTCCCCCTGCTTGTGTTCCCTCTCTCACTGTGTCTCTCTCTGTCAAATAAATAAATAAAATCTTAAAAAAAAACAAAAACAACTCACTTTGAGTTGTTACTACATGATCAGCTGAATGAATGGATCAAATCCATTAACTGTCCATAGCAGTAATACTTTTGTTTTTTACAGAGCCTTATTATATTGCTTGAATATCATCTTGGAAAAAAAAGGAATAGATGATATTAGAAATATTTTTTAAATAGCTACAAGTTGCTAAGAATAATTGTGCCACTTGGAATTTTCTAGTAGTTCATGATAAGTACATTAGTTGGGCTAAGTTCAACAAGTGAACTGAGACTTTCCACAGCAAGTTGGTTGTTGACATGAAGCTTCTCAAACCTGCAGCGAATCACATGAATAGGAAGGGCTGGAATGCTGGCTTGTCAGTGGTAAATTATTACACTGTTCTCTAATGCGAGAGTATTGTGAGTTTTGAGCACTTCAGTTTATTTATTCAAGTATACTTGAAATAATATATTTGGAGACCTATACTTTCTGAGCTTTATAAAAGACTTATTCCTTGAAGGAAATAAAATGTCCAATTGAGGATCAAACAATCTAGAATTTTCATTGTCTTAATGAATAAGTGCAATAGTATTACTTTAAAAAAAATGTCTTACTGTTCTAGCCCCTCTCCCCTAAAGGTCTTTAAAGTGCTACTATCCATAGGCACTTCTTTAGAACATATTGGCAGGTGCATTTGTGAATGTAAGCGAACACAATGCATTGTGTTGCCTTGCAGAGTTGAAGTGGAGAAATATTTGCTCATATTGCTTTTTTTCTAATTTAACCAGTGTTATTTCAGTAGAGTAGATGGAGGGCAGGTTGATAGAATGGCTAAGTGTAGGCCTCTGAAGACGGAATTGGGTTTGAGTGTTACCTTTGTACATATAAGCCGTGGAACATTGGGCAATTTAATCTCTGAGTGTCAGATTCTTCATCAGGAAAATGGGAGCAATGATAATTCCTACCTCATATTGTTAAATGGATTAAACGTGTTTTGTGCTGGGTGTATGTATTAGATGCCCTCTAGCTCTAAAAGGCTAATGACTGTTTTATTTATTTTTATTGGAAAAAGTATCAGTTTTCTTTCTTTGTACTTATTAAAAAAATCAGCACTTTATAAAACAATAAGTGGTCTGGGTGATTAATTAGCGTTGTTGCTAAATACAAAAGAGCTATGACAAGGAAGAACTAAACACAACAACACAAACGGTGGTCTCTGAACAGGCTTGTTTTCAAGATGCTAAACTTGATTCTAGCAGTCACCATATAAGAGTTTTGAATTCACACTGAGTTCTTGGTAGCAAGTGAAAATCTTTTAGAAACTACAAGTTATCGATACTCTGTGGATTATGGAGCCACACAATCTGGGTTCAGATCTAAGCTCTGTTACTTATTTACGATATGACTTTGGGCAAATTCCTTACTTTCTCTCTTCCTTGGTTTCCTTGGTAAAATGAAGATAGTAAAAGCACCTATTTCATAGGGTTGTTAGGTGAGGACAAAATGAGATGATACTTGTAAAGCTTTTAGAATAGTACCTGGCACATAGTAAGAACTATATAAGGATTAACTCTTATTTGTATTGATTGTACTAATATATCTAAACTTGATTTTCACACAACCATAATGATAGATATGCATTTTATTTGATTTTATTTGTTTATTTTTTTAAGTAGGCTCCACACCCAGCGTGGAGCCCAATATGGGACTTCAACTCATGACCCTGAGATCAAGACCTGAGCTAAGATCAAAAGTCAGATGCTTATCCGACTGAGCCACCCAGGTGCCCCTGGATATGCATTTTAAATGATGGATGGACTAATTATTATTGCAGACACTGACTAGCTGGATATATTCGTAAGAAATATGTTAGACATGGAAAAGTCAGAAATGCAAGATCTCCTTGGAAAGAGTCATTATTTAAAAGAAACTGTAAGATTATATGTAGTTATTGTAAATGATCAATCTTTTTTTTTTTTTTAGCATTTGTAGCAATATAATAACCTCCAGTCCTGCCTTTATAAACTCAGACATGATTTGACCTATGTTTTCCTGGTTGTTACCTCAAGAGATTATTCAGTCAAGGGACAAGGAAGAGTTGTGTAGGACAGTCTCAAAGTGATTACCATGAACTTCAGAATAGTCTTTTGGAGAACAGTTGCTGAGAAATGAATCACGATTGCCTCTGTGGCCTTAATAGAAATGATAAAAGTTTAGTAACCAGTGGTTCTAGAGACTGTCAGTTTCAGGAAACAGGGAGAATTTTGGATTGGATAACAGAAGTCCTGGGTTTGAGTCTTGTTGCTGCCACTTATGAACATGTAACTCGGGGTAATTCACTTGTTTTTTGCTTGTTAGGTTCTTCTTTTACAAAATAATGATAATCTCTACCCTAATGTTCTCACAGGATTGTTTTGTGGGCCCAATGATATAACATGTGAAGTCCCTGGACATGTATGTTTTTGTGCTTACCATTTTCGTTAATGTCAAGACAAGACAATGCCAAGAACTGAGTGTTTTTGTTTCTCTGTGGCACCATGGATGCATGACTTGGGCTATGTGAAGAGAAAAGCAGAAGGGATATTTTCTACTTAAACTCATTCTACAAATTTAGATCTATTAAATTTAAGCCATAATTAATTTAATTTAATGTAAGTTATTCAGATTTTATCACTTTTTCTCACAGTGTATGATTTTGACCTGGTTGGCAGAATGAGAACAGAGAGGAGAAGCTTGGGTTGGGGCTGGATTAAAGGAGAGGAGAGGGTCTTGTGAAGCACACAGGGTCATGAGTTCAAGCCCCACATTGGGCTCCATGCTGGGTGTGGAGCCGACTTAAAATAATAAGCGTTAATCCTTACACAGTTCTTACTATGTGCCAGAAAATGTGCGGATAGGTTTTGTTAAGCTCTTGTTCTGCAGCTGAGGTCTTAGCAAGACTCCCAGACCTCTTCTGGGGTGGGACTAAGGAAAAGGATGGTCCGCCCAGTATGTTTCCAAGTACAGAGAGGTTTGGGATGGGCACCATCTGGGGTACCTGTTAGGAAACAGGGGAGAAAGCTGGCCCATGACAGAGCTCTCACAGGAGGGGTAGAACTAGTGTAGAGAATAGAGTGTAGTCTGGATAATTACCTTCTAGGAAAAACCAGGGTCAGCTTGGAGGTTTTTTGAAACTGCAACTTTCTTCTTATCTGCGTTTTATTTCCTGTCAATTTCCCAACAGTTGCTAAAGTTAAACTATCCTAGAGCAGAAAGACATGTATTTATTTGGGATCAGGCCAATAGAAGGAAATCTTGCCTTGCTGAAATGCAGTGTGGGCAGAGGGAGGGGAAAACTTCAGATCAGAGCTGGGCTGAAAAGAAAACAGATGGGCCAAATCTTATTTATATTTGGCATTTGCTCTGAGAGGCACATTCAGAGGGTCTAAGGAGAAGGGAGACGTCAGGGGGTGCCACTTAAACCCTCTACTCCAGCTTTACTTTCTACCACCACCTCCATCTCCTCTGCTAACTCCCAGTCCTCTTCCTTCAAGGGTTTCTGTTTTGCTTCAAAGTTCTAGCCTTTTCTACCCTTAGTGACGGAAAGCGATGGAGGCTCTTTTTTTCTCTGCATAGGGGATAACCAGGGAGGAGTGGCAGCCATGTCTCTGGCCTCTCCTACTAAATTCTCATTCTCACACAAACATTGATGAATCTTGAAATATTGCTACAGGTAATATCTGATGATCTACATTCTTCAGATTATCTGAGAAATTAGCCATCCTTTCCTACGTTACTTTTATAAGAAGATGTTTTATAAGATCTAAATGAATTTATATGGCTAAACGCGGAACAAAACAAATAGCTGGGACACCTGGGTGGCTCAGTTGGTTAAGCGTCTGCCTTTGGCTTGGGTCGTGATCCCAGGGTCCTGGGATCCATCCCTGTGTTGGGCTCCCTGCTCAGTGGGGAGTCTGTTCCTCTGCCCCCAGCTTGTGTGCTCTCTCTCAAATAAATAAATAAAATTCTTAAGAAAAAAAAAAAACAGCAAAAAACAAATGGCTGGTTTGAAGACTGACTATGTTATAGGGTGGTAGTATTGTTGCAATGGAAAATAAAAATGGAACCAGACAACTTGGGCTTGCATTCAGGCCCCATGTACTGGCTGTATGACTTTGGGTGACTCATGTTACCTCTTTAAAATTCATTTTCCTCTGTGGGATAGAAATAAAAATAATGTCAAAAAACAGTATTATAAAGACTGGTTTAAACCCATAGCCAACCTCAAACTCAATGAAGAGACTCTAGAATCTTTAATATTTTAATCAATTAAAAGGCAAGGATATCTACGTTCGCCGTTACTTTTAAACATTGTTTTGGGTTTGGCTTTGGTAATAGCATGTGCCAAAATGCAAGTGAGAGAAAGATGATTATGGAAAGAAAAGAACATCCTAAGAAGAGCTGAAATGAAGAGTGATTGGGCCTATGTAAAAACAAATAGGTGGGAACAGCCAGGGCGATTTTGATAAAGTTGTTGGAGATACTTTTCTTACCGAATTATTATGTGTACTATCAGATTTACCCTGTGAGCACAAGAACGGGCAGATGGTGAGAGGAAGACAGACAGCCCTGAATCTGGTGTCCAGCCATGGACTTATTGAGCAGATGTGCTCTGGTAGGCACTGACCTAAGTGCTTTCTGTAAATTATCGAGTTTGATCCTTACCGCAAAACTCTAAGATGGGTGTTATGATCCCTGTTTTACAACTAAGGAAACTAAGGTGACCCAGGTGCCAAAGCTGACATTAGAGCACAGATTATACCTCAATGAGCCATGAAGGAGTGAATGATTTTACCAATGGTGTTGGAGAAAAGGCTGAGGGAGGGGGTTGTCAGAAATCACATTAAGTACTCACATTACACCGTATCTACAAAAATTCTACACAGATTGAGAAAAGGGCCAAGGGTAAAAGGTGGTGGCGGGGTTTGGAGGGCAAGTAAAAGAAATAGAAATAGCTATTTAATTGCAGTTGGACTAGGGAAGAACTTCTAAGCATAGAAACCGTGGAAAAAACCACAGAAGAAATGATTGATAAGTTTGATTGCATAGAATTTAAGCTTCTGTGCATCAAAAGCCATTATAAGCCAAGCCTGAATGCAAATAAGACTAGGAAGGCAAGTGAAAATACACAACTAAAATACACAAATGATTAATATCTTTATTGTACAAAGAGCTCTTAGAAATCAATAGAAAACCCACAAATTTCCTAAGTAAAAATGGTCAAAGGCAATAAATAGGAGAATTACTATAAATTTTTAAAATTGCTCAGGGACACTAATAAGAAAAAATAACTAAAAATAAGAGTAGATACCATTTTCACTGTGAAGTAAAAAGTATTATATGAAATTGTTAAATACAATTTGAGAAATATGAACTGAGATACACAGCTAATTGTCTTTTTGGTGGGCAGTCTATAGGCATATCTCAGAAATATTGCAGGTTTGGTTCCAGATCACCGCAATAAAGTGAATATTGCTATAAAATAAATCATATGAATTTTTTGCTTCCCCAGTGCATATAAAAGTTATGTTTACCCTATACTGTAACGTATAAGTGTATAGTATCATTATGTTTAAAACATATACATACCTTAATTACAAATTACTTAATTGCTAAAAATGCTAACCATCATCTGAGCTTCCAGTGAGTCGTAATTTTTTTTGCTGGTGGAGGGTCTTGCCTCATTGTTATGGCTGTTGATCAGGGTTGTGGTTGCTGAAGGTTGGGGTGACTGTGGCAGTTTCTTAAAATAAGACAGCAATGAAGTTTGCTGCATCGATTGACTCTTCCTTTCATGAACGATTTCTCTGTAGCAGTGATGCTGTTTGATAGCATTTTACCCACAGGAGATCTTCTTTCAGAATTGGATTCAGTCCTCTCTGACGCTGCCCCTGCTTTATCAACTAAATACGGGATATGCTCAATCCTGTGTTGTCATTTCAACAGTCTTCACAGCATCTTCACCAGGAATAGATTCCATCTCAAGAGACCACTTTCTTGGCTCATCCATAAGAAGTAACTCCTCATCCTTTTAAGTTTGGTCATGGTGGGAACAGCCAGGGCGATTTTGATAAAGTCGTTGGTGATACTTTTCCCACCAAATATTATATGTACTATCAAATTTATGCTGTGAGCACAAGAACGGACAGATGGTGAGAGGAAGACAGATGGACAGCCCTGAATCTGGTGTCCAGTCATGGACTTACTGAGCAGCCATGTGGTCCCATCTCCAGGCTCCACTTCTAATTCTAGTCCTCTTGCTGTTTCCACCACACCTGCAGTTACTTCTCCACTGAAGTCTTGAACCCCTCCAAGTCATCCGTGAGGGTTGGAATCTACTTCTACCAAACTTCTGTGGATATTGTTGTTTTGACCTCTTCCCGTGGATTATGAACGCTCTGAATGGCATCTAGAGTGGTGAAACCTTTCTAGAAGGTTTTGCACTGATTTTGCCCAGATCCGTCAGAGGAATCCCCATCTATGGTAGCTGTAGCCTTATGAAATGTATTTCTTAAATAATAAGACTTGAAAATCAGAATTACTGGGGCGCCTGGGTGGCTCAGTCTTTTAAGTGTCTGCCTTCTGCTCAGGTCATGATCCCGGGGTCCTGGGATGGAGCTCCTCATTGGGCTCCCTGCTCAGTGGGGAGTCTCCTTGTCCCTCTGTCCCTCCCCCCATTCGGGCTTGTATGCACGTGCTCTTTCTCGCAAATAAATAAATAAAATCTTAAAAAGAGAAAATCGGAATCACTCGTTGGTCCACGGACTGCAGAATGGATGCTGTGTTAGCTGGCCTGAAAACAACATCCATCTCATAATGCGTCTCCATCCGAGCTCTTGGGTGACCAGGCACATTGTCAATGAGCAGTGATATTTTGAAAGGAATCTTTTTTTCTGAGCAGTAGATCTTACCAGTGGGCGTACAATATTCAGTAAACCATGGTGTAAACAAATGTGCTGTCATCCAGGCTTTGTTGTTCCACTTATAGAGCAGATGCAGAGAAGATTGAGTGTGATTCTTAAGGGCCCTAGGATTTTCAGAATGGTCAATGAGCGCTGGCTTCAACTTCAAGTCACCAGCTGTGTTAGTGTCTTAACAGGAGAGTCAGCCAGTTCTTTTTTTTTTTTAAAGATTTTATTTATTTATTTGACAGGGAGAGACACAAGCAGGGGGAGGGGAGAGGGAGAAGCAGGCTTCCCGCGGAGCAGGGAGCCCGATGTGGGGCTCGATCCCAGGATCCTGAGATCATGACCTGAGCCGAAG
Organism: Leptonychotes weddellii; assembly: GCF_054177405.1. Classification (NCBI taxonomy): domain Eukaryota; kingdom Metazoa; phylum Chordata; class Mammalia; order Carnivora; family Phocidae; genus Leptonychotes; species Leptonychotes weddellii. The sequence goes on from NC_138374.1 coordinate 58,182,940, forward strand.
GCAGATGTTTAACGACTGAACCACCCAGGCGCCCGAGAGTCAGCCTGTTCTTGGAAGCCTTGAAGCCGAGCGTTGCCTTCTGCGTGGCTATGGAAGTCCTAGATGACGTCTTCTTCCGCTAGAAGGCTGTTTGTCTACAGTGAAAATCTACTGTGTAGTGTAGCTATCTTCATTATTCTCCTAGCGAGATCTCCTGGATAACTTGCTATGGCTTCTGTATTGGCACCTGCCACTTCCCCTTGTACGTGTACGTTCTGGAGACGGCTTCTTCCCTTAAAGCTTATTTGCCAAGCTCTGCTAGCTTCAGACTTTTCTTCTGCAGCTTCCTCACCTCTCTCAGCCTTCATAGGACTGAAGAGAGTCAGGGCCTTTATCAGACCACTCAGACTTTCTCCATATCAGCAATAAGGCTGTTTCCCTTTCTTATCATTCATGTGTTCACTGGAGTAGCACTTTAAATTTCCTTCAAGAACTTTTCCTTTGCATCCACAACATGGCTAACTGGTACAGGAGGCCTAGTTTTCGGCTTATTTCAGCTTTTGACATGCCTTCCTCATTAAGCTTTATCATTTCTTGCATTTGATTTAAAATGAGAGACATGTGACTCTTCCTTTCACTTAAACACTTGGGGGCATTTTAGGGTTAGTAATTGGCGTAATATCAATATTGTTGTAGCTTAAGGAATAGGGAGGCTTGAGGAGAGGCAGAGAGATGGAGGCACTAGGGGGGCAGGGGAGGCTGGTTTGTGAGGCAGTCAGAACACGTACACCATTTCTCAGGTTACTGTCTTATATTGGGGCAGGGTTCGTAGTGCCCCCAAATGACTGATCACAAATCACTGTGACAAATATAATAATAATGAAAGAGTTTGAAATATGGTGAGAATTGTAAAAATGTGACACTGAGTCACAAATGGGCAAATGCTGTTGGAAAAATGGTGCCCATAGACTTGCTCAAGGCAGGTTGCCATAAACCTTCGATTTGTAAAAAAAAATGCAGTATCTGCAAGACGTAATAAACTGAAGTGTGCCAGTATTGATTTTTGTTCTTTTGGTGGGTGAACTGTGGACATGTGCCACGGAAAAAGTTTATGACTTTTCTTCAGAAATTCCATTTTGGTAAATTTCACTTAAGGAAATTAACAGATACAATAAGATTTTTGTGCAAGGATATTATTGCAACGTTAGATGTACTAGATAAATAGAAAACAGCACAGCTTAAATAAATATCAAGAAATGTTTGAACAGGGGCGCCTGGGTGGCTCAGTCGTTAAGCATCTGCCTTGGGCTCAGGTCATGATCCCAGGGTCCTGGGATTGAGCCCCATGTCTTCGGGCTCCCTGCTCGGCGGGAAGCCTGCTTCTCCCTCTCCCACTCCCCCTGCTTGTGTTCCCTCTCTCGCTGTGTCTCTCTCTGTCAAATAAATAAAATCTTTAAAAAAAAAAAAGAAATGTTTGAACAAATAGTGTCATATGATGAATATGAAGTTTTAAGATGTAAGTATTAAGATTTTGTTTTCGAAGACTATCATAGGTAAAAATGATTTGCTGTTAAAGGGAATACGTGGTATAATCCTAATCTTGTTTAAAAGGCCCTGTGCGTATGTCTGTGGATGTTGAAAGGGAACATCAGAAGATGTCAGTTCTGTTCTAAGTGGTGTGATCATGATTGGTTTTTATTTTCTGTATTTTGCATATTTTCTACAATAAATGCATACTGCTTTTATGATTATAAAAAGTTATTGAAGTTACTGTTTTAGAAGTTGTTGTGAAGATTAAATAAGAAAATATGGCTGGGAATAAATAAGGTTTTAGAAATGTGAATTTCCTATTTTCCTTTATTGGAACCTCAGATAGCAACGTCACAATTCAAATTTAATTCCTTATGATTTGATTTGGATTTTAAAAAATTGGTAAGACTAAATAACTCTTGTGGCATCAATTTGTGTAGCGTGAACTAATGCATCATTACAGCAAAAGGTACAAAGTACAGTGTTCCTTTCTTCACATTCTATATATGTAATCTTTGATACCAGTTGGAATAATTTGCATCTTGCACATGTTACTGTATCCTAACAGGAAATGAGCTAAATGCATTTTTTTCCTGACAGAAATAAAGTTAGCATTTTGTAAAAGCAGAACGTCAGCCTTGTCGTTAGTCTTGGCATGCCTGCACTCAGAGTAGGTCCATAGTTTCCTCTTTTGAGGCTGGGATAGTTTTGAGGAACCATGTCATCTCTTGTAAAATCTGGCTTTTGGCTTTTACCTGCCTTGTTGTTCTGGCCCTTGGTAAACAGTATTTGGTATAATGAAGTTTGAGAGAACATTGGTTTCTCATAATAGCTGTGAAGATAAATGGTATAAGAAAGTGTTTTTCTGTGCCAACATTTTCACACGGGAAAGACTGTTTTCACAGTATATTTGTTACCCCATTGAAATTGTATCCCGTGGGCATATTCCTTTCAAGTTCAGGTTCACACTTTTTATGTATTTGACACAACTTTATTTTTAAAAATTCTATTCAGATTATTGATGCCTTTTATTTGGTGTGTTTTTCTTTATGGCATTATACGAACATTTTCCGCACGTTCCTTTTTTTTCTATGCCCCATCACATTTCCTTTGTTTTAATTTGTGTCTCTTTTAAGGCACTTCCTGAGTTTTTTTTTTTTTTTTAAAGATTTTATTTATTTATTTGACAGAGAGAGAGCGAGAGCAGGAACACAAGCAGGGGGAGTGGGAGAGGGAGAAGCAGGCTTCCCGCCGAGCAGGGAGCCCGATGTGGGACTTGATCCCAGGACCCCGGGATCATGACCTGAGCCGAAGGCAGACGCTTAACGACTGAGCCACCCAGGCGCCCAACACTTCCTGAGTTTTTAAATGCATTCATAATAATCATTTGTAAACTGTTGTCACAGTAAATATGAAATTCTTTCACGTTTGCTAAAATTTGTTTCTTTGTTTCTAGGGTGACTATGGATCCTACTATTCACGAAGCTCCAGAAAGGTAAAGAAAGTTAACACTGAATGCAATAGATGTATTTTTTTTTTTTTTTGGTTTCCTTTTTTTGTTATAATTATAAACATGGACCTAAATGAATTATTTATATCAGATGCTATTTTTTAACCTTTTAAAAATTTAAATTAGAGAACATTTTTAAGCTTTTATGGTTTTGCCTCATGGGGCCACCTGGTCACCTGCACACATGCTGATGGTAGAATGGTACCTTGAAGGTGTTAAGTGTATTCCATATCTGGTCCTCAGCTGTGCAGTTGGAGGTTTGGGTTTATGGCATCCAAGAGTGGCTGATGCAATATCACTTTGTCCATTTATAATGCCATGAAAACCAAATGCTTCGCTTGATTTTTTAGTACATTCTCTGTTTGAAAAGCCCGAATAGATGTTTAATTGTGATCAAATGCTTCTTGATCTGGAATTAGGAGAGCCAGTTTGATGATTGTAATAGGGAAAGTCTTTTAGCTGTGATAACCCAATGCCTCCATCTGACCTTGAGAGATGTTCTGCTCAGTGGGCCTTGCAGGCTGCCTTCCTCTTTCCTCTGTACAGCCATGGGTAAATGCTACAACTCTCTCCCTCTCCCTTCCCATCTTCCTGGAGTTCCCAGCCCTCATCTTGCCATACGCTTAACAGCCAGACTAAAGGAAGGGTTAAGACAGGCTGCATTTGAACATCAACCCTACTTGTCTCCATGCTCTTGGACAACGTACTGTGTCACCCTGTGCTTCGATTTCCTCACATGAAAATAGATCAGTAATGGCACCTCTCATAGGTTTGTTGTGAGAGAAAACATTTTACTCGGTGACATGAGAAGAGCTCAAAAAAAGGTCAAATGATATAATTCATGTTATTATGGCTTATTGTTTTTCCTAAGGTGACTTTTGCACTCATATGCATAAATTTTATTAGGGTGGATTATGCAAAATTGCCCTTTTGATATGTCAAAAATTGACTAACACCAGCTACTTCATATGGCTAAACCTAATAACAATTAACTTATAATTCTTTCTCCTGTCTGTTGAACCTTTAGTTATTTTATTGCTTTAACTCATATCATTACCCTTATCCTTTGAAATACGGGTACACTTGGATCATCTTCCTTAAATGATGTTATTTTTTTTTGCTGTTATTCAGTGAAATGGTAGAGTAATACTGATTTTTTGTCATGAACTACTCATAAGAATGATAGTGTAGTCTTTTGAGATTTTTACACTAGTTTGGTAGGCGTTTCTCATCATATCATCAGCTCTGCAGGATTTTGTAATGTTGATGGTAAGTGTTATTTGTGTTACTGGTAATAAATGAAAACAAAATTCATCAGAATCCTACTGTTAATCCTTCTTACCCATGTATATTATGTCTCACCTCTTAAAGAACTTTTGTATTTTTCAGGTATATTTTCTTTTCCAGTAATTTTGAGGGGCAAAAGTATAACTACCTTCGTCTTCTAAAGTTAAAAAATAGAATCATATGTTGAATAATTGGACCAAGAGCATAGATTTAGTTGGTAATCTAGTTAGTTGAACAGAGGTCTTCATAATTTCAAAGCTAAGATGGGATTTTCTAGCTCTCACCCAAAACTCTCAATTTATATAGTTGGGTAAATAAAAATCTTAAGAGGCTGTCTGAAATAATAATGGCAGAATCAAACCAAAAATGGGTATCTTTTAGTTTCCCCCTTTCCTACTATATTTTCAGGATTCTGTGGTTCCTCAAAAGCATTATATGACCATGTTTTAGAATTTTAACTCCAAGATAGTTAATAATTGATGCCATTTGAAACGTGATTTCGCCAGTACTCTGATGAAGAACAAAAATATATGTTGTCATATTTCAACATTGAAATATTTTAGTGTTTCTTGAACCTTATATGAGAATGAAACAACCATTCATGTGTGAATTTAGGACTTTCTTGTTCTGTTCTACTTACCTATTTGTGCGCAGACCAACCTCCTTTACCTAGCCTTTAGCCATTTAAACAGCTTCTGGAACGTGCTTATGCTACCTTCTGTAGCAGTGTTTTTATATGTAGTTTAAATACTGTCTTTACTGAAGTTTTGACTTTGTACCATGACATCAGAAGACATGAGGCATTGGCATTGCCAGGCTGAAATGATCTCTCTAAAGGCTCCAGCACCACTAGGAACTCAGTTAGGTGAGTGAATAAAACTGACTGGGGGCAAAAAGAGGCTGGGAGTTGATGCCTTTTTTTACCCAAAGTGAAAGGTTTCTTCCGCTTCACAGTTTTGGTATCTTGGGGGTGCGTCTTGTGGCCTCTCTCCAGTTTGAGTATAAACTCAGCTGCCGTGGTGCTTTGGAACCCTCCCACTGACCCATCAGCTCAGTTTGCCTCCTTTCTCTCTTGTCACAGTTTCAAAGAACATACCAGAAGTCAGAGATCTGAACTCTAAAGAGGTCCCTCGCTACTTGGCACCCTCTCCGCTCTTCCATCTCTAGTCACTTAATGGTCCAACCCACTTTACTAGCAAGGGGATGTCTGGGGCCTCAGGAGGCAACACAGAATCCTTCTTCCGAATTTTTGTGATTGAATCCTTTCACCCACTTAAAATATTAAAGATATTAGAGATTGAGGAGATAATGACTTCATAGTGCACAAATTGAAGGGGTGTCTTGGAAGAATTCTGAGTTTAATGAGAAGATCATCAATACAAGTGAAAGGAAACCCATTTATTATGTCTGATATCTGATTCTTTGTTTTCCCCCACCACTTTGATTATGTGTTTTTTTTTTTTTTTTTTTTAAAGATTTTATTTATTTATTTGACAGAGAGAGACATAGCGAGAGCAGGAACACAAGCAGGGGGAATGGGAGAGGGAGAGGCAGGCTTCCCGCCGAGCAGGGAGCCCGATGTGGGACTCGATCCCAGGACCCTGGGATCAAGACCTGAGCCGAAGGCAGACGCTTAACGACTGAGCCACCCAGGCGCCCTGATTATGTGTTTTTATAGAATGTGAATCAAATGGCAGCATTTAAAGAAACCAAGGTCACTTTTTAAGTCTCTTGCACCAAAGACTTGCCTAGGCAAGCCTTTGATTTAGATGTTTGTAAATGTGACTTGACATCTATAGATAGGTGTGCTGTCAGAACATTCGATTTACTTAATAGAAGAGATGAAGGAAAGCATGAGCCTCTCTGATAGAATTCTTTTGTCTTTGAACTCTGGAATATGAGTAATCAGGAACAATGCTGCATTGTGTCAGGCGAAGTTTGAATCCCGATGACACAATTCTAAGAACTGTCAGAATTGACTCATGCCCAATTTAAGGGTATAGGTTACAAAGAGGCTGACTAAAAATACTTGGATGTTTGCTGTGGCTTGCCAAAGTTTGTTTTCATTCTACTTCAGAACAAATCAGCACTACCACAGTGCAGGCACGATGCTGCCCTGGAGGTCTTTACGTGGAGAGACTGGCTTGTATCAGGTTCAGATGTGAGAGTGTGCTGGCCTCATCCACTGTCATTTCACTTAGCCTCAGGACTGATCTGATGGCATAGACATGCTTTCCTCACTGCTCCCTCAAGTGGGCCCTTTCTGGAAGGTGTGTGGTCAGTAGAAGAAAAGACTCCCATTTTCATTTGGGAATATCAGTCCTTAAACACTTTTTCTTGACATTCGAGGAAGACATGTTTGTTTTGATTTCTGTTCTAAAGAGAATAATGTTGGGGCGCCTGGGTGGCTCAGTTGGTTAAGCGACTGCCTTCGGCTCAGGTCATGATCCTGGAGTCCCGGGATCGAGTCCCACATCGGGCTCCCTGCTCGGCGGGAGGTCTGCTTCTCCCTCTGACCCTCTTCCCTCTCGTGCTCTCTGTCTCTCATTCTCTCTCTCAAATAAATAAATAAAATCTTTAAAAAAAAAAAAGAAAGAATAATGTTATTGCAGGCCCTTTAAAAAACGTGTTGGGAATGCAAGTTAAGAGTATGTGAGAGAGAGAGAGGGTTGAGGGAGGGGATCGGGAGATTAAAAAATATCGCTTAGAATATTTATAAACGTATACAGTTTCCGTATATTAGAAATCATCTTACGATGACAAGTTATTGGTTCACTAATGTATGGTTGTCACATACAAGTAACACCCAGTTTGAACCCACGAGCTTAGAATCCTGGCTCAGCAGACGCAAAGATTCATAACCAAATATTGTCAATGTCATGCTCTCACAAAATGCTACTCTCCTTCTGCTCAAGAGAAAATATAATTTTTCAATTGATCTTCTGTTTTCCAGTATGGCTACAAAGTTGTGTAGAATTTCAGAAATGAAGTCTGATATCACAGTATTTCCTCCCAGGCATCTGATTGTGGTCTGTTTATTGTTTAATATCTTCTTTTAGAAATTGTCTCTCCATGTCTTTGAGCATTATTTTATAAGGGTATTCATATTTTTCTCATCAATTTGTACAAGCTTTTTATGTATTAATGTTATTAATCCTTAAGCTTCATTTTGGGGACAAATATTTTTATAGAGTTCCTTTGACTTACTTCTCTTTATATTATGTTTAGCGTGCACAGTTTAATGTAAAAATTTAGAAAACAAACACTTATTTGCTAAGTAGGGTGGAACTGTTAATCATAGAATTGTTTTCAAATATGGTAATTTTTAGAAAACATGTTTGGACACAGTTTCAGATCATATTTTTGATCTGAAAATCAAAAATCAAAAGGTGGTAAACATAGCTGAAAAGATAGGCGAGAATCATGTTGGGGGCTTTAAATTTTCAGCTAAGAAGATCAATCTAATATTGATGTGCTTCAAATTAAATTGGATACAATTGTGGATCACAATATGATAAGGGATCAGTGTATATTAATCTCCTTTGAAACAGTGGAGGAGATGCCGAGCAGTGTCATATTCTTTCACTTTGGTTTTTTTTTTTTTTTTTGAACTCTCATGGAATTCCCCTTTGTGACACTTTTTTTTTTTTTATGGGTTTATCCATATCACATCTAAATCCATGATCACATCTAAAAGGTTTCATATGTGAACATGTCTTCACTGAGTCTCTAGAACTCATATTAGTACCCTGGAATTCTAAAGTAAATTCTTGCTCTATGGTTCTCTTCTTTATGATGAACGATGTGGCCCTAACTTGGCTAATGCTATGGTTGCTGCTCACAATCCACCTCTTTCTGGAGGACAAGAGACCTTGTGGTTGGCGTCTGGCAAACTGCTTGCTAGTTGGGAATTGTGAACAAATTACTTGACCACTGTATTCCTCAACTTTCTCATTTCTAAAGGACAGTAATAACAAGTATGTACCTCATAGAGTTTTTATGAAAATGAAATGAGAATGCACCATTCCCCAAAATTCCTGCTGTATTATACATGTTTGATAAATATTAAATGTCACCACCAGCAGCAGTCAGATGTGCCCTTTCTTTCCTTTTCCTCAGCTGATGATACTCTGAGCCCATCTTCCATGGAGTAGGTTTGGAGGGAATGAGCTAAAACACAGAAAATTATGAGGACTTAAACATTTTAATAGTGTAGTAATAAAGCAGTAGACAAGAAATTGGTGATGGAGCCAGGAAATGATGCTTTAAAATCCAATGGCAAAATGGTCAAAGTTCCTTCCCATGGATACTTCCTTGGCCCACATGTCACACCCCCCCATACCCATTTGTGTTCTTCTAGAAGTTGGATCAGAATAGATGGACAGGATTTGAGACTGTTAGTCTTGTTTTGGTCTTTAATGATGTATGTTTATCTAATTTGTGTGTTATCACTAAATATATGTATATAGATGTTACTGTATGTGACATGAATGTATAGACAAGTGTGCACGTGTGCGTGCATACACAGTTTGTATAATATATATAAAATGATGTAAGAGCTCTAAAAAGTCTCCATAATTCCAGATCCCAGCTGAGCCTCTCGATAGGAGTTACTCTGCTAATTCATCCCAGGGGGAAGACCTGGGGAGGAGCTTCAGTGTGATAAATACTGTTTACTCTAAGCTACAATGATGGGTTTCTTTCTTCACGATGGAGTGTAATGGGTATCCCCCACTGCTTAGTCTGTAGCTCCCAACTCAAGAGGTTATTGGAATAAAAAGTGGTTTCTGTCTCAGGCCAGAAAGAAAATAGGAAACATATGTATTCCTTCTTAGGTTCGCGAAAGAGAAAAAGACTTCCTGGTGTAGCTGACTGTGGTTTGTCTTTTGAGCCTATAACCAGTCTGCTGATAATTACTTCAAATAGTGCAGTAAAAGGAAAGGAACTCACATTTATTGAATGGCCATTGTGTGCTATGTGATTTTAACTCATTTTGATTCTCCAAAGCCCCTGTGAGGCCGGCTGGATTACCCCCAATTCATAGATGGGGAACTGAAGCTCAAAGTAGTTGGTAAATAACAGAGTTCTGATCTGAACCCAGGTGCAACTGATCCCCCAAATCATGCTCTTTCCAGAGCTGTGCTGTCTGCTGCTACATTCAATTATGAATAAGGGAGGCCAGAAAAATTGTTCAGTTTTCCACGTTTGCAGTGTTGGCCCTGGCTGTCCACACCCAGGGAGAACAGCAGTAGCTGCTAGGGGCAATAATAACCCTGCAAGGCAAGTTTCCTTCTCAGCCCGGAGTCCCTCCTCTCTCTGTGCTCTGGCTGGGGGTACTGCCTTGCTCTTCGCTGTTTCCCTTGGCTTTCTGACTTCTAACCTGCCTCCCGCCTCCACTAAAATGTTAACATTCGCTAGATTTGCTTTGTAACTAGTAAAACCATACTGGTGACAGTTATTGACTTCACTTATTTCTTTCACCTCGAATCCAGTGTTTTGAATAGCCAGCTATAATTTGAGGCTGTGTAGGCTCCTGAGAAAAGAGGCGGCAGTTCAGATGTCAGCCTTGTCGGGGCTCCTAAGTGCTCTGCTCATAGGTACTTGGAAATGATATAGATAGGACATATGCTAAAACCTTCTGGCGTGTAAATATGTTGCTCTTTAGCAGAAAGTTTCCAGGATTCGATAGGCAGCCTTTTGCAATGATTTGGGTATTCTGGGCTGGATTCAGCCTTTCTTAGTTAGATTTTTTTTTCTTTTTTTTATATTAGAAAGGGAGGAAGTGTGTGGTATAAGGAAAAGTGGGTAAGCTTGAGAGTCTGGTAGGTGCAGTCTTTTTTTTTTTTTTTTTTATGTTCAGTTAGCCAACATGTAGTCCATCGTTAGTTTTTGACGTAGTGTTCAATGATTCATTAGTTGCATATAACTCCCAGTGCTCATCACAACACGTGCCCTCCTTAATACGATAGGTGCAGTCTTAAATTGTAGCCCCATCTCTCACTTGTCCCCGGCAAGTCACTTTACCTCTTGGAGCTCTGGTTATCCATCTGTAAAACAGATGTTGTACCTGCCATTGTTTATAACACCGAGTACAGTGCCTAGCTTAGAGCATCACTGAGTAAATATTAGTTCTCTGCATCTTGACCTGGAAGGTAATGCTTTTTTTTTTTTAAGTTCTTGCCTTTAATGAATGCATGTATGTGGAGGGAAGACTGATTAAATAAGCCTTTCCTCACATAAAGACTGTCTTCCCTTTATAGCTCTGTATGTGTTCTATTTTAAATAAAGGATTATACTCTCTCATTTCCCTGATACCTCTGCATGAGATAAGACTTGAACTCAATATACAACAGCTAGTTGGGTGTATTCCATACATCTGTTATGTGCAAGTGTTCTTCCTGCCGGATCTGGGGTGTGGTGAGTTGAGAGGCACATTTTGCTAGACTTAGCTATTGATGATTCCAGCACTTTTATCAGACATAGGTGATGCTTTTGAAATTATGCAGGAAGCAGAAATGACTAATGTGGTGGGTCAAGGCTTACAGCCATAGGAGAAAACACTTCGTGGCTGGGGAGGGATTGTATTCCAGCTCATATTCTTCTTTCTTCTGTGACTTCTCTGCTCCTGATAAAAACTTGCCTATCCCATCTGCCTTATTAAGTAAATGCAACAGTTTCCACAAATAATTTTAAATGTGCTCAAAGGTTAACAGTTAATGAGTACAAGTCTAGCGAGGTTTCACTGTAAATTAATCAGCTATTAGATACTCTCTGGTATCTAAAATTAAAATTAACTACTGTTCTTTTACTTTTAAGTCAACAGATGAATAATTTTATATGCAAGGTATACTTTTTAATGAAAAAGTAAATATTTTTAATCACCAAATGAGAGAACTTTCTCTCTACAGAAGTAGACGTTTTAAAAAAGGTGATGCATACTTTTTCTAAAGCATCTCATGAAACCTAGTAATTTGATTAATCAAAAGCTTTAAAATTACTTTTAGTGTGGTACTCTTATCAGTGTTCCAAAAGAAAATGTTCCTCAATTTACAATTGTGTTTATTTTTGTCCTAATTCAATCATCAAAAATCTAGGGAATGCATCATTTTTTAGTTGGGAAATATAAGGAACTAAAGAATGACTACCTGTCATTTTTTAATGTTCCTTTCCTAGTTGTCAGTATTGCTGCCCATCAACAGCTAGCACCAAATTTTCTGCTAGTTTAAAGTCTAATGATAAAGCTGCATCTGAATTTCCCTAAGCACTTTTTTATAGACAATCAGCACCATTATGATACCCTTCTAACGTGACTTGAGGAAGCAGGAAGTGTTACATAAAGTCAGAAAGAGCATTCAGAAGTTTGTGTATGTTTTCCGTTCCTTTATTTGACATTGAGTTTTAGATCATCCTTATGAAATGGGCAGAGAAGCTCTTAATATAACTCCATAGACACGGAAATGGAAGCTCACTGACCTGACTTACACAAAGTCCTGTAACTGACCTACTTGTGACAAGAGCATGGCCCTTGCTTCGGTGCTTTTTCCACTGTCCCACTATCCAAGTCACTCATGTGAGGGACCACATGCCCCCGTTCAAGTCACTTCTCTCAAGCGCTGATCCTTGGTGGGCTGGACATTAAACAGTAATGGATAGTGTCCATAACTAAGTATAGAGAAAGTAACAGCGGTTCACCAGTGCGTATGAGTCATTCTATGTATGTATGTGTCCACTTTCCCCATAAGAACATTTTTGTCTGGACTCGTCAGGCTTGGTAATGTAGGTTGTTTATTTTTTCCTGCATGGAACCTGGATGGAGACGGCCCGAAAGCTGGTCTGAGCCTATCAGTTGTGCTGATGCCAGTAAGTTTACTGATTATGTTTACCAGGCTCAAGCTTTTAAGACGAATCTCTGGAAATGAATTGCTCATTTTAGGGACTTGTCCAGTGCTGTCATCAACCACATTCAAGAATGGAAGAAGATAGAAAAAGAATTCAAGATATAATATTTTTTAAAAAGATTTTATTTATTTGAGAGAGAGCAAGAGACCGAGCATGAGTGCACAAGCGGGGCGGTGGGTAGAGGGAGAAGCAGACTCCCCGCCGAGCAGGGAGCCTGACGTGGGGCTCGATCCCAGGACCCTGGGATCATCACCTGAGCCGGAGGCAGACGCCCAACTGACTGAGCCACCCTGGTGACCCTGAATTCCAGTTATAATAATGTGTTTATTGGAAAACTAAGATAGAAAACTGAAAATAAATCTTCCTCTTTTCAGTAGGGAGCTATCTTGGGAACAGCAGAGAGGACTCTAAATGGTGATGCTTATGAAGTGTACTGTCTACCTTCTAAGTTTGAACTTAGTGATTTAGTTTTGTAGAACTTGGTTATTTTGTTTCAGTGATAAGGCACGCTTCCTATAGGTTTGGAGCCTTTCTTTCCCATATGGGAGTTGTCTACGTAGAGCACAGGTGGTGAGGAATCATTGTAGAGGTGTTCAAAGCATTAAGAGACCATCCATCCAGATCTTTGGTTCTAGACACCCCAGGAGCATTATTTTATCTTCCTTTCTTTTTTTTGCCTTTTGCAAATACAGGTAAGCTTGAAAAATAGACAGAGTAGTTAGCTCCTGTTTGCACAGCGCTGGCATGGAAATTTCTTACAGGCTGGACCTGCTGCTCCCACGGTTGCTATGCAACCAGGAGAGGAGCTCACAAGCTTTGTCACAAGCCAGCAATCAAAGGACAGATACTGTTTTCTTTCGATTATGTATTTTGTTCATTTATTTCTGTCAGCTCTTGTTTTGCGGATTGTGTATTTACATCCTTTGGGGAGTTCTTATTTGTAGAAATGCCTTTTCCAGAGAAACTTGTTGAAGATGTTCTGGTTTGATCTTGCTAGATAAAAAGGTGAACCCCACCTCACAGGCAGTAGGTGTTGAAATTAGGCCTTGAAGCAGATAAATTAGTTCTGACTAAAAACATGGTGGAGTCAAATCCATCTTTAGCCACTCTTATAGTAAGAAGGCATCCATGTAGCTTTGTATTCTTCTACTTCTGGTCTCTCTATATTGTGTACTTCTCTGACCTACATCGGTGGCTTTGAATCTGCAGTTCCTTCAGTGCTCTTGTCCCTGAAAGTCATCTCTGAATAGAAGACCATTTAAACCTTTGCTATCGGGATTTATTCTGACCAAATTTTCTGTAGCCATCTTTTATGTAAATTCTTCTTGACCTTTACAGATTTTTATCTTTCAAATACGAATGAACCAGCTTTTAAACAAATGTTTGGGTAAATGCTTATAACTAATGTTTGTCTTTTCAATTGTCCATTTTTAATTATCCATTGATCAATGTTTATTGAGTGAGGCCAAGGGATGTGTCTCAGAACTGTTCATAATACTCATGCAGTTCATAATACTCATGCATAATACTGTTCATAATACTGTTCATAATACTCATGCATAATACTCATTCCGACTCATGCAGTCGGAAGACTAAAATAATACAGATCTTCTGCCAGTGTCCCAAAGGAGAAAAGATGGATTATAGAAACTGCCTATCAATGAGCTTGATATTGATATCTGGCAGCATTGCAGTCTGGGTTATTGAACTAATAGCTCACGATGACTAAGAAGTGGTGATAATTAGGAGCCAACCTGATTTCACTAGGAAAAACTCATGTAAAATTAAACCTGTTTTCTTCCCGATGATTTTCCTATGCTGGTGATGCATGTAATTTTGTAGCCACTGGATATGGATTTTAGTAACACGTTTGATGAAATTTCTTAACGATAATCAACATTTCCTTACTGCAGTTTCTAACTTTTATGCTTTAAAATAGCGCTTAGTAAATTTTTTTTCCTGCAAATGACTATGTAAATTATTTGAAGAAATGAAACAGAATATTAAGACTGATATAAATGTTTTTTGAAATTCTGGGACATAACATTTGCATATAAACATTACCATTTGCATTTTCCCCTTAAAATTGGGCCTACTGTGGGAAAAAAGTTTTGCTTTTTATCTTTTTAAAGTCAGTATTTAGCATTTGATTGCATGAGGCCGTGCTCACAGGTTCGAACAGAGCTCAGTCAGGATGAGCTTATCTTTACCATCTATGCCCTCCCCAAGTGAGTGGGGTTTCAGTTTGGGCCTGCTGGGGTTTTGCGAATAAAGTGTCAATGACTGTTGGAAAAAGGTCTGATACCTCATCTTAGTTTCCACACTCCCTTTGAGTTCTTTGTATAAGAACGGAGAGTGAACTATTTTAAAACATAAAGCAGTGCTGAGGAATGCTGATTTTTTTCATTTCTTCAACCCACAAGCGTTTCCTGAGTAGTGCCTTCATGGGTTTGAAGACAAGTGGGGCAGATGCAATCTGTCACATGCTAAATTCTTACACTGGCCTTTTTTTAAGACCCTTTGGCCAACTGACAGATCCCTTCTCAGAAAGAAAAAATTAAATACGTAAGATATGAGGAATTACTTATATTAAAATAGTTATCCAAGATTAAAAATTGTGATAAAGTAATAGATATTAATGCATTAGGTGATAAGATCCTGCAGAGGGTTTAATACCAGCTGTATTTTTGTAATCAGGATGTGCTTAAGCAATATCATATCTGCCTAACTATAGAGTGATAGAAAAGGAATCATTATTTCTATTGGTGACAGAGTCACAGGTACTGTTAATACTCTGTGGCTTGTATCATGCCTATATATATAATGCAAGAAGATGCTAGATTTCACTTAGATGTTAATGAAAATAAAGATGTACTTTTCTCTCTCCAAGAGTCTGTCCACAGACCCATGTGGGGGGATGTCCGTATACCCCAATTAAAATACACCTGTTTACACATTCACCGGTATAATTGTAATGTTCACAAAAGTAATTTTCTTAAAATCAGAAAGTAAAATATAGTATTACTATAAGATGATGATACGTTCTTTCCAGATGATAAAGTCTCTGGGATTAGAATCCTTGTGGATATTCCAGTTAGCGTGTATAAACTATATTAAGCATGTGGGGTAGCAGAGACAAGTGAGTTTCAAGTATGTGTATTGTCTATGTGACCTAATCCTCAATAGAATAGAATGGTAAATCTTCACAGAAGATGCCAAATGGCTGGGCCCTTTGCCAGTCTTCCATTATATTTTTGAAGGAGCATAAGAAAGCCATAGTTTAAGTGGAGAAATTTTATCTAAACAACCTGTATAAGAGGAAACCTGTATAAGGGAAAATGCCCAACCCATTAATGAATAATGCTAGTAGTCATACTGAATGAACATCTTTTGTGCAAATAGCAGCACTGATTTCATAGGTATCCGTGGGTTAATATGTGTGTAAGACTTAGAGTTATGCCGGACACATAGGATGCCCTGTGTTAATGCTGTTAGTGCTGTTCCAACGTAAGTTACTGTTAAGTTCTACAGATTTGTTGTGGAGGCCATAAAGCTTTCTTATTTCAAAGAACCATATTTACGTGTACAACAGTGATAATTTAGGGCTTACCAGTCCACGGCTGTGGGATGACATCACGTACATTTTTAACTTATTTTTTGACTAGATAATACATGAACATTATATAAAATCTTAAAGATATAGAAGTGTATATATGGTGAAAAGTAAATCATTTTTGCTTTCTTTTATCCCAGTCACCCAATTTTCCTTCCCAAAGGCAATGTATTATATATAAAAGTAATAGACTTATCTTTTTTCTTTTCTTTTTCTTTTTTTAAAGATTTTATTTATTTATTTGACAGTGAGAGACACAGCAAGAGAGGGAACACAAGCAGGGGGAGTGGGAGAGGGAGAAGCAGGCTTCCCACGGAGCAGGGAGCCTGATGTGGGGCTCGATCCCAGGACCCTGGGATCATGACCTGAGCCAAAGGCAGACACTTAACGACTGAGCCACCCAGGCACCCCTTTTTTTTTCTTTTAATGATTTTGAGGAGAGAGAGAGAGAGCACAAGTGAGGGGAGAGGTGGTAAAGGGAGAGAGAGAAGCAGACTCCCCACTGAGCAGAGAGCCCGACGTGGGGCTCAATCCCAGGACCCTGAGATCATGACCCGAGCCAAAGGCAGACGCTTAACTGACTGAGCCACCCAGGCGTGCCTAGATTTATCTTTAAAGGGAGATTTTATGCATATAGTTACAAGTTTGTGTACATACACATATAGTCTTTTTTTTCTCTTAAAGTAAGCTCTACACCCAACATGGGGCTTGAACTCATGATGACCCAGAGATCAAGAGTCACATGCTGTACTGACTGAGCTAGCCAGGCGCCCCGGCATATAGTCTTTTTAATGCAGAAATGATTCCATGCTATATACTGTACTTTACCCAGAGTACATCAGTAAATATATCGTAGAGATCATTCCATACAGAGTTGCCTTGTTTTTTTAAATGAACTTTTAATTTAGAATAATTTTAGACTTACTGAAAAGTTGCAAAGATAGTACAGAGTTGCCATGTACTACACACTGGTAAACATCTTATGTTATGGTGGTGTAGCTGCCAAAACTAAGGAGCCAGTATTGTTGCATTATAATGAACTAATGTCCACATTCTATTCAGATTTCCCTAGTTTTTCCCTAATTTCCTTTTTTCTGTTCTAGGATCCATATTACATTTAGTCATCATGTCCCTTATGGTCTCCTCTAGTCTGTGATAGTTGCTTAAATTTTCTTTGTTCTTGACAACCTTGACAGTTTTGAGGAATGCTGGCTAGGTATTTTGTGGAATGTTTCCCCATTTGAGTTTGTATGTGTTTTCTCATGGTTAGTCTGGGTCTATAGGTTTTGGGAGCAGGAGGTGAAGTACCCCTTTTTATCACTGATGTTAAGAGCACAAGCTGTCAACGTGGTTTATCACTGATGACACTGACCTTGATCACCTGAACAAGGTGGTGTTACTTTCCCTCCTTTTCTGTACTCTGCTTTTTGGGAATAGCTCACTAAATGCAGCCCACACTCAAATGGACTGAAGTTCCACCTCCTTGGGAGAAGGATGCCCTGTGTGTGTGTGTGTGTATGTGTGTGTAATGACTTTCTAATGTGAAAGTCTGTTGTTTGTTTTTAGAGAGAGAGAGTGTACATGCAGGGAGGGAGGGGCAGAGGGAGAGGGGGGGAGAGAATCTTAAGCAGGCTGCACACCCAGCATGGATCCCAATGTGGGGCTTGATCCCACAACCCTGAGATCATGACCTGAGCTGAAATCAAGAGTCGGTTGCTTAACCAACTAAGCCACCCAGGTGCCCCAAAAGTCAGTTTTTGACTTCTAATCATCTTTCTAGAATAAAACTCGAATCTGGAGTTTTAAGAGATATTCCCCAAATCTACTCTCTCCCTTCACATATATTTCTTATTTAGGGACACCTCTCTTTAGCTGCCCAGAGACCTCTTTTTGCTTGTTTGTAATTTTCTAGTTATTTTGGCCATGTTTGTACATAGAGCTGAATTCAAAATAAACAATGTGGTACTTTAATAATGGCTTTGTTGATATTCATAGATGATAATTGCTAAGCTACTTACCTGACAATGAATTATTTGCTCCAGGTGACTAAATAAGCAGTTTTCATAGAGCCATGTTTTTGAAATTAATATCTAGAGATGCTGCTATCTTATCAAATGTTACACTGAACTTTGTAACATAACACTTCATTGTGTATTCACATAGTTTTGGGCTCTTTATTCAGTTAACAGGTTTCTATCTATTGAGCTTCTGCTATGTTTTCACCACGGTTTGGTGGTAAGACAAATCAGGTACCTGACGTGAGGCAGGTCATTTCTAGTGCAAGACACACACAATACACACATTAAAAACTAATAAAGAAGATCATTTCAGAGACTGAGAAGTGCTTTGAGGAAAATAAGCAGAGTGAAGGCTCGTGGATCCCTCGGCCATGCTGGCCGTGTCAGGGCTGCTCTCGGCTGTGGCCAGGGCAGTCCTCAAGAGATGCAGTTGACCTGAAGTCTGAGGACGCAGGAGGACCAGATACCTGAAAGTCTGGGAGAAGAGCTCTCCAGCAAAATCTGGAGTTAGGAGGGGATTGGTGACTGGGGATAAGAAGGCCGGGTGGTGTACATGAGGGCAGGGTGGTGGGGAAGGGCTGTGAGGGTAGGCAAGCCAGGCCCCTGCAGGGCTTTACCGGCACAGTTACCTCCCATGGGAAGGCTCTGGATGGTGTTGAGCAGGGGAGTGACATGATCTGATATATGTGTTTTAAAAGCACCGTCTAGTTGCTTTGTGGAAAACGGATTGTAGGGGAGACAAGAGGAAGCAAGAATAGCAGTTTGGAGACTGTTGTCAGAGTCCATATGAGAGATGGGTGACGGGTTGGACTGTCAGCAAGATAGAAGAAGTTAAGGTGACGATGCCATATAAAGTGCCTCCAAATAGATTGCATTGCACGTGAGTTTAATGTTAGAAAAATTGGCATAAGAGAAGAATCATCAGCATTGTATTTTCAATTAATGCTTTAAGAGAAGAGTGGTAGCACTGGTAGATGGATGGATAAGGAAGATGTGTGTACACACACACACACACGAATATTACGCAACCATAAAAAAGGATGAGATTGTGCCATTTGCAACAACATAGAGGAGCTTAGAAGTGAAATAAGACTGAGAAACACAAATACCATATGATATCATTTATGTGTGGAATCCAAAAATAAACAAATGAATAAAGAAACAAAAAGCAGAATCAGGCCTATAAATATAGAGAACAAACTGATGGTTGCTAGAGGGAAGGGGTTTAGGGATAGGGGCAAAGAGGGTGAAGGGGAGTGGGAGGTACAGCCTTCCATTACGGAATGAATAAGTCATGGAAATAAAAGGCTCAGCACAGGGGATCCAGTCAGTGATATTGTAATAGTGTTGTTTGGGGACAGATGGTGGTTACACCTGTGGTGAGGACAGCAGAACATAGAAGTTGAATCACTATGTTGTACACCTGAAACTAATGCAACATTGTGTGTCAACTAGACTCAAATAAAAAAATTAAAACAACAAAAAATGAAGAGTGGTCTCAAATATCCACACTAACACACTAGGAAGACATTAGGGAGCCAAGTCCACCCTAACTTAATTTGCACATCATAACAGGAGAGAAAACTTGCTTACCAAGTTAATGAGCTCTTGATTTTTATTATCCAGTAAGTCTACCATAACTACCAAGCCCACAACAGTAAGAATTTGTCTTTAGGGGTAAATAATAAACTGCAGTAGTTAAGCATCCCATTTATTTGATTATTCTTACTCAGGAAATTCTCATCTTAGTAATAATATTTCTGATGTAATGGTCACTGTGAATTGTTTTTATACAATGATTGTAATAGTCAGCAAAGCAGAACAGGTTTCAATCATATATTGATGGTTAACGTTGAAGTCACAGAAAACATTTCATTTTTGTAGCTATTACTTGCATGCAAAATGCCTTTTAATAGAGGGTTTTACAAAGCTTTCTTTGGAATGGATCTCTAAATGTAGTCAGTCTTGACATTTAAACTCATATCAAATACAGCAATTCACGTTATGAGAACTTGGAATTTAATATTATAATGATTTGTTTTAAATTTTCAAGGTAGTAGTTTCTTTTGCTATATGAAGAAACATTGTTGCTATGTAACAACCTCATTAGTTGGGCTCAATTTAATATTTTTGGGTAAGGCAGGCAAGATAGGAACAATTTATTTTTGTATTCTAGAAGTAAGGATTTGCTAAGGAGCTGATGAGGTAAAGAGAAGGGAAATATTTGCCTCTTTAATAAATTTTAAAAAGCACTGCATAAGTATGGAGCACCTGGGTGGCATAGTCAGTTAAGCGTCTGACTCTTGGGGCGTCTGGGTGGCTCAGATGGTTAAGCGTCTGCCTTCAGCTCAGGTCATGATCCCAGGGTCCTGGGATTGGCATCCGCATTAGGCTTCCTGCTCAGGGGGGAGCCTGCTTCTCCCTTTGCCTCTCTCTCTCTGTCTCTCATGAATAAATAAATTAAAAAATCTTTAAAAAAAAAAAAGAATCTGACTCTTGGTTTAGGGCAGGTCGTGATCTCAGTGTCATGAGTTCAAGCCCCACATCAGGCTCCACACTCAGTGTGGAGTCTACTTAAGACTCTTTCTCCCTGGGGAGGAGGAGCAAGATGGCAGAGGAGTAGGAGAGCTGGATTTGGTCTGGTCTCAGGAATTCAGCTGGATAGGGATCAAACCATTCTGAACACCTATGAACTCAACAGGAGATTGAAGAAAAGAATAGCAACAACTCTCTGAACAGAAAAGCGACCACTTTCTGGAAGGTAGGACGTGCGGAGAAGTGAATCTGAGGCGATATTCGGGAGGATAGACAGCAGGGGAGGGGGCTTCTGTCGGCTGCTTCTGGCAAGTGATAGAGCCGCGGAGCACAAAATCGGAACTTTTAGAAGTCGGCTCCGCTGAGGGACATCGCTCCAGTGGCTAAGCGGGGGGTGGAACCCTTGTGGGACAGTGTGGTCCAAGGACCCTCGGGGTCACAGAAAGACCGGGGGGCCTGACTGCAGCAGAGCTCCCAGGTATTGGAGCAGGGAAGCCGGCTGCAGAGACAGAGCCGAGGGGCGGGCTCTCAGCTCAGGGTTGCCATAAACCGTTATCTGCAGCACAGTCGGGCCCCTACTCCTCCAGCAGGGACCCAACAAGTGGCAGATCCGGGGAGACTCACTTTCCTCCCCCGGGAGGAGCAGCGTGGGAGCGCACCACAGGGATCTGTGGGGTTTGGAGACTCCACACCGGGTCAGGTGCCAGAGATAGAAACTCTCAGTCACAGGCCGAGTAAGCACGGAGTGCGGCCGGAGACTGGGGAGACGGGAGTGACTGACTGCTTTTCTCTGGGGGCTCACTGAGGAGCGGGGCCCCGAGTTCTCGGCTCGTCTGGGGCGGAGATTGGGCAGCCGCCATTTTCACTCTCGTCCTCCAAAGCTGTATGGAAAGCTTGCAGGGGACAAAAGCTCCCGAGGGTAAACCCGAGCAGATTACCTACCCCAGACTGGGTAAGGGCGGGGCAATTCGGCCTCCAGCAAAGACATTTGGGAACCACGGCAACAGGCACCTCCCCCAGGAGATCAGCAAGAACAGCCAGCCAAGACCAAGTTTACCGATCAATGAGAATGGCAGAACTCCAGCGCTAGGGGAATGCAGCACATAAAATTCATGGCTTTTTCCCTCCTGATTCTTCAGTCTTTCGAAGTTAATTTTTTTAATTTTCTTTTTCTATTTTTTTTGAATTTTTCTTTTTCTCTTTTTCAACCAACATCTTATCAATCCCTTTAAAAAAAATCTTTTTTATTTCTGATCTTTAGAGTCATATTCTATCCCTTGTAGTTAACCTTATTTTTGATATATATATAAGTTCTTTCTTTAAAATTTTGGGATACAGTTTCTTCTAAGAGACCAAAATATACCCTAAATCTCTAGTATATGGCTTTGTTCTAGTCTCCTGCCTGATCACATTCTCTCCCCTTTTTTTTTTTAATTTCTCTTTCTTTTTTCAAACCAACTGCTTATCTTATGAATTCCTTTTATAAAATCTTTTATAATTGTCATCTTTACAGTCATATTCCATCCCTTCATCGTATTTACCCTTATTTTTGTACATATATAAGTTTTTCTTTCTTTAAAGTTTTGGGATGTAGTTTCTTCTAACAGACCAAAACACGCACAAAATCTAGTGTGTGGCTCTGATCTATTCACCAGCCTGATCATATTTGATCATATTCTTTTTTTTCTTTCTCCGCCCCCCCCCCCCATTTCAGGTCTCTTCTGATTGGTTTAGTGTATATTCTTCTGGGGTCGTTGTTACCCTCATAGCATTTTGTTCTCTCATTCATCTATTCTCTTCTGGACAAAATGACAAGACGGAAAAACTCACCTCAAAAACAAAGAACAAGAGGCAGTACCGACTGCCAGGGACCTAATCAATACGGACATTACTAAGGTGTTGGAACTAGAGTTCAGAATGATGATTATAAAGATACTAGCTGGGCTTGAAAAAAGCATGGAAGATACCAGAGAAACCCTTTCTGGAGAAATAAGAAAACTAAAATCTAACCAAGTCGAAATAAAAAAGGCTATTAATGAGGTGCAGTCAAAAATGGAGGCTCTAACTGCTAGGATAAATGAGGCAGAAGAGAGAATTAGTGATATAGAAGACCAAATGATGGAGAATAAAGAAGCTGAGGAAGAGAGAGGCAAACAACTACTGGATCACGAGGGGAGAATTTGAGAGATAAGTGATACCATAAGATGAAACAACATTAGAATAATTGGGATCCCAGAAGAAGAAGAGAGAGAGGGGCAGAAGGTATATTGGAGCAAATTATAGCAGAGAACTTCCCTAATTTGGGGAATGAAACAGGCATCAAAATCCAGGAGGCACAGAGAACCCCCCTCAAAATCAATAAAAATAGGTCAACACCCCAACATCTAATAGTAAAACCTACAAGTCTCAGAGACAAAGAGAAAATCCTGAAAGCAGCTCGGGACAAGAGGTCTGTAACCTACAATAGTAGAAACCTTAGATTGGCAACAGACCTATCCACAGAGACCTGGCAGGCCAGAAAGGACTCGCATGATATATTCAGAGCACTAAACAAGAAAAATATGCATTCAAGAATACTCTATCCAGCTAGGCTGTCATTGAAAATAGAAGGAGAGATTAAAAAAGCTTCCAGGACAAACAAAAACTAAAAGAATTTGCAAACATGAAACCAGCCCTATAAGAAATATTGAAAGGTATCCTCTAAGCAAAGAGAGAGCCTAAAAGTAACACAGACCAGAAAGGAACACAGACAATATACAGTAACAGTCACCTTACAGGCACTACAATGGCACTAAATTTATATGTTTCAGTGGTTACCCTGAATGTAAATGGGCTAAATGCCCCAATCAAAAGACACAGGGTATCAGATTGGATAAAAAAACAAGATCCATCGATATGCTGTCTGCAAAAGACTCATTTTAGACCCAAAGACATCTCCAGATTGAAAGTGAGTGGGTGGAATACTATTTACCATGCTAATGGACATCAAAAGAAAGCTGGGCTGGCAATCCTTATGTCAGACAAATTAGATTTTAAAGCAAAGACTATCATAAGATTGGAGGAAGGACAGTATATCCTACTTAAAGGGTCTATCCAACAAGAAGATCTAACAATTGTAAATATCTATGCCCCTAACATGGGAGCAGCCAATTCTATAAGCCAATTAATAACAAAAGCAAAGAAACACATCGACAACAATACAATAATAGTAGGGGACTTTAACACCCCCCTCACTGAAATGGACAGATCATCTAAGCAAAAGTCCAGCAAGGAAATAAAGACTTTAAATGACACACTGGACCAAATGGACTTCACAGATATATTCAGAACATGCCATCCCAAAGCAACAGAATACACATTCTTCTATAGTGCCCATGGAACATTCTCCAGAATAGATCACATCCTAGATCACAAATCAGGTCTCAACTGGTACCAAATGATTGGGATCATTCCCTGCTTATTTTCGGACCACAGTGCTTTGAAACTAGAACTCAATCACAAGAGGAAAGTCGGGAAGAACTCAAATACATGGAGGCTAAAGAGCATCCTACTGAAGAATGAATGGGTCAACCGGGAAATTAAAAAAGAATTAAAAAAGTTCATGGAAACCAATGAAAATGAAAACACAACTGTTCAAAATTTTTGGGATGCAGCAAAGGCGGTCCTAAGAGGAAAATACAAGCCTTTCTCAAGAAACAGAAAGGTCTCAAATACACAACTTAACCCTACACCTGAAGGAGCTGGAGAAAGAACAGCAAATAAAGCCTAAACCCAGCAGGAGAAGAGAAATAATAAAGATCAGAGCAGAAATCAATGAAATAGAAACCAAAAAAACGGTGCAACAGATCAACGAAACTAGGAGCTGGTTCTTTGAAGGAATTAATAAGATTGATAAACGCCTGGCCAGACTTATCAAAAAGAAAAGAGAAAGGACCGAAATAAATAAAATCATGAAAGAAAGAGGAGAGATCACAACCCACACCAAAGAAATGCAAACAATTATAAGAACGTATATGAGCAACTATATACCAGCAAATTAGATAACCTGGAAGAAATGGATGCATTCCTAGAGATGTATAAAGTACCAAAACTCAACCAGGAAGAAATAGAAAACCTGAACAGACCTATAACCACTAAGGAAATTGAAGCAGTTATCAACAATCTCCCAACAAACAAAAGCCCAGGGCCAGATGGCTTCCCAGGGGAATTCTACCAAACATTTAAAGAAGAATTAATACCTATTCTTCTGAAACTGTTCCAAAAAATAGAAATGGAAGGAAAACTTCCAAACTCATTTTATGAGGACAGCATTACCTTGATCCCAAAACCAGACAAAGACCCCATCAAAAAGGACAATTACAGGGGCGCCTGGGTGGCTCAGTCATTAAGCATCTGCCTTCGGCTCAGGTCATGATCCCAGGGTCCTGGGATCGAGCCCCGCATCGGGCTCCCTGCTCCGCAGGAAGCCTGCTTCTCCCTCTCCCACTCCCCCTGCTTGTGTTCCCTCTCTCGCTGTGTCCCTCTCTGTCAAATAAATAAATAAAATCTTTTTTTTAAAAAGAAAAAGGAGAATTACAGACCAATATCCCTGATGAACACGGATGCAGAAATTCTCACCAAAATACTAGCCAATAGGATACAACAGTACATTAAAAGGATTATTCACCACAACCAAGTGGGATTTATTCCTGGGCTGCAAGTTTGGTTCAACATCCCCAAATCAATCAATGTGATACAATACATTAATAAAAGAAAGAAAAAGAACCATATGATCCTCTCAATAGATGCAGAAAAAGCATTTGACAAAGTACAGCATCCTTT
>NC_138374.1:58208631-58245608 GCF_054177405.1 Leptonychotes weddellii
GCCCAGAAATGGACCCTCCACTCTATGGTCAACTAATCTTCGACAAAGCAGGAAAGAATGTCCAATGGAAAAAAGACAGTCTCTTCAACAAATGGTGTTGGGAAAATTGGATAGCCACATGCAGAAGAATGAAACTGGACCATTTCCTTACACCACACACAAAAATAGCCTCAAAATGGATGAAAGACCTCAATATGAGACAGGAGTCCATCAAAATTCTAGAGGAGAACACAGGCAGCAACCTCTTCGACCTCAGCTGCAGCAACTTCTTCCTAGAAACATCCCCAAAGGCAAGGGAAGCAAGGGCAAAAATGAACTTTTGGGACTTCATCAAGATAAAAAGGTTTTGCACAGCAAAGTTAAAAGTCAACAAAACCAAAAGACAACCGACAGAATGGGAGAAGATATTTGCAAATGACATATCACATACAGGGCTAGTATCCAAAATCTATAAAGAACTTATCAAACTCAACACCCAAAGAACAAATAATCCAATCAAGAAATGGTCAGAAGACATGAACAAACATTTTTCCAAACAAGACATCCAAGTGGCCATCAGACACATGAAAAAGTGCTCAACATCGCTCGGCATCAGGGAAATCCATATCAAAACCTTAATGAGATATCACCTCACACCAGTCAGAATGGCTAAAATTAACAAGTCAGGAAACGACAGATGTTGGCGAGGATGCAGAGAAAGGGGAACCCTCCTGCACTGTTGTTGGGAATGCAAGCTGGTGTAGCCACTCTGGAAAGCAGTATGAAGGTTCCTCAAAAAGTTGAAAATAGAGCTACTGTACGACCCAGCAATTGTACTACTGGGTATTTACCCCATAGATACAAATGTAGTGATCCGAAGGGGTACATGCACCCCGATGTTTATAGCAGCAGTGTCCACAATAGCCGAACTATGGAAAGAGCCAAGATGTCCATCAACAGATGAATGGATAAAGAAGATGTGGTATATATACACAATGGAATATTATGCAGCCATCAAAAAATGAAATCTTGCCATTTGCAATGATGTGGATGGAACTAGGGGGTATTATGCTAAGTGAAATAAGTCAATCAGAGAAAGACATGTATCATATATGATCTTACTGATATGAGGAATTCTTAATCTGAGGAAGCAAACTGAGGGTTGCTGGAGTGGTGGGGGGTGGGAGGGATGGGTGGCTGGGTGATAGACATTGGGGAGGGTATGTGCTATGGTGAGTGCTGTGAATTGTGTAAGACTGATGAATCACAGACCTGTACCTCTGAAACAAATCATACATTATATGTTACAAAAAAAAGAAGAAGAAGAAGACAGTAGGAAGGGAAAAGGAAGGGGGGGTAATTGGAGGACGAGATGAACCATGAGAGACTGTGGACTCTGAGAAACAAACTGAGGGTTCTAGAGGGGAGGGGTGGGGGGGATGGGTTAGCCTGGTGATGGGTATTAAAGAGGGCACGTATTGAATGGAGCACTGGCTGTTATACGCAAACAGTGAATCATGGAACACTTCATCAAAAACTAATGATGATGTTAATGTTAACATTTCTTCAATCCTTGTAAGAAAAGAATGTTTTTATATTTCATCTGGTTATTCTTAGGAAAGAATCGTGGTTCTCATAGCCCCAGGAGATTTTGTTCCCAGTGCAGCATAGAGTAAAAACCAAAACCAAACCAAAAGTTGCCATTATGAGTTATGTTGATCCTTTGATTAAATTTACTTGAACAAAGAGGAAAGCTCTGTAATAAATGGCACGGTAGATATACAGATGTCAATGAAACAATCCTTTCCTAAAGGATTTAGATCTAGTTCGGCGTGAGAGTCCTGCTCATGTTCCAGCTTGGCCTCTTTTTGTGCCCAGCCAGAGAAGTGCATATAAGATGGTAGGAGGGCCTGCCCAAGAACAGAGTCAGTCCAGCCGTGAGAGGGACATGGAATTTGGCATCTGAACTGATTTTTGAAGGAGGTGTAGAAATTCAAAGAGATGGGAATGAAGCCTCGAGGAAAGCGCTTGAGGTATAAATGACAGTGACCTATCCTGGCTCTTCTCTTCTAGGTGGGGATTGTGCCTGTCACTTTACTGGTCACTGGACAGCTCTCCCTGAACAGAGAGGCTGCTGAACAGTAGAATCCCATGGATGGACAGCATACTTGTATGCGGACAGTATACAGATTACTAATGTGCATTTAAATCAGTTGAACAGGGGCGCCTGGGTGGCTCAGTTGTTAAGCATCTGCCTTCAGCTCAGGTCATGATTCCAGGGTCCTGGGATCGAGGCCCGCATCGGGCTCCCTGCTTCATGGGAAGCCTGCTTCTCCCTCTCCCACTCCCCCTGCTTGTGTTCCCTCTCTCGCTGTGTCTCTCAATGTCAAATAAATAAAACCTTAAAAAAAAAAATCAGTTGAACAAGGTAGCTTAATCACATAAAGGATATTTACATTATGAGAACTGTTTTATTCACTTACATTATGACAGTATGTTTTATTCACTTCACATCTCACTTGCAATTTCTTTCTTTTTTTTTTTAAGATTTTATTTATTTTTCAACAGAGAGAGAGAGTGAGAGAGGGAACACAAGCAGGGGGAGGGGGAGAGGGAGAAGCAGGCCTCCCGTGGAGCAGGCAGCCCGATGCGGGGCTCGATCCCAGGACACTGGGATCATGACCTGAGCCGAAGGCAGACGCTTAACGAATGAGCCACCCAGGCGCCCCTCACTTGCAATTTCTTGATTCAGTTGCTACCAATCAGGAGGAGAAAGAACATCTTTGGTTCATAATGAATTTCTTGGGCTAAATGTTGATAGACATTTCTGAGCTAAGTTTTTGGTTTCTAGTCTCCTGGCCTTTTAAGTCTGGAAAAGGGCATTTGTTTTAATGTTTCTGTTTTCCAACCTTTGGGGTCTCACTTTAGTGGAGGGGAAGTCTACGATTTTAAATGAATACATTTAACGAGTTGCATGTTTTTAACCAGAAAAATTCCATATTCAGAATGAATCCTTTTATATGATATGAAGTCCATTTTTTAACATAAATAGTCTTTTTTATAATTTTGCTGATTTAAAAAACTTAGTTTCTTATCCATCTGACTTAAGCTTTCGATTTCTAGTCTCCTGGTCTACTAGGAGTCTATATATGAACAGTTGGTTTAATGCTTTTATTTTCTTACACCTGGGGACTTAACTTTAGTGGTAGGAACCCTAAAAAAATGCATTTTAAAGAAGTCATGCAATAGCTTTATTTTTTTAATCAGAAGAATTCCATATTCAGAGTGAATCCTTTCATGTGGCATGGATTTTTTTTTTTTTTAGTTACATAGTTTTTGTGTAATTTACTTGTTTCAAAAATGTACTTTTATATATTGGATTTGCTTAAAATGGAAAATGTTCAAAATCCTGTTGACTTTTTATTGAGACCATTGGAGCATCCAGTGGAAAAATCTATGGGTACCTCTTATTATTTGCTTTAAAATTCTATCAGGTTTGGAAAATAGATAATCTGTAAAATTATTTTTAACACAATATAAAAATGAGTTTGTTCAAATGGAGTCCACGATAAGCCAATGACTGTGAAAGAGTAGAGGTCTGTTTCCATGTTTGATTAGAACAAGTGTTTCTGACATATAAAATATTGCTGTTATTAATGATCATAATGGATTTTTTTGGGGGTAGATTTTAATTTCATTGTTGCTGTTTCATTATGTTGAGTGTTCAGCCATTTCACAGCTTGTTAAAAATCTATTTCAAGCATTTGTTTCTTCTTCTGAACACTTTCCCAGTATCTAATTATTAAGGGAACACACAGTATGCAGAACAAATTCACATGAGCAAAACTGACAAGCCCAGAAGTGTTATATTCTTATTTGCATCGTGGTCTTATTCGCATCGTGGTCTTATTCGCATCGTGGTCTTATTCATGTCAGGTCAAATCCATATATTTCTCTCCTTTTCCTTACTGAGCGTCTTAGCAGGGATGCTGTACGTGATATTGCAGGCATGCTGTTAGGAATATTAAAAAGGCTAAGAACCTCATGCTGAAGAATTACGTAGAAAGAAAGGATTCAGCAAGAACTGTCAATCTGTCCTCTCTTGCCTTTTAGATTTTGACTTTCCTGTTGGCAATATCTTGGGGTGAATGTGGAGCTCTTTTACCTGCCTTTAAAAAAAAATGATCTTCCAAGGATCTGTCTGAGTTGACAGGCCCTATGCTTAATTAATATCAAGGTCTGGACCTTTTATTTCTTTCTCTAGAATGTTTTAGTGCCTTAGACACCAGATATTTCAGTGGGTCCTCACCTTGCTGGAACAATTTAGTAACAATATAAAAGCTGCCATTAAGCCAGAATCAGCCTGCAATTGATTGCTAATGATTACCTAAAAGGAGCAATTACTGTTCCCTGTAAGGTGATTGCGCAGAGAACAGATAGCATGTATTTCTCAGGCAAAATCAAGGACTGTAAGCTTCAAAGACCTCATCATTGTGAGGCTATTGCTGTGTCATCCTAGTCCAAACAAAATTATACCTGGAATAAAAATCAGCTTGCTGTCAGTATATATCTGCAGATAAAATAGAGGCCACAAAATGACGAGGATCTGTAAAAAAACTCTTTGTTTTCATTTTACTTTTATAGAGGTATATCTGTGTCAGAAGAGGCAAATATATATGCTTCTCCTTTTAGGTAAAAGGCAAAAAGTGTGCAGTAAATGGGTGGCAGTGAAAGGGTTAATAACATTGTTTTGCAAAATGTGTGGTAATGAATGACTTAACATATTTTTGAAAGAACAAGACAGAAAGCCAAATACATGCTGTGATCCATTGTCTTAGAAGAAGTGAATAAAGTCTTTAACTGAACAATGGATTTATTTTTAAAGAAAGCACCAGAAAAACCAAGCAACATACATTAGATTATTAAATGTTGCCTCGTCTGATAGAAGTGAAAGCTGTAGTCCAAGGATGAGCCTTGGGCTGTGTGAGTCTTTCCGAGGCTATACCCCTGCTTTACCTGTCTTCAGGCGGAAAGATGGAGGGGATTATAGGGAAAGAAACAGAAAGTTCAGTAGAAAGATTTATATAGGCAGATGGACAGGGAGGGGGGGCAGAGGGGACAAACTGATTGTTGGATTATTCTTATGTTCCCTATTAAAATTAAGACAGGCAATTCCTTGAAAAATCTGAGTTAACATACATCTCCTTTGTGGATATTGGTCATGTAACCAATGGCAGAGTGGAGGGAAGCAAGCCTCAGTGGGACTGTATCAACAGGTGACTTTTCCAAATTTGTAGTTTAGAGCTGGTGGGAAATAGATACTGTTTCCAGGTCCTCTGTCTTTAATGCATAATGTAAAGCACTAAGTAAGTGCATCCACTGTCATTGCTTTCGAGGCAAAGGTCACGGGCTTTTTCCTCACAGACACACTTGCAGACACTTTCATTTTTGTTTCGTTTCAGGGGCCAGGTTTTATGTCAGCAGAAAAATAAAAAGGGATTGAAACCCGAGTGAGGAAAATCTGCAGTTCACCACAGTTCCCTGGAACGAGAGTGTTTTTCTTAGAATACTTCCATTGGAATTACTTTTAGTACATACTAAATTTTCTTGTAGTAAACCCAGATTTGGCCAGCCAGCCTTAAGGGTCCGAAAGGAAACTATTTAATAAACATTGTTTGTACTTGTGGAAATACTGAGAATGCCTGGAGAGCAATAAGAACCTAAAAAAAATCATGATTTTGGTATTATTTTCCTTTTCCTGATTATAGATTAAAGAATTTGATTTGCTACTTGAGAAAGACCTGGAGCTGTTTGCCCTCCTGCTGTGTTTCACACTTCTCGAGCATGCTCGAGTACTTGATTCGCCTAATAGTGAGTTTGTAGAGATCAAGGCAAGACATCCTGTGAAAGAAACCCAGGAATAACATTTTATATAAGGCAATGCTTGTTTTTGATTAAAACACATTTCTTCATTTCCTGGCTGCACAAAATGTTTTAAAAGGGTAGGAAAAAAATTGTCATCAATTCCTTAGATTTGGGTGTACCTATAATGGTGAGAGTTAATTAATAGGTGCATCAAACTCCTTAAGGTTAATTGTTGTGTTTACTTAAGTATCAGTTATCTTTTTAAGTACTGCTGTAGCCCTTGGCAACTCTAAAGATTTCTGTGCGGTGTGACCTCAGCAAAGACATAGGGGTCATTCATGCCGCTTGGCTGGCAGAAATGCTAAGGAGGTTCCAATGACAGGGAAGCAATGTGTCAATTTTCTTTCTACTCATTCTCCCCACCAGGATATATGCCTTTTGAAATAAGGGGTTGGGTTAGTTGTGGAATGTTATCTTCAGGGGCAGCTTCTCGTAGTATTTAGCCAGTTAACAGCCCAGAGAGCCTACCAGAACTGTTACAAGGAATGTGTGAGGATTACACTCTCAGAACCCTATCTGTCTTGAAATAGTTCAGTCTAGATAACTCAGATCCTCAGTTATTCACTTGACTCCTCTCCCGTCTCTCCGTGCCTTACTTCGCATGTTGACTGAGTATGGTATGCACTCAGGCACAAGACTGCACAGTAATTTTTGTGCTTACCTTCTAGTTCATAGCCCTGTTGATTCTCTAATCTAAAATCATTTAATATATTGTTCTTAGTTGGAAACAACAAATTGATGCTGGCTAACTTAAGCAGAAGAAGAATCTGTTGAAGAGTATCAGACAGCTTGCAGAATTGAATGGAAGCCTGGAGAACAAGGCTTGGAGTTATGGCAGAAACAGGGGAATGTGGGCAAGCTGAGTAAGATAGCCAGTATTCGTCAACAGAGGCAATACGGTCATGCCACAGAGGATGTTCTAGTCAGGACTGTACTAATGGGACGTGCCCTGATCGCTGCCGGGCACTGAGCCCGGCCACCACTTGTGTGACTAGCTGGCCACTTCACCTATGCTTTGTAATTCTTGCTCCCTGGCACACACGTGTCCTCTGACACATCTAGGAGGACCGCTGGGTCTTCAGGAACATGCACTTTGATAACAGCTGTGATCCTGTAGCTTGGCGAGGTGATCAAAGTTGCAGACAAACAGATGGAACACAGTCAGAGAGTAGGTGTGGTCATAAGGCGAGACGCCGGAGGTGTCCCAGCTATCCTTACGAGATAAGAGGTTGCTTCTGGTGTTTCTGGTTTTTGGGGTCCGGCATTTGTACCGTCAGTCATGGCCTCTAGAGGGTTTCGGGGGCTGCATCAGCTTGTTCTGGTCAGCGGACCACGTTCGGAATGGCAGGTAGCAATCCATTCACCACCTGATTAAACGTGATAATGCACACAAACTAGGAATCACCATCCTCCGCATCTGTCCAGCCTTCCATGCCGTTGTTGATCTCTGCCGTTCCTGCAGGGTTGTCCTATTGCTTTGATTATGATTTTTGATTACAAGGAAAGGCAGCTCAAAGGGTGCTTGGCTGTTCCCACCAAGATAACCTCCATCTCATGGGTCCGTTGGTTTTCTTCTTAGGAATATCTCTATTAAGTC
This sequence comes from Leptonychotes weddellii, assembly GCF_054177405.1. Classification (NCBI taxonomy): domain Eukaryota; kingdom Metazoa; phylum Chordata; class Mammalia; order Carnivora; family Phocidae; genus Leptonychotes; species Leptonychotes weddellii. Next base: position 58,216,133 of record NC_138374.1, read on the forward strand.
TGTACTTGAAAACGGGGTAAGTAACCACAGCCTGGGTTTGAGGTGCCACTGGGCTGGATGTAAGCTAGACTGAGTCAAAACTCGACATGTCACTTGACCCCCAGCAGCCTCCACACTGGCTGTTAGACTGCAGTATCATGTATGGAATTAGTTTTGGCTCAGAGCCAGTGCCCAGTAATTCCGAAGAGGCCTGGACATTTTTCTTCCCACAATGTCCAAGTTCCTAAATGGCCACAGAGTCCTTTGAGGGAGGTTAGCCAGAAGATTCATGAACTGCATTTATGATGTTACTGAAGATATATTTAACTTCTGTTTGTGTTATTGCTTTGAAGTTGATCTTAAAAATACAGTAAAATAGAACCATTAAATCTGAAAGACTCTGTTCCCAATTGTTGGTGTGGATTGACTGGCATTTCCATTTAGCTTGGCAACTCTTTTCAAGTCATTCTCCACCCCCTCCCCTGCCAAGTAATTTTTACCATGTGATCTACTTTCACTCTAGCCTAGAAGAAGTTAGAAATTTTTTACTTAATTCTTCCTTCCTTTCTTCCAAATAGGTTGGTGGCTCTTATCTCCTAGGGAGGTGGTGCTTTCTATTCCTGGCAAACGAATAAGAAATGAGGAGTAAAGGAGATGGACAACTGCCCTGTTGCTCTATGGTTCATTCCTTTGAGCCGCATCTGTACAATGCTGATTTATTATTTCTCTTGACTTGCTTATCATCAGCATACTCAAGCCTTAGGTTTGGGAGACATATCACATATGACTAAGAACTAGGTTGGGATGCCCAGCCTTGAACCCCAGTTCTGCCTTTGCCGTGTGACCTCAGACAAGTCATTTAAATCTCTGACCCTATTTCTTTGCCTATAAAATGAAGGAGATAGCGCATATCTTAGAGGCTTGTTACATGGATATAATCAGATAAAAATCGTAACACATAGTGAACATTTAATGATGTTAGCTAATATATTTCTAAAAGCTTATAAAAATTTAAATTATAAAAACAAGAAGTAATACCAAATGTAAATACTTTTAATTTCCATATTGGATTATCTGTGCTGCTGATTTTCTTGAGTTCATTTATCCAGCTTATAATTCTGAAATACCTACTATTAGCAAAGCATCATCAATGCTGGTTTTTACATGACATGCTCATCTTGACCTGAGCTTGCTATTGGCCATTGTTAGACGATACAGATAGTGAAAACTTGTTGTAAGATGCTGGGCACAGAAAAGTTTGTTCCTTTTTTTTTTCCCCTATCTGGGTTCCTTCCTATCCTGGCTTCTTCATTGCACTAATGTAGCCTATGTAAAATCTTTAAACACTAAATCAGTATTGTTCAATAGAAATAGAATGTAAGCCACATTTGTAATTTCAAATTTTCCAGTAGCTTCATAGATAAGTGAATGAGATGAGATTAATTTTAATTATTTCATCTAATCTAACCTAACTAGAATAACAGGATTTTTAAATGTAATAAATCTAAGTAATTATTGGTATTTTACATTTTTTCCCCCACCAAGTCTGTGGAGTCCAGTGTATACTGTACACGTACAACACATCTCTGTTCACACTTGCCACATTTCAGGTGCTCAATCACCACATGTGGCTGGTTGCTACTACAGTGGACAGAGCGGGGCTAAATTATGTCACCAGATTCCAAGAGGTAGCCATGAATTGTTCATTAAACAGTTTTGGACTTTTCCCAGATCCTCACCTGGAAGGAGAAAAACAGAAAGAGAAAGAATGAATTGAGGTTGCATTTTCCATATGTGCTTTTTATAAAGCTCATCCAGGGTAAACCTAAAGAGTTCGTGGATTCAAGTCCATGTTGGCTATTTTCAGAAATCCAAATAGCAGTTAACGATTGTTAGGGAAGAGCTAAATTGGAGAAACTTAAAGGAAGTTTACATCGTTAGTTATTATTGATTGGGAAGAAAATCAACAACTAGTTAGTGATGCCGAAAGGATCGAAATTGTAAATTTTTAAAAATGAATTTGGTAAATTACCCATAATAGTCAATGAAATTTTTTTCCATCTGAGACTTTTAGTCAGAACATGATCTCTGTTAAAAGGGAGGAATTTCAGAATTTTTTCTTTCTGATTGGGAGTACCAGTGTCATTTTTCCTTTCAACTGGTTGTAGGTTTACTATGGAATGAAGTCAGTTATGTGGAGATTAAGGCACTCTCTTCTTTCATGCCATCTGTTGCCAGAGTTCTGTCATGCTTCATGCCATAGTCATCTGGGACTTCAATTGTCATCCACGTGGTTGATGATCCAAGTTAATGTGCCACCTGAAACTTTAAAAAAGAAAGATCCCTAATTTCTCGGTAATTTATGATATTACATATAGGAGAAGCATAAACATTTATTTATTAGGCAATTGATTTTTGGATCAGAATCATTAAGGATTCATGTGAGATTAATATCATTTTTTTATTTTGCCTAAACTTTTTTATTATAGAAAATTTCATATATATGCAGAATTAGAATAGGATGATGAACTTCCATGGAACCTTCTAGCTCAGCTTTAACAATTATTAACTAATGGATAATTTTATTTTCATCTATAGCTCCATCCCCAATTACCTCAAGGCATAATTTTTATTTATTTTATTTATTTATTATATTTATTTATTTCATTTTATTTATTATAACCTTTCTAGAATCATTGACAGTGCATCAGTAATTTTAGTATCTTCAATAAAATACCACATCCCTCTAAAATTTAATAATTTTAATATCACTTAGTCAATGTTCATATTTTCACATTTGGCTTTTTGTTTTTTTAATAAGAATCTTCTTTGAATAAGGATATAGTCAATGTACATATAATACTTGCTTTCTGGGCTCAATCCTTAAGCTCCCTCCTCTCCTTTTTCTCCCCTTGTAATATATTTGTTGAGAATCTAGGCACTTTGTTCTGTAGAGTTTCTCACAGTCTAGATTTTGCTGGTTGCATCCCTGTGATGCTGGTTATCATGTGCCTCTATCCTCTGTATTTTTGTAAAATGCTGGTTAGATTGACGTTCTGACTAGATTCAGGTTTAATTTTTTTTTTTTTTTTTGGTAAGACTCTTTCCTAAGTGCTGTTGTGTACTTTCATGTAGAAGCACATAATGTCTGGCTATCTTTCTTACCACAGTGTTAACACCAATGAACATGTTTATGGACCTACCAGCCATTATAAGGTTCTCCATCCACTTTTCAGGAAATTGTTTTAGCAGCCATTGCTTTAATCCATCATTTCATTAGGAATTGCAAAATAACGATATTCGAATTCTGTCATTCCTTCATAATTCATTAGGTGGAATATTTCTAAGTAGAGAAATGTTCCTTTTTCAACTACTTGGTCAATTTGAGGTGCAGTTTGTAAAGACGGGATTAATATTTGATTCTTTTCCTTTATTTAGTAGTTTTCAGAATGAGTTGGTTTCCTAAAGTACCCTAAAAGGTAAATAATGTTTCTTTTTCCCAGTATCATAATTCATGAATTTAAACATACTTGATGTGTTTCACTCCATTCTATTTATTCTCTTTTTGCTGCCCCACTTGTGGCCAGTGGAAGCCTCTTTAAAGATTTTATTTATTTATTTATTTGTTTATTTTTATTTGACAGAGAGAGAGACACAGGGAGAGAGGGAACACAAGCAGGGAAGTGGGTAGAGGGAAAAGCAGGCTTCCCGCGGAGAGGGAGCCCGATGCAGGGCTTGATCCCGGGACCCTAGGATCATGATCTGAGCCGAAGGCAGACGCTTAACAACTGAGCCACCCAGGCGCCCCTCAGTGGAAGCCTCTTTAACTTGGTTCTGAGCCCTTTTTAAAATGATCCCAGTGGACTTTGATAGCTTCTTCGCTTTCTGGGATGCAAAGATATTCCAGATTCATCTTAACATTTCTCTGCCCCAGATATCGAATCAGCCATTGCTCCAAGGGGTTCTGGTTTCTTTAGGTGAATAAATGGTATTTAGAGAACACACCTCGACACCGTGGGTCTTAAGCTTCAGGAATTTTCAATCTGGAGTCTGTATCAGGAAAACTCTAGTGAACTTAGTCCCAATCTCAGCCCAAGTTTATTTGCCCAAGGCAACCCAAGTTTATTTCTACCTACTACGTGGGCGGACAGTCCTCCATGAAATGACCTAGGAAACTGGAGTCCTTTTATCTTGTAGCAGCAATAACCAGTAGTGCCTTAATCCTCTTCTGTCAGCTGAGAGATGAAAAAAGGAAAAATGGAAAGGCACCTACTTTTTACCCACTTCGGCCTGGAAGTGATACACAGCATTTCTACTCTCATTCTGTTGGTAAGAGTCCTATATCCCTGCCTCAACGCAACCTAGTAAAGGTGGTAGAGGTAGGCCCTCGCCAGGGCACTTGACACCAGCAGAGCACATGTCTTTGTTGAATGTCAGGCTGTCTCTGCAGAGGCCATTCAAAATCACGTGCTGTCTCCTACTTTCTCCAGAGGGACTATCCAAAGTCTCAGTTACCGAATCCTGTGTGAAGTCCAGCATCTTCCCTCACCCTAAATCAGGATATAATGGTGAAGCAGAGGATGACCACAATATTCACTCCCATGTCGAAAACAGAAGAAGGGGGTAGGGCACAGTTCACTGGTCCATAGAAATTTTGGAGTACTGTTGGGGATACATCATGAGGACTTTCTGCTCTGGCATTGGATGCAAATCCTTGATTAGACTTGATTTCTACTTCCAGTCACTGCAAGCTGTCTCTGTCCGTTGCTCTCTATGGCTCTTGCCTCCACTCTCGGGCAGGTTTGCTCATCTTCACGTTCATACCTGTCCACATCTGAACTGGTTATAGACTCTGCCAGCCTTGGGAGCTATACATTTTTTTGTAGGCTGCATTCTGTCCTTGCAAGATGGAAGGTAATGTTGGGGATTCAGAGCTTAAAACAATTTTTTTTTTTTTTTTTAAAGCTCAAACTCTCTATATCTTTTTAGAAGAGGTTCTAATTTCTTTAGTAATACAATTCTTTCAGAACCTTGGTAGGGTCCTTCGAGTTGGTTCTATGTGCCAGTAACATCATCCAAAGGTCTGTCAAGGTATAACTCAAATTTTTTGGTTTGCTGCTTTCTCATTCCTTTGGCTATATCTCTCATTTAGGAGTGGCTGTTGAGGAGACACTCAAAATAGAGAGAAGGCCATCTTCTCAATCTCATCTTTGCCCCAAGGCTGAGTCTTAAGGGGCTTTTGTCCATTAGGAGGTCTTTCTCAGTTTTCTGTGTCTCTCTTTGGGGTCTTGAGGCATTCACCTTTCCATCCTTGCAAGTTTGCACATCTCTGGACTTCCTTACCAAGTGTTTGGCCACCAGCTACACCACGGATCTCCAGGTTTCCAGCCTCCAGCATCAGTGTCCTTGCTGCCCTGCTGTCTGACTGCAAGGCCGATTTCAGATATTGTTACAGGAGCACCTGATTTTAAAGTACTAATTTTTGTATTCATCAGGGTAATGCTAGCGAGGGGAGTAAAGACTGTCACTTTGAGAATTTCAGAACTAAAAAAGGACTTTAGAGATTGTGTAGTATATCCAACTCCTCTTCATTTTAGGAATCAGAAATCAAGACAGGAAACAGCTGAAGCTTGCCTAGAGCCACACAGGGGCCTGGAGGCCATAGAGTTCCCAGTGTGGCAGGGCCTTGGCGGTTTTTGCCCTTTAGCCTGTAGCTCAGCCTCACATACCAGAGGCTTAATGAATATCTCAGACTGAATTGGGAATGTGTACGTCTGACTCTACTAGGGACTTACTGAGGTTCAGACAAAGAGAGAGGAAGGAAGGAAAATTCAGGGAACAGTTGGAACTTCAGTAAAAATGCCTCAAGTAAAGTATAATTTCAAAGCCCTGTATGACTTTGGTATTATCTTTGGTACATTGTCATGCTTTAAATCTTAATCAAAATGCTAAGGACATTTTGGTGACGTAGTTTTGAGATGGCTGTTTTGATACAGTCTTAATAATAAGCTACTTAACATTTAGCTAAAAACCACTACCAGATAACCGACCCCTTAGTCCTGGTTTCCTGTCTTTCTCTCGCTGTCTGTGAGCTTCCAGTGTGGGGCAAGTGGGGGTGGGTCATGCTTGGGATGAGACGGGCCATGGTTAAGGAGAGGGATGGTTTGAGGAAATAAAAACCACCATCTTTATATTTTGGTGCTCTGTGGGAAGTAGCCAGCTGAGATTTCTGTGTCACTGTCCTCTCCCACATCACATCAGAATGTAAAGATAGGACTGCAAAGTTTAGATAGTATAACACTTCTAGTGTAGGGCACTGTCTGGCATGCCACAGGGCTCTATAATTCTGTCATTCGTTAATCCAGGTGGTATTTCTGAAGCACCTGTTCTGCCCCAGACCCTGTACTGGAACTTAGGATATACGCACAACATGATACAAGTGTTGTGCCAGGAGCTTACGGGCGACGTAAGTTCCAGAATATTCTACTGGACTATAATATTGGGCATCACATTTTTGAAGGTGATAAAACTTTGCAAGGACATATGTATAATCCTCTTGAATGCAGGCATAACTTGAAAATACTGCAGGTTCGGTTCCACGCCACCGCAAGAAAGCAAATATTGCAGCAAAGTCAGTCAAATGAATGTTTTTGTTTCCCAGTGCATATAAAAGGTATGTTTATACTATATTGTAATCTATTAAGTATGCAATAGCATTATGTCTAAAGAAACAATATCCGTACCTTAATTAAAAATACATTGTTGCAGGGCGCCTGGGTGGCTCAGTCAGTTAAGCGGCTGCCTTTGGCTCAGGTCATGATCCCAGGGTCCTGGGATCGAGCCCCGAGTCTGGCTCCCTGCTCAGTGGGGAGTCTGCTTCTTCCTCTGCCTCTGCTCCCCCTGCTTGTGCTTTCTCCCTCTCTCTCTCTCTCAAATAAATAAATAAAATCTTTTTAAAAAATACATTGTTGCTTAAAATGCTAATAATTGCCTGAGCTTTCAGTGAGTCATCATCTTTTTGCGGGTGGAGGATCTTGTCTTGATGTCAGTGGCTGCTGACTGATCAGGGTGGTGGTTGCTGAAGGTTGGGGTGTCTGTGGCAATTTCTTAAAATAAGACAGCAATGAAGTTTGCTGCATTGATTGATTCTTCCTTTCATGAATGATTTCTCTGTAGTCTGTGATGCTGTTTGATAGCATTCTCCAGAGTAGAACTTCTTTCAAAATTGGATTCAATCCTCTCAAGCCCTGCCCTTGCTTTATCAACTAAGTTTATGTGATATTCTCAATCCTTTGTTGTCATTTCAACAGTCTTCACGGCATCTTCACCAGGAGTAGATTCCATCAAGAAAACACTTTCTTTGCTCATCTGTAATAGCTCCTCAGCTGTTCAAGTTTGGTCATGAGATTGCAGCCATGTAGTCCCATCTTCAGGCTCCACTTCTAATTCTAGTCCTCTTGCTGTTTCCACCACACCTGCAGTTACTTCCTCCACTGAAGCCTCGAACCCCTCCAAGTCATTCGTGAGGGTTGGAATCTACTTCTACCGAACTCCTGTGGATGTTGATGTTTTGACCTCTTCCCATGGATTTTGAATGCTCTGAATGGCATCTAGAGTGGTGAATCCTTTCTAGAAGGTTTTGCACTGATTTTGCCCAGATCCGTCAGAGGACTCCCCATCTATGGCAGCCGTAGCCTTATGAAATGTATTTCTTAAATAAGACTTGAAAATTAGAATTATTGGGGTGCCTGGATGGCTCAGTCATTAAGCGTCTGCCTTCTGCTCAGGTCATGATTCCGGGGTCCTGGGATCGAGCCCCACATCGGGCTCCCTGCTCTGTGGGAAGCCTGCTTCTCCTTCTCCCACTTCCCCTGCGTGTGTTCCCTCTTTTCTGTGTCTCTCTGTCAAATAAATAAATAAATAAATAATCTTTAAAAAAAAAAAAGAAAGAAGATTAGAATTACTGGGGCGCTTGGGTGGCTCAGTCGATTAAGCATCTGACTTCGGCTTAGGTCATGATCTCAGGGTCCTGGGATCGAGCCCTTTGTTGGGCTCCCTGCTCAGTGGGGAGTCTGCTTGTCCCTCTGCCCCTCCCCCCATTCATGCTTGTATGCACGTGCTCTCTCTCTCAAATAAATAAATAAAATCTTAAAAAGAGAAAATCGGAATCACTCGTTGATCCACGGACTGCAGAATGGATGCTGTGTTAGCTGGCCTGAAAACAACATCCATCTCCTTATGCGTCTCCATCAGAGCTCTTGGGTGACCAGGCACATTGGCAATGAGCAGTGATATTTTGAAAGGAATCTTTTTTTCTGAGCCGTAGATCTTAGCAGTGGGCGTACAATATTCAGTAAACTGTGTTGTAAACAAATGTGCTGTCATCCAGGCTTTGTTGTTCCACTTACAGAGCATATGCAGAGAAGATTGAGAGTGATTCTTAAGGGCCCTAGGATTTTTGGAATGGTCAGTGAGTGCTGGCTTCAACTTCAAGTCACCAGCTGTGTTAGCCTCTAACAGGAGAGTCAGCCTGTTCTTGGAAGCCTTGAAGCCGAGCGTTGCCTTCTGCGTGGCTATGGAAGTCCTAGATGACGTCTTCTTCCACTAGAAGGCTGCTTGTCTACAGTGAAAATCTATTGTGTAGTGTAGCCATCTTCATTATTCTCCTAGCGAGATCTCCTGGATAACTTGCTATGGCTTCTGTATTGGCACCTGCCACTTCCCCTTGTACGTGTACGTTCTGGAGACGGCTTCTTCCCTTAAAGCTTATTTGCCAAGCTCTGCTAGCTTCAGACTTTTCTTCTGCAGCTTTCTCACCTCTCTCGGCCTTCATAGAACTGAAGAGAGTCAGGGTCTTGCTCTGGATTAGGCTTTGGTTTAAGGGAATGTTTTGACTAGTTTGATCTTCTATCCAGACCACTCAAACTTCCTCCGTATCAGCAGTAAGGCTATTTCCTTTTTTTTTTTTAAACCTTTTATTTGTTCATTAGAGAAAGAGAGTGCAAGAGAGCACAAGCCAGGGGGAGGGGCAGCAGGCAAGGGAGAAGCAGACTCCCTGCTGAGCAGGGAGCCCCATGCAGGGCTCGATCCCAGGACCCTGGGTGTTTCACTTCCCTATCATTCCTGTGTTCACTGGAGTAGCACTTTTAATTTCCTTCAAGAACTTTTCCTTTGCATTCACAACATGGCTCTTTGGCATAAGAAGCCTAGCTTTTGGCTTATGTTGGCTTTTGTTCTATCTTCTTACTAAGCTTAATTGTTTCTAGTTTTGGATTTAAAGTGAGAGACATGCAATTCTTCTTTTCCTTTGAACACTTAGGGGCCATTTGAGAGTTTATAATTGGCCTCATATCAATATTGTTGTGTCTCAGAAGAAAGGGAAGCCTGAGGAGAGGGAGTAGGATGGGAGAACAGCCAATCAGCATAGCCGTCAGAACACACACATTTATCAGTTAAGGTTGGTATGTTACAGGAGTGTGGTTTGTGGCACCTCAAAATAATTACAATAGTCACCGCAAAGATCACTGATCACAGATCACCATAACAAATATAATAATAATGAAAAAGTTAGAAATATTGTGAGAATTACCAAAATGGGACCCAGGCACATGAAATGAGCAAATGCTGTTGGAAAAATGGCTTCGACAGACTTGCTCAAGACATGGTTGCCACAGACCTTCAATTTGTAAGAAATGCAATATTTACAAAGCTCAAAAAAGTGAAGGGCAATAAAATGAGGCCTGCCTGTACTCTGTCTACTCCCACATAGGTAGAGAAGGGAAGCCTGGAGTTCATTTCTTTGGGAATTTTTTCTATCCTTCAAGCCTAAAAAAGACCTGGTCAGATGGTGTAGACCAGATTCCTTGTGAAGGTGTTCTGTGCATTTATTTGGGGAGGTTTTCAGCTTCTGGAGGGTTGAACATATCTTTAGCATTTACATTCTAAGTGTAAATGTTAAATTTCCTTTTGTAAAAATTTTTTTTACAGACTCTGTTATAAGAGTTGAGTAATGAAGATTGCCTGCATACTTGGGTTAATTGTTTGGAGGACTTTCTTAGTAACTTTATAAGCTGTTATAGTGAATAATCCTAGAGAATAATTACATTTTAATATAGAATCTTACTATAATGATTAGTTATATCAAGCTGACCTTAATTTACATGGAAAAATTCTTGTTCTTTAAAAAATCTTTTGTAGCAAGGGTGAGGCAGGAGCAGAATTTGGACATGTTTGTTATTGCAGGGCTGGCTTTGAGTTAACTAAAGATGACGTGCCAGAAAATGTGTGTGTGTGTGTGTGTGTTTACTGGCTGTCATCAAACAGGACTTCTTAGAAACTGATTTAGATAGCAGTTGTGGGTCCCTAGTCGTGTCCTCATTTCTCATTTTGATTAGAGTAGAGGCTGTGTGTCTCTTAGTCCTCGGATTCTCAGGCCTAGAAATAAGCTCCCCTTCACTGATTATCCTAATAGACTTGAGTACCGTCACAAAAATAAAATTCACAGAATAAGAAATGACAGCGATTAGTAAATGTAAAGAGAGTCAACTTTTCTACCAAAGAAATGCAAATTACAACCCAGCATGATAATATTTTTCTTTTGTCAGTTTGGCAAATATTATAAAAGACCGATGCTAGGTTACATTGGCGAAGGTATCCATAAACACGCATGTTTGTACATTGTTGAGGAATGTTTCGATTGATACTGAATGACAAGCTCTGGGTGAGTGTTTCTCTTACTGCTTATCCTGAGGTGATTTTCTAAGCCATCTTAGACTGTCTTAAATGCATAAATCATTTAAACTTAGAGGCATAGGGATGCCTGGGTGGCTCAGTCGTTAAGCATCTGCCTTCAGCTCAGGTCATCATCCAGGGGTCTGGGAATGGAGCCCTGCATTGGGCTCCCTGCTCAGCGGGAAGCGTGCTTCTCCCTCTGCCTGCTGCTCCCCCTGCTTGTTCTCTCTCTCTCCCTTTCTCTCTGAGAAATAAATAAATAAAATCTTTAAAAAAATTTAAAAAATAAAATTAGAGGCATAATTTCATAATTTTGTGTCAAAAATAAAAATAATTTAAGGATGTTTATAAAAGCATTGACATTGTCCTGGAATCCTTCACTTCAAGAGGAGTTTGTGTTTTCACTTATTTGGTTGGGGGAATATGGGCCAAGGACCATGACGTATTCAGAGTACTGTGTGGCATTTGATATACACTTACTGTAAAATTAAAGATATTACCTTAACTTTGTAATGCTTGTAACTAGTCTGAGGATTAGCCCCCTATGACATGATGAAAACGTCATTGGCTGGAGCCCTGGCCTGGCGTTAGTCCCAACATCATCTTGGACCGTGTGGTTAAGTGAGGCGATGTCCTGGTTTCACTTGTGTGCGTAGAGGTGAGTGGGAGGCTCCTAGGACAGCAGTCTTCATCTTCATTTCACAGATTCTCTGCTTCGGTAACCAATCCCTCTTTTTTGTAGTTCCTCCTTTATTTTTTTTTTTTAACTTTTGCTGCTAGAAAAGTCTCTCAAACCCATTCCTTCTCTTATTCCATGAAAAAATGATTTCTAGCATTTGTGCCAACAATTATTAAGCAAAATGAAATACCAAGTAGCAGGTGTAGACATAGATGTCACTGTATCATGATAGCTTTAGTTAAGGCAGCATTAATATTAGTAAAAGCTTTTAAGATACCATGAGATACTGCTTAAGTGAGAGTTTTTAAAAATCACAATTTTTTTCTAATCCCTTTTATTTCAGCCATTGAAAGAATAAGCGTCTCCATATTACTATGTTGTTTGGAATGTGAAGAGTGAGAAGCAGTCTTAGGTGGACATTTGATGGGGAAGGACACCCCTAGAGCTGTATCTGGTCGTCTTTTGCATAGACTTTCCCCAGCAATGAAAGAAAACCTGGCAGAACCTCTTGACCCCATTTGGGTGTGGACCCAAACATAAACATCATAGTTCTTAATCATTGTAATATTAGCATTGCTAGGGACTATCTTTTACAAAGCAAGGGAATTTCTTTAGACTGTCACCATGGTTGTTTTAAAATCATTTAGAATCTCTATTGTTATTAAATAAAACACATGGTTTTAGGGAGGATCACAGGAATGACTCATCAGTCCTCACCTCCCAAAAGGATGGATACCTGGCGTGTAAACACTACCAGGCCTCCAAAGAGAATTGTTAGCCTAGTGCAAGGAGATTGCCCTGCTCAGAAAATCACACCAATGAAAATGCAGAGTTTCAGGGAAGAAAACAAACAAAATCCAAACCACTCATTTATAGGCTCTGTCTTTTTGGAACATTCTGTCTCTCCCTGTTTTACTAATCCACTTTGATTATATCATTATATTTTAATGGGCACAGGGCTAAATAATCAGGAAAGAACACCCAGAACAAAACAGACTATTCCTGCTCTGGACCTGCCTGAAGGGTTCTGAGGTATTGTCAAAAATGGAACTAGTATATCAAAATTACAATTTTGCAGTTAATGTTGCTTCAAGCAAAGCTAGGTTTAAAGAATTTTATTTGAACAAAAAAAAGCACCAATGAGAAATACAGATGGCCGTTGGATATGGCAGAAATCATGGTGGTAGTTGAGAAGGGGCTGAAAACTGAGACTCAGTTCACTCTCTCATTCTCCTTTACCTCATGCCCACACCTGCCTGAATGTTCCACTGCTCTGAGCAAATGTAGGGATGTCACTGTGTGTCATTGTTCGATACGAAGACTCAAAGCCTAGTGGCTTAAATGCAGAGAGTGTGTTCCTTCAGATGTTTTCACTCACATTAGAAATATCAAGACATTGTGTAAAATGTAATAGTTTTGATACATAAAATTGCACTGTGATACTTTTTATATTTGTAAATCATCACTAGGGATATCCCAGAAGTGTAGGGGCTCTAGCACATCACTTGAGGTAGTGGGCGTGCGGAAGGATGAGGCAGTGATGATCATGGTGGGAGACCTCAGCCCAAAATTAGCCTGAGGCAACCCCAAATCTTTGGGAAAGAGAGTGACCAGTTTGGTTTATGAAGTGATCACCTATTTCTGTCATACTCTTTCTCCTGTTTCTTCCCTCTGGGCACTCACCCCAAATAGGGCAAGGTAAATACCAGAGCCTCACAGTGAAGCTTCCAAGGAAACCTAGTCATGTGTTTTGTTTTTTAATTTAAAGTACATGCATGACTATTGAAGGCTCATTTGCTTACCACTGAAGATGATCTCAGATCTCACCGTGGGGCCACTTTACCCTCTCTGGGAGGTACTGGTAGTGGAAAGAAAGCCCTTCCGTGGAGCAGTCGGTGGAACTGCTGGTGGTTCCAGTCCTGCTCTTACTGGCTGAGTGACCCTCAGGGAAGACGTGTCAGGGCCACAGGTGGGTCAAGAGAGAACATCACCACCACGTTTCCCTCAGGTCTAAAGATCCTAGGATTTTCAGAAAATAGCTTATTTCCCTGTAGTTTTGTCTTTAACTTTAAAAGCATTGTAAACATCGAGGACGAACGAATGGTATCAAGGGAGTGCTGTTAGTAAGATGTAGCAACTACTTTAGCTTGCCAACCAGCAGTGTGACTTACAGTAAGTACATGATGTCCCAGCCTTAAAAATAAAATTGGTCTCTTCATATAGGTATTTCTGCTGGACTTAAGTGGGAAGTTTCATTTTTTACTTTTAATTTGATGCACTTTAATTTTAGCCAAGAAATTATATCAGTGTTAGTGTGTTCAAGTGAATTCTGTGCAGAATATAGCATAAAACATTTGCTTCCTAGTAACCCCTGCCCCGCGATTTCTCCTATGGTAAGCCACTTTCATTTTAAAAATAGATCTGTTCTACGAGACTTAACTTGGCCCTGGTTGTTGTCCTCTTATGCGAGTTATTTAATTTAAAAATAGAACTGTCTCAGTAGATCTGTATCAACTAGTTTAGGATCATTTCTATCTGGAGGAAACTCTAATTAGGCAGGCAGTTCTGTGGGGTCATGTTTGGGCGCATTGCAATCCAGTTATGCTGTCCTCTTCGGTAATCTGACAGAGAGCTTGTTTCCGAGTTGATAATTTCATGTATTTAGCTTATAATTTTTTCTTAGGCTAAATTTAATTTCCTAAAGGGTTAGGGGAATTTTATAATTTGGATGAAAAAGAGATTACCATCAGAAAGTAGTTAACATTTATGGGGCGCCTGGGTGGCTCAGTTGGTTAAGCGACTGCCTTCGGCTCAGGTCATGATCCTGGAGTCCCGGGATCGAGTCCCGCGTCGGGCTCCCTGCTCGGCAGGGAGTCTGCTTTGCCCTCCGACCCTATCCCCTCTCATGTGTTCTCTCTCATTCTCTCTTTCTCAAATAAATAAATAAAATCTTTAACAAAAAAAAAAAAAAAAAAGAAAGTAGTTAACATTTAACGTTTTTGGAACAAGGAATCATGCCTAGACTGTTTTTAGATCAATCAAATTACTCTTTTACCCAGAGCAATTTTAATTTAATGTGCATTGGTACACCTTTAGGCTTATTAAAAACAATCAGTATTTCTGTGAATGCATATTTCTAGAGTACAAGTGTAGGCAAGACCATTAAACAATAATAAGGAACAATTTTTCTATTTTCTATATCTAAGTTGTTTTAATTTTTCAACCTTTAAATGAAATTTATCTGATTTTACAAAGTGAAATATGTTTCACATTGTGAGGAATTAAATTACTATTGATTTTGTGATGTTTTAAGGGCTTAATTTTAACACAGAAACTCTTTTTGCCTTACAGATTTTTAGAGATTTGTTCCTTCTAAAAGGTCTAGAACTTACCAGGTTCCAGAAAATGAACATAAAACATGTTATACATCACATACTATTATTATTAAACTATAGCTTAATACAGTTTGTTACTTAAGTATACAGTTTTGCATATTTTAAAGTTAATTTTTGAAACTGGGCTTTCTATCAGATTTGATTATACAGTGTGACATCTGGAAAAATGATTCAGTCAGATTTATGAATTCCTTATCTATAAGGATAATTCCTTCCTAAAATGATCTTTTGTAGAATTTTGCTATACAATTTTATCTTTAAAAGTCCTGTTTTTTTCCATCTAACCAGCAGAGAGCACTTTAGCTTGTAACATGAGCATCAAATATATAAGTGAAGAGTCAAGATCATGCTTTATCAAAGAAATGGGCAATTATCATCACTCACAACCTCATTCTCTCCTGTCAGTTCCAGTTTAATTAATCAATTTCCTAAATTTTTCATCAAATTTAAACATACTTTTATAGTGTCAAAAAGTTATTATAATGGCATTTTCCCCAAACACATTCTTGTGCTATTTACTTGGCCAGAAATATTCATGTTAGTTTGATTTTATATATTTGATATAATTTGTAAATTTTTCCACAAATAGACTAAATGTAGTCTCAATTTCTGTATACCTTTGATTTTTTTTTTTTTTTTTAAAGAGCTCTACTCTGGATACTAGGTAAATAATTAGTGACAAAGACTTTTCTGGAAGGGGATTCAACTCAGTAGTTCTTTAGATAGTAGGAATCAAAATGTCAGGATTTTACTATAAATGGATGCATTATCTCTGTTGCTTAACTAGTGAAAAATGCAAAGATTTAGATAGTCTGATTTTAGTCCACCTGCTTACATTCTTTAGTTTATACAGAATTTGCATTAAGCACCTACCTCACCCTTGTCCCTCAAAAGGTCCGCAAGTAACAAGCCTAGGCTTATCCAATTAAAGTATATGAAGGATAGAGGCAGTAAGGAACTGCCCGGTCCATGGATTTCCCTGTGTTTTGAAGATGAGGAAGGGTAGAATCAGGGAAGAAGTTCGAAAGGCTTATTCTACTGTAATAAGATTTTTGACCTTTTATTGTGTGATAACAAGGATGTTGAGAAATGGCAGCAGAAAGTGGGGAGAGGTAGCAGTTCAAAGTCTGAGAAGAAACTTGCAATGGGGTTGTATGCCTGACACCATTCAGGATTCTGGCCACACTAGACTTACTAAGATATATATTATTGTGTTTAAATAATGTGAAACCTCACAGTGAAAAAGTAGCTCCATTAACTAACCCACGGTTTATAAAATTCATGTAGCTTTTGGAAGGGTCATTTGCACCCCTGTTCCCCGCCTACATGGCCATGGGGGGCCATCTCAAGCACCCCTCACAATTAGGTTTTCTGGGCGACTGGTGGTTCGAGGTATGGCAGAAGGAATGTTGGTTGTACATAAACACAAACCCCCTTTCTATAGGTAAAGAATGGGGAATATTTTGGTATAAATATCTGCCCTTTTGGTTTGATATTTTAGCATCATTTCCTCAAACCATCGCTAAATCTTCCCCCACACAACACTGAAAATTAGCCCTTGTGATGTGTTTTTCCCTCCAATGCTGTGCTTTATATCATTTTAATCCAATTTCTTATGAATGAAGATGTTAATGTTAATCCAATTTCTCCTGAATAAAAATGTTAGAGTGAGCAAGGAAATGATTGATTCCTGGCTCCTGGACCCCTAAGGATGGCTCTGACCCTGCTGTCCATCTCCTCCTCCCCTGTCCACTCTTCCTGTCTTTACCCTATACCTGTAAGTTACCTGCTTTGAGAGACCTGTTTCAATCTTAGTGGTGGCCCGTGGTGGCTCAGAACTTTGTTCCTTCCTGAATCAGAATGTAACTGGCACTCTTCAAAGAGATGCTTATGTGATAGTTTCTGCTGGTAATTCGTCTATGTTTAAATGGATGGAGAGCAGGGAAAGGGGGTTTCCACTCAGGTGTGAAGCCCCCCCCTCCCCCAGGTACCCAGAAAACACCCTGTAGCCTCAGGTTAGGATGGTGTGCAGCATGGAGTGTGTAATGTGATCTGAAAGCAACACTGCCCTAAAGGTTAGTAGATAGCAGCCTTGCTCTTCATTTCTTGAATATTCTGGACGGCTTCTAGTGTTGGTTGGTTGGTAGATTCATGGCAGGAAAACAATGATTAAATATGAATGATGGCACATTAGGTATGGGGCATTCTGTAATTAGCCCTTCATCAGAAATCTTTAGCTGAAGACTGGCAATTTGCCCATCCATTTGCTGATCACATTAAAAAAAGAAAAGTAATCATGGAGAAAGTGTAACCTTTGGTTTCTCTGGTAGTAGTAGATCTCTTTTATGGTGTGAATCATTGAGTGTTTTTTTTGCGAACCAGTAACCTGATCTTTTATCACTGCCTGGACCGCCTCCTCCTCTGCTGGTATGCCCTGATGCATTCAACACATGTGTTCGAATGGGAGGCTAGCAGCACTCCGAGCAATTTACATTCGGCTTCCCAGCCTGTGAGAAGCAGCAAATCAGCCTCAGGGAAGGCTTCGGGAGACTTGTCAGCAGTCTGTAGCTTATTTCTGTATGTGTGAGGGTGTGTGTGTGTGTGTGTGTGTGTGTGTCTCCCTCTCTCATTCTCTCGCTCACCATTTACAGGCTGGGATCACTGTGGAGGAATAAGCAACAAAGTGTTGTCAAGATTTTATCTCAGGGTAATGATTAGTCAAAAATGAGAGGCTAAAATATTGATTTTCATTGTAAGAATAATTGACTGTTGGATGTAGAGAACACCCGTTTCTTCCTGAGGAGAGCTGAGCAGTGCCACATTCCCAGCAGCGAGGGCTGGGTGGAAGCGGCCGCCGCCTGCCTGGGGAGCACCCGTAAATGGACTTTGGTCTCAAGGCTTTGACTCTTTGTCGTGGTTTTGGATGTTGGAATACTGGCGGTGATCTCTTGTCTTGTATAAGCTCACCTGATTTAAAGGAAAGATGAGTGAAGAGCCAAAGGAGAAAAATGCAAAACCTGCTCATAGGAAAAGGAAAGGAAAAAAGGTAAGAAATGAATAAGCAACATGTTCTCTGTATTGTTCTCTGGCTCTGGGGAGGAAGTGATCTTCAGGCTGGATTTTTTAAGAGATTGGATTTTAAGAAGCTGCTAGAATCAGATTGCTTTTGTTTTTCTGGTCTATTAATAATGGGTGTGTTCTGTGTTGGAGAAAAACATCACAACTCAGATACACTGCTAAAATATTTAAACGGTTAAATATAGTCATTTAGATTTCACTGAAGTGGTGTGTTTTTCATAGTGATATTCAGGATTATCACATGTCCTAATTATGTGGGTGGGTGTGTTTTTTTTTTCCCCCTTACATTTTCCAGAATGCTTGTTAATCAACAGGGTGCAATTACTAATGAATATTATTATGGTATAGATGTTTAGCTTTAACACATATTTCAGGCAAACTTAGGGAAACCTGTAGTTGCACTTTAAAATTACAGCATGGAGGTGAACTCCATTTTAATTATTGATCAGTTTATGGCGGACAAATCTCAGTTTGCAACAGACTCTGCAGTTGTATAGCTGTATGCCTCATTTGTCCACTATAATTTATAAAATTAATTCTGTTTTCCGTGTAAAGCGAGGAATCTTGCAAATATCAGTAGATGATTATTGTAAACCTGTAGATTCATTTTGGTTGTCTCGAACGTGGATATCTTAAACTGTGCTCCTAACTTTCTGGTGCATTTTGAAATTGGGGGTGGGGGAGTGGGGGAGGTGATTCCCTAGGTCTGGCATTTTCTCTCGATCCATTGTGGTTAATAAACGGGCTTCCATAGGGTGTGCCACCAATGGAAAAGCCAGTTGTGTATCTGTAACAAAGAAAAACAAATCCCTAAAATAGGATTATAGTTCATAGCTCTTTTAAGGAGAATGTGTACTCTGTTTTTTTTATCTACAATCAAAATCTTCAGATACTATATATTAATTACTAGTGTATGTAATAATGACTCTTTAAAATGCTTCCTTGACCCAATGTAACGTATGCTCAGCCAATGGATCCATAGAGAATGGATGGCTGTAGTAGAGAGGATAAAGATTGCAACTCCTCGCTGAATTGTCAGCATGTAAAATTTTTTTACAATCTGTTTATTATTTATGAAAAGATTCATCTGGATATGGTGTTCTTAAAGGGGCTGCTATCAGCAGACTACCCTGAGGACGTGATTACGAATGTGCCATATTCTAAGGCAGTGGTTCAACATCCTGTAGACAGTGAGGCTGTGCAGCCTGGCTTTAAGTCAGCCTTGACTTCTGGTGCGTTGTGTCAGCAGGGGCTGATGATGTTGCAAAGGTGCTGTTCTGATTTCCCAAGGGAGCAGGTCACAGCTGCACAGCACAAACGATTCGTTTAATGCCTGGCATAGCGGTGCTGGTCTCCAGGAAAGCTCTCAGCTTGGCTCCTGTTTATGAGATATGGCCTTAAGCGTCTGACAGGCTCCACCATGATTCTGAACGCGGAATGTCACGGAGAGCCCAGACAGACATCATGAATCACGACAGTGCAATCCCGATTAAATTGAGCAGTGGCTGGGTCCATGGTAAATCATTGAGCTTTTATGTGGAATCCTTTAACGTGGGCATTTTTTCTCTCTTCCTTGAAATTTTCCCAGCTGTGTTCCACTTCTCCTCATCTAAGGTTATCCTTCTCAGAGACAGTATGAAGTCAGTTGCTTTGATTCCTTCTCCTGTACATGCTACCCTCTCCGGGGGGCTGTGGGTACTCTTTATGAAGCCTTCATCATCCCACTGTGCCCCAGGACCTTCCAAACTCCCTCCAGCCTGTTTAGTGAAGTCTAGATTCCTGACTACAGAGCTTGAGGCCCTTTCCCAGTCTGATCTGCACCTGCACCTCCCAGGCTTTTTTCCCCTTCACCATTTACTTCATTAATATTTGACTCCATCCAAACTGGAGGTCTTACCAGCCCTTGAATCAATCCACTTCTTCTGATGCTTGTCCTTTGTCCGTGGAGAATGCATTTCTGTGCCAGCCCACTTGGGGTACAAGCCACATCTTGCCTTCTCCCTGAAATCTGTCAATTCACCCTACTTAGAAGTCAGTCAGTCTTCTGGATTGACAAGTACCTTACACTGTCAGGACACGTAACACATTCTGCTGCTTTTTCAAGTTATCGTGTACCTGTTCTATTCTCTTGTCCACATAGAACCTCCTGGTATTCACCTCAGGAGGCAGTCAGCATGTTCCTTATATGCGGCTGACACTAAATAAATGTCCCACTGAAATACTCTCTCATTTATTGACCGGAGTTCACCAAAAATGTTCAGTATTAGAGCAGATACATATCAAGTAGGAGTAATCTTTTAAATGAACAGGCCTTTTCTCCCAACATTTTCTGGATAAAAATATAATAGTTTTTGTTTTCTTAAAAAGGATGTATATGTATATATACACACACACACACGCATACATGCAGGCGTGTGTGTGTGTGTGTGTGTGTGTGTGTATGTATTCCATTTCCTTCTGAGCCAAATATTCTAGAAGGTCTCTGGGTGTTCTAGATGACCTACACTGCAGCATTGGTGGGTGTGGTCAAATGAAAGCATTTCAGGTGGGAAATACATGCAAACTGCCAAAATTCTGTTGCAACAAGCTCCTCAAATGTTTGAAATATTTCCTAGTTACTTATGGAATTATTTTAATATAAAATTTAGTGTGAAATCCTTTTTGTATAGGAATATGTCTCAAAATGGCCTTAAAAATTATGTGTTGTTGTTGAGTGTTTTCAGAACAGATCACATGCTTAGGGCATTTGGGTATAAAGTGTCTCATGAGACATATTTAATATTGGAGTCAGTGAGATAAATATAATGGAATCATTATATTCTTCCTTTATTAGCACATAGCAAGTGTTTTCTTTTTTCTCAGGTATATAAGGATTCAAACTCATGTTAGGAAATGTTTTTTTCTAATAATTTCTATATTTTGTTCTGAATGTGAAAAGGGAATGTGCGTGCGTGTGTGTGTGTGTGTATCCATATCCCGTAGCTATTCATCTCTCCTTATGCTGATTACAAGAGAAGAATTTACTGAAAGTCAGGAGACCTGAGTTCATATATAGCCCTGCTTCTAACCTGATGTCTTGGATAGAGCAATCAAACTCTTTATCTATAAAATGGGATTCATGTGTCTGACACAACTATCAGGGATATTATGAGAGTAAAATAAAAATAATCAGTAGAGCCATATTTTCAAAAGAGATTTTAAAAATGACAACACCTAAATTCAAAGTGGTTGTCATGATAGAATTTCAAACTTGCTATAGATTGGCTGATTCTAAAGAAGACATGACAGATGAGGCCATATTACCCACATAATATTATACTGAAGGCCAGAAGTACTTAGCTTAGTCAGCCACCAAAGAATAAGTGTGAAAAGTGTCATTCAGTGATTTTATTTATTTAGCACCCAGATTTCATCAGCTTAAGCTGTCATAACAAAATACCATAGACTGCATGGTTTAAATAACAGAAATTTATTTTCTCAGTGTTGTGGAGAATGCAAGTCCGAGCTCAGAGTGCCCACTCGGTGGGTTCTGGTAAGGAGGGCCCTTCCTGACTTGTAGAGTGCTGCCTTCTCACTGTATGCTCGAATAGCCTTTCCTTGGTGTGTGCAAGTGAATGCGGGGGTGGGGAGGGAGAGATTGATTTCTCTCTCTCCTTCTTCTTGTAAGACCACCAATCCTGTTGGATAAGCACTGCACCCTCATGAACTCATTTAACTCTGATTACCCCCCAAGAGCCCTGTCTCCAAATAATTACATTGGGGGTTAGGGCTTCAACATATGCATTTGGGAGGGGGTATAATTCAGTCCATAGGAGCATCCAGAGAAGGCTGTGTTGTCCAGATTCCCAACTTAAATATGCTTAATAAAACATGTGATGGTGATTGAAATCCTTAATTTAGTTATTCAGCAGATGCTGTGTAGTAGAGAACCTTAAAGTACTGGGCCAGAGCCAGCTGTGATAAACCAATCTATGCCGGAAATGTTAAGGGTACCAAATAAAGGTGAATTCAGGTTCTATTGGTGGCAGAATGAGGGGGTGGGAAATTCCATCTGAGGCTGAGGTTAGGAAAGGAGAGATAGAGGAAGGCATGCTTGAATTGATGTTAAGAAGATAACGTGTTTTCCAGGTGCTCCCCAAGAGGGTCAGAGCCTTCCAGATAGAGTGTAGGATGAAAGGGAGAGAAACATTTGAAGCAGCCTGACTCCTGCTTAAGAATCTAAACATTGTTTTGTGTGGTTGGAGTGCAGCAGACAGGGATGTGTCATTGCAAGATATAAAGATGTAAAAAAAGAGAAGGGCCAACTCAGGAACTTTTAGTTACGGGTCTCTTTTTTTTCTGGGGTTCACCAAAAGGTTTTGAGCAAATGAGTATTGAAATCAGATTTGCTCTTTAGAAAAACATCCTTAGTATTTGGTAGAAATGCTAGGTCTTTATTTTGCACTGATATCCCATTCTGGTAGGAATATAGGTCATATATTTTACTGCTGATGATTACCAGAAACTTCGTTTCTTGCGTGTTTCATTCAATGACTTTTCTTTCTTTTCTTCTTTCATTTCCTTTTTCCTTTTCCTTTCCTTTGCTTTTGCTTTGCTTTGCTTTGCTTTCCTTTTCCTCTTCTTTCTCTTCTCGTTTCTTCCTCCCTCCCCCCCTTTTTATTTCTTTCTTTCTTTTCTGGTGGCAGATTGGAAAAAATAGTTAGATATTTAGACCCCACTGGGTAATGAGTTCCATTGCAATGAGTTTGCTTGTTTTCTAGGGAACTTCAGTAAAGGATTTTCGCCATTTTAGTTCAGTTGCCTTTTCTATCTTAAGAATCCAAAATAATTTACTTTAAGTTAGTTTTTACAGTTTGTGTTTCTTCTGAGGGTGGACCCCATAACTTTTTTCTTTTCTATTCTTCTTTCCCATGCGCTTGCCGTATGTGTGAGAGCTGTCCTTGTTTCTTCTCTCATGATGCTTAAATTATCCAAACGTATATCAATGTTTTTTGAGGAAGAGTCAAGGGAATGTCCATTTCTGAATTTCATTCATTATTCCTAATACTGGAGTTTTCATTGTTGGAATTTTAGTTTGTTTGTTTTTTGGTTCAGGGTCTTTGATCAGAATGCCTTGAATACCAGGTTCCCTCTGAACTGAGGTGATGGCATGTAGGCACATTGAATAAATGGCATCTCTGTTGACCTGTAATTTTCATTTGTGTTTTTGGACATTGCATACTACTTCTCTACAAGCACAGAACCTCTCGAAGTCTTCCGTCGATGAGTGGGATGAGTTGAGTTATGGTTCACTGAACAAGATCACGTATCCAGTGCTTTGTAACTTCTGGGGGCCAACGTGTACACTCCATGCTGAGTAGCTTTTATATCCTTTTCCATTTCATTATATGCATTATTATCAGATATTTCTTCTTTTAGTCTTGAATAAGTAGAAAATTTTTAATACTTCTTATTTTCTTAATCATTTTTCTCTTGACTGTTACTCTTACTTTCACAAGTACTATCAACTTTGTACTTAAAATGTTTAAGTATCTTGTGCATCCATATCCACAAATCAGAAATTTTCACTCCTCCAATAATGAATTTGTAATGGTATTTTCTCGAACTTAATATTGGAGTTTGCTCATTTCAGTGTGCAGATTTCTGTGTTATGTTTGCCCAAGGTTTTTGTACTTTTGAAACTTTCTTTTTGCAGGGAGAGATTGAATGAACTAAGAGAACCTGAGAGGTTACTTCATGATATCAGAATTTCATGAAAAAAATCCTCAATTTAATACCACTTTTTTTTTTTAAGATTTTATTTATTTATTTGACAGAGAGAGAATGAGAGAGAGAGCACATGAGAGTGGGGAGGGTCAGAGGGAGAAGCAGACTCCCTGCCGAGCAGGGAGCCCGATGCGGGACTTGATCCTGGGACTCCAGGATCATGACCTGAGCCAAAGCTAGTCGCTTAATCAACTGAGCCACCCAGGTGCCCCTTAATACCACTTTTTTTTTTTTAAAGATTTTATTTATTTATTTGACAGAGAGAGACGCAGCGAGAGCAGGAACACAAGCAGAGAGAGTGGGAGAGGGAGAAGTAGGCTTCCCGCTGAGCAGGGAGCCCGATGCGGGGCTCGATCCCAGGGCCCTGGGATCATGACCTGAGCTGAAGGCAGATGCTTAACGACTGAGCCACCCAGGCGCCCCCCCTTAATACCACTTTTTAAAAATCAAATTTAGTGAGGTACATTTACTTGGAGATTTTCTTCCTTGTTAGAAAAAAGTGAGCAGAAACTTGACATAAATTCATTTTATATGTAGCAGGCTTGGGGCATGGATTCTGAACATGACCCTTAAAGGGAGGCCTTGATACTCCACAGGTCCACAGTCCCTTCTCGTCATTTCACAATTCAAAATGAAAACCAAAAGTATTTTCTAACTTCTTTGGCGGCAAAATCTGACCCGACCTGAACTCATTTGGCAGCAAAACCTGTTCTGACCTTATGTGAAACTATTTATAGTCTTTATTTATCCACCTTAGTGTGAATCTTCATACATTTTGCTGCAGAAGTAAAAATTCCTTGCTTGGGGGGGTACTGTGGGGATGAGACTATAATATTGGTACATACCTTTCTAAAATTTGACAAGTTCTGAATTCCAGAGCTTTTCTGGCTGCGGGGACTTCAGACGATGGACTGTGAATCTGCACTGAGTCCCAAGCTGGGACTGGTGATGAGCCAGCATGACGGAAGGTTAGCTTGCAGTGAGGATGTAGGGGCTCGTTTCTGTCCTTAATCAGTTCCAGATAAAGTGGCGTTTTGTAACGCTGGGCACCATATCAAAGGTCCCTCAATTATTTCCAGGTGCAATCTAACAGACATTAGCTTGTTTGGCAATAAATCTGAACATTTTGACAGGGTGGTTTTGAAGATGATATTTATAAAGGCTTTTCGTTGTTGTTTTGTTTGTTTTTAAGCAGTGAATTGTGACTTATCAATAAGAAGAAAAAAGTCTTAATATATTGTTTAGGAAATTCTTGTTTTTTGTTGTTCATGACCATTTGATTAGGTCATGAAAAATAACTGGTATATGTATGTTTTCTAGAAGAAAAGACAGAAATTTTGGGTAAATTATTGTTTGATTGAAGCATTGTGACTACTTGCAGAGAAAATAATGATAATCATATGAGAGATAATTAATTTCCCACAATTAGCACATAAAATAACTTTCTCTGTCATCCATCTTCAATAAAAATTCCCACTTATGGGTATATTATACAACTTAATTATGTATATATTATACAACTTAATTTTAAAAGCTTTTCATTCCATTTTTTCCTCACAGTCACACATAAATGTAAGTATAAAGTAATTTATTACATGGCTATGTTAACAACTTAAAATCTAGAAGCTTCTCTCAACTTCTTATTCTCCTATGAATTGTATAACTTTGGTCATTGAAATCCATTGGTTCTCCCACTACCAGGGAAGTAATAGGAACATGCTGTCATAAGGCATGTCATTAATACTATTGGAGATACCAATTGATATACTTGCTTTAACAGTGTCCTTAAGAAAACCAAAATTCTAAATCATTTCTGAAGTTTTAATGCTCGTAAAACTCAGAGCCTAGTTAAGCAGTTTCCTGAATGCAGGCTGTCCTATATCTTTCACCCCCAACTCACTAGTCTTTTATTTTATTTTTTTTAAAGATTTTATTTATTTATTTGATAGAGAGAGAGACAGTGAGAGAGGGAACACAAGCAGGGGGAGTGGGAGAGGGAGAAGCAGGCTTCCTGCCGAGCAGGGGGAGCCCGATGTGGGACTCGATCCCAGGATCCCGGAATCATGACCCAAGCCGAAGGCGGTCGCTTAATCAACAGAGCCACCCAGGCGCCCCTCATAGTCTTTTAGATCATGTTTCACAGCACATGAAATAAGTTGCTCTGGCATTTCCACTGTGTGTGTGTGTGTGTGTGTGTGTGTTTTAAACCAAACTATAATCGTGCAAAGCTATTTTGATTCCTCCTCAGTACCATACCCTTTATTCTTTCAACAGACACTTTTTGAGCACTCACTCGTCTAGGTGCAAGGGATTCATCAGGGAACAAGACCGGCAATAAACATACCAAGTGGGTACTAGTAATAAGTCAATATGGAAATTCCACGAGAGGCCTCTACTCTAGAGAAAAACTAGATTTCAGAGAGGGGGCAACTGCTATTGCCAGGGAAGGAGTTGAAAACTCGGCGGGGAGATAGCAGGGAAGGCCTCGCAGTGGGGACCCTTGATCGGTGAGCTCAGTCCTAACAGGGACTTGATCAGCACTGGAGAGGACATTTTAGGTAGAAGGAACCATGTGGGGGTAAAGCCCTGTCATGTTTGGGTCCCAAGGAAGGAACACTTTAATGGACTCTCCCAGCTGGCTTGAACTTTAAAGACTTCTATACACTGCTCTCAGATGTCTTTTTCCTCCTGGAATTCAATCAATGTTTTGTGAGTTTTAAGGGTAAAGAGCAAGATCTGAGGGAGTCAGCTGGTGATACATGGTACCTGTAGGGTAGCACCCAGTGAACTTGTGAGAATGATGAACTTTTATTCTACTTTTCACTTTCCCTTCAGTGCTGCTTATTGTTAACCATTGTGATTTAAGTACAGCAAGGAATTTAGAGACTTACAGAAACCCGTATCTCTTAAGCCTCTAATTAACAATAACTGCCCCCCCACTTAGTACACAGTCTACTCAATAAATTACAAATACAAATAAAGACACACATCAGAAACTAAACTTGATAAACCTTGATTTGAGGATTGTGCACAGTAATTTTTGCAAATAAGGCATATGAAATATGCCTTGCCTTACAATATAGGTTTCGTAATTCTGAGCATTGGTGTCATATTTAATGTCAGTGTTTTGTGAGTACTTAAGGAAAAATTAAATGATAATTATAGCAAACCAAGCTAATTCCTTGACATGAAGCTTAACCTCTAGATAATTTGTCTGGGAACAGTGTGTAATTTTCCTTTGTTATTTTCACGATGCTGGCTTATTTAGTCTTTACTTGCAGTGATTTCACCACCAGGTAATTTACCTTGGCATTTTACAAAATTGGAACATCTCTTTGAAACATGATCATGTTATCTTAAATATCGTTTCCACCATTTTTAAGTCTAATTCACTTTCACATAGAGGCAACATCAAAACTACATACAGAAGTGGAACCACGGTTGTCTGAATATTAATGAAAAAGATTTTCTGTGTAATTACAGATAATTAAGTGAATCATGTGTTCAAGTAAATATTTATGAATAACTTCAAAGTTTCTTTTTAAAAACAAAACCAACCGGAATGATGATTTTACGGATTCCCACCCCACTGCCCCCATAGAGATGTTTATCAGAAATTTAATGGACAGCCTCCTGCCACACATGTGGGTTATTTCACTCTGTTGTTTTGGACAAATTGAGAAGCACGAGAAACAGCTTGGCTTCAGATATTTGAAGTTCCCTTTTCTGATCCATCAAGCAGGGCTCATCCTCCTCAACTGTTCTTTATGTCTTCAAATTAGAAAAAAACACACAGACTATTTATGAAGTTAGAATAGCAATAATAGGTTCCAGGATTCTAGCCTTTCCTTTTAAGAATTTGTTAGATATGACTTTTGATGAATTCAGTTAAGTGACTATGCTTGAAAGAGGTGCTAGGAACTTGCAGCAACACATGGGTGCTTGTGAAGTTTTTGCTGTCTTTCACTGATTTTTGCTATTTTAGGGGATCTCTAGAACAAAACTAAAAATGGATGGTCCTCTGTATTATCAAAGTGTAAAACCTACAAAACAGCAATTTTAAATGCTTAGATTTAATGACACATTTTCTCTCCTTAGTCCACCTGCTGAAAATGCTTTTAACGCTAATCTTTCATCTCTGTATAAAGGTCTTTTAGGGGATAAGTTTTTGGCATTATGCTATAGTACTTCATGTAAATTATAAACATGCCAATTCTAGTTTTTGTCTTTAGAAAGTAAAGGTACTAATGTAGCTGCATTAAACTATTGTGTCAATATGTGCCTTTTATCTTCGGCTTTTAAAGATTTTCTGTAATCTTTAAAGTGGAGGTTCTCCGAAAAATATTATGATCATGGGCTTTGGCCAAGGAAGATAACTTTGCAAGAGCAAGAATGGAATCACATACACCAGAGTTTAATCCTTGTTCTGCATCTTAATATTTATGCAAAGTTTGTCAGGTTGCCTAAATGTCCTAAGCCCTGGTTTCCTAGTCTTTAAACTGAGGATATATTGCTTATGTAAAGGTTTAATGTAAGGATTAGAAACAGTATGTGTATGTTAAGTGCCTGGTGCAGCTCTTGGCCAAAAGTAGGCATACATCATAGAGTAGCTGTTGTTGTCCTTAGTGTTAAAAGCATTGCTAGCATAAGATTAGATTTGGTGCTACTTACTGCCTATGAAGAAAAGCAGAATTTAAGAGCTCTAAGTTCGTTGTCGCCCTGAATCAGAATTTTTGTGTATCATTTTCATATGACTTGTTCTCTTTTCCTCTTTACAAGTCAGAATAGCCTGTTCCCCGATGGTAAAATTTATTTGTAATGTTGATTTCCTTCCTCTTTAATAAAAAAATTAGAAATTTGTCATCCAAATATAACAATCTGTATACAAATTATCTTTTGAATTGTTTTAGAAAATTGCATATTTAAGTCTAGTGAAATTTTGATTTAGGAACATATTTATGGAATATACTACCTTATAATAATAAAAATTGGTGCAATGTTAACTTCTAATGGTACATGTCAGATAGGATTTAGATTATTAGCATTCATCTATTAGCGTGGTAGTGGATATTTTACTCCAGTATCTGTGCTCAAAAAATCCTTGCACTTTGTATTTTATTTAACCATTTAGGACGAGGGAACAGGTTGGCATATTAGAATATACCAACAGGGTGGTATATAAGAAAGAACAACACATTGTGGGTTTTCTTCTTAACTCTGATAAAACAGCAGCAAGAGGAAGTGTAGTGGAAGGAACGTAAGACTCAGAATCAGCTGATAATTATGTTGAAGACATTTAAGACAATATATATGAAAATATAAAAACATTCATTGCGTTTACCACTGTGACATTGAACTGAAACCTCCCATTTTCTAATCTCTGAAATGTAGTCCAAACAGTTGATACCTATGACGCTTATGGGTTTTAGGACACACTTTCTAGCAACAATACTGAATCCATACTTTGAAAGCGGTAGTGTAATGGGCGAGATCTGGGGTGGTGCTGTGTGTTTGCTGAAGCGGACAGAGGCCCAAGAGAACCTCCTCTGTGTAGTTGTCAACTTCCATTCAACACCTCTAGGTGATTTTGTCCCTAACAATGTAGCCACCTCATTTACTAATTTGCATTCTAGTTTTGTATTTTTATAATTGAAGTGTAAATAAAACAAGGAATGGTTACTAATCTTCTCACCTTTCACATAGAACCCCAACTACCCTGATGCAGGATCTAGTTACAATGTAGCTGTAAAGTGCTGCCTTGTCTTTGCCCCCTGCTCAAAATAAAGCTGTTACCTTTCTAGCCCTGTCCGCCATGGTGCTTAGCAGCCAGGGATGCATGGTCTCAGAC
>NC_138374.1:58246108-58330373 GCF_054177405.1 Leptonychotes weddellii
AAAAAAAAAAAAAAAAAAAAAGAACCCCAACTACCCTTCTGTGATTATATTTAACACCACCACCACATGAAACATTCTAAATTTAAGTATGGGATCTGAAGTAGTTTGAGAGAGAACACCCTATTTAGTGGCAAAGCAAGTCCTTGGGTTCTTTCATTCCTGGGCCTTTCATAGATGTCCCCGCAGGGACAGTTTGTACATTGTTCACATCTAGAACACAGATGATTTGCCATTTTTTTTGTTTTGTTTTTACTATGGTAAAATACTCATAAAATTTAGCATTGTAATCATTTTAAAATGCAACTCAGTGGCATTAACTACATTCACGATGTTGTGCAACCATCACCACTATCTAGTTCCAGTACTTTTTCATCACCCAAAAGGGAAACCTTGTACCCACTGAGAAGTCACTCCGTATTCCCTCCTCCCTCACCCCTGACAGCCACTAATCTGCTTTCTCTCTCCATGGATTTGCCCATAATGGATAGTTCATATGAATGGTTTATGGTTTATACAATATGTATCCTTTTGTGCCTGGCTTCCTTCAGTTAGCATATTTTCAGGGTTTATCCATGCTGTAACATGTATCAGTATTTATTACCTTTTTTAGCTGAATAATATTCCATTGTATGGGTAGTCCCCATTTTGTCTGTCTGTTCATCTGTTGGGGAACGTTTGGGTTGTTTCTATCTTTTGACTATTGTGAACAGAGCTGCAGCAAACTTTTGTGGACAGGTTTTTATTTGAACACCTGTTCCCAGTTCTTTGGGATATTTACCTAAGAGTAGAATTCTTTGGTCATGTAATAATTCTATAAACATAAAAATTATCGAAGAACTTGCCAGGAGGTTTTCTTCTATAAGTTTTTATAGTTTGATTTCTGTTGTATTCATATTTCTATATCTTATTATTTATCTAGCCCCCCACTTACTACTCTTGAGGGTTTTTTGGGGGATAAAATATAGGGAAATTTTGTGTCTATTCATCATAGAGAGATGGAGATGGTGGGAAGGGGTTTGTGGAGAGACTGTGACACTGAGATAAATAGAGATAGGAGCCACTCATGACCTTTAGTGAATGGCAGCAGGTAGATCCTAGAGCATAGGAGAAAAGTAAAATTCTTGTGGTAACTCTCCTGGTGAGGATTTTTACTTGAAGTAGGAACTTTGAACAGTGGCAGAACTGAGAAGAGAGCAGTTTGTGTTCGCTCCCTGAGCACAAGCTATTGACTGTCCCAGAACAAAGTGCATGAAATGGACTCTGTTTTTTGCACTAGGCCAGGAAAAAAGTTGGTGCATTTAGTAAGGTTTCTCCAGAGAGAAGTAAGTTAGAGGCTTAAAATACCAGATGCCCTCTTTGTTGCATATGTTTGTGGTTAACTTTACTGTGGAGCAAATAGTATATAATTCTCATTTCATAGTATAACGTCAGTCATTCTCATTTGTTTCTCTTTTAATATTTAGAGTGAGAAAGTGCCCCTGGGCAAGGTCACAGAGAAGTTTCTGAGCCAGGTAGGCTGTGACTGACAACAGTAGCCACTATTTTGTGGGTAAAACGAGGTGAGCTGCACCACTGGGCCTTTCCTCAAGAGCTTCTGAATATGTGATTGTAATCACGTCACCGTAAACAAGTATTAACTGCTTTGCTCTGCGGAGAAACTAGAAGAAGTATTGGAAAGGCATTCACTTATGGGTTGTGTGATCTTTACAGAAGAAGCAAGAAAATTCCTAAAATATTAGGTTCTGAGCTTTTTTCTAGGTGGGGTAGGTTTGTTGTTTTTCTTTCTTTTTGGGTGATACCCAACCTCATGAAAATATGCAGTTAGTCAAGTTATTCCACACTCTGCTGAGCAAAACTGGTGTTACCCCATAGAGTACTTTCTGGTCCTGACATGTGTTACATATTGAAGATTTAGGATTAACTATTCAGGAAAGGCATTCAAAGTCTGTTTTGTGGTCTTCAGATACAAACTACAATGTAGCCTTCATACTTGAATGCTTTAAAAATTTTTTCTTTCTTTAAATTTATTTATAACTAGAAAATTTTTATTAATTTCAATTCTGAGAGGATATATTCCAATAAAATGTGGCCTCTTTATCTAAATATTTCCTAAAAATGTCTTGCTTTAAATTTTTTATAACTGGAAATCTTAATAATTTCTGTTTTTATTTCCTTCTCTTTATTCCACACCCTTTTCTGTAAGAATTTTGGGCTCAGGTCTTATTTAAAAATGGAAGAAATACAAAACTAAAATGTTGGAAATATTCCTGCTGAGAGACTCAGCTAGAAGTAATGGTGATGGTAAAGTATGGTTGATCTTATCAGGAAAATAAGCTTACTAACACAGAGACATAGGAGAAAATCCAACTGGGAATACACCTTGACATCTATCATCGACTATGTCCATGTCTGTTGGGTGGGTTTTGGAGTTTTAAATGATGTTCACAGTGGTTCTTGTCTTGTCGTATGCTTTAAAATGTCACTGACTCCCTTTGACTGACATATGAAATCTCATGTCATTGCAGTTTGGGGCTTCATCTTCTTGAAGCTGGTCAGCAGTCAGCAGATCTCATTTGTAGAAAGATGCTCTGGGAAAGAAAGGCTTAGTGTTAAGCATGTCAGGTCTCTTTCCTTGAGCTGCCAGCAGGTTGGAGCCCAGCAGAATGAGCCGTGGACACCTGCACTTGGGTGAAGCACACTGTCCTGGGCTCCGTGGGTGCTGTTCTGCCCCCAGCAGAGTTGTCGTCTCAAGGGACAACAACTTTAGAAGTTTATTTAGAGAAAGAGCTCTAAGAGATGCAGTTTGAAAAGGTAATAGATTTAAAAAATAAAAAGATAACCTAAAGAGCAATAACAACACAGACTTAAAGGTGTATTTTATACTGTGGTGTGTGACTTTTGGTGTTCATCTGAAAAGGTTGTTTGGAGAGAGCTTGTTTTGAACCAGGGCGGCAAGCTCATGATTAAAAAGCCAGAGAAGTAATATAAATGAATAAATGCGGGGCAGTGTAGACGGTTTCATAATTTTGTAAGAAAAGCCAGAAGTCTAGATTTCTAGGTTAAATCTCTTGATATTGAAATATTGAAACTAATTAATAATATTTTTTGAAAAAACTCATTGTGTGGCCAAAACAAGCAAACAGACCCAATGGGCAGTCTCCTGGACCCCAAGTTTGTATCTTTGTTTTTAGTTGTGTTGGCCATAGTCTCCAATTCTCTGAGTAGACCTTTAGAATCCATGAATTCTCATCCCTGCTGTTGTCCAGACGGCAGCCATGATGTAATTGTCGTGGGCTGAGTGAGCAAACTTGGTTGTTATTCCAGTTGACGTGACTGCAGTGCCTCAAATTTTCAGTCAGCAAGGTACTTAGGATCCTTTGAGGGAGGAATTTGCAGAAAGGGTGACAATGGGTTGGGAGAATATCCTGGAGATAGTTGTAGAGCACTTTAAGAAATGCTTTGTCAACCACCATCCTGATGGCACAGGAATGTATCATGTGTGTGTGAAGACTCAATGGTGCCCCAACAACCGAAGGCACTCATGATAAGGATGAGTAAAGATCAGAATGCGTGAAGTTTTAAGAATGCCTTAACCAGTTTATTTCACTTGTATCTTCTTATTTCAGTATGTATAAAGGCCATATATGATACAAGTTTATGTATGAGTGAGTGAATATTTTCAAAAAGAATAAATTTGAAAGTTCATGTGATAATACTTTCTCACAATTTCATTGACAGTATTTTTCTTTGTTACATTAAAAATGGCACATCTCATAATCAGTGACATCCTAAATTGATGAAATACAATAGTGAAAAACTGACTTTCCAAATTAAAAGTCAGAGCTCAGAAATAGCTTGTGTTTTTAGGACTAAAATTAGAAACTTGATCATGCTAAGTATCTATTAGATGAGATTATAATACTGTGATGCTAAATTATAATTTTTAAAATGCTATTTAGTTCTGGAAAATAATATTTTTATTCAAGGTTAAGTCAAAGTCAAAATAAATATATGGATGATATACATCTTCTTTTCAAGTTCTTTCATCTTACTTTGTAAATGGCAGCTTGGGGGTCTGCTGTGTGCACCAACTTCAACTGGTAAATAAGACCAAATCAAATGTGAAAACATAATTGAACATCCTGGAAGTTAGTTGGCTCTCACTTTAATTCCTTCAGTAAATATATTTCACCAACAATAGCGCTTTCTTTTCCTTTTAATCTCATTCTTATTTTTAAAAATATAGTTGTATTTTAATCTGTTGTTGACTGGTTTGGCCATCCATTTTCATTTTCAAAGCGTATTTTTTTTTTTTTTATGCTTATAGCACTTTATTTATAATTGCCTCAGACTGGAAATAGTCCAAAGTCCATCAACAGGTGAATGGAGAAATAAATTGTGATTGTGATTGTGATGTTGTGATTTATTTTTTCTTTTAAATTTTTATTTAAATTCTAGTTAGTTAACATATAGTATAATATTGTTTTCAGGAGTAGAATTTAGTGATTCATCACTTACATATAACACCTAGTTCAAGGTGCACTTTTAAAGTATGACAGTGCTAGATGTCCCCAAATATTCAGTTTCTAAATTTATATATTAGATATTGTTAAGTTGAAAGCTCAAGAAAACAAAAAATCCAAATGGGCATTTTGTTGTGTGATATATTGAAAAGAGAACCAGTATCATGATATTGGTAATATATGTGTTTGAAGAAATAGAAAATGTTTAATTTAACTTGATGTGTAGACAGTTCTTGATAAGAACACGACTAAATCTTCTCCGAAAACTGTGGATGTACAAAAGTTAGGTAACTTGATTTCTGAAGAGACACTGAATGATGTGGTTGACATATTAATCAGAAATATAAAAAGGCATAATATTTAATGCAGAGGTAAATTGAAAAGGACAAACCAAAAACCTTGTTAGTTTATGAAAATGTCAGAGAGCTATAAAGAAAACTTCACTTTGTGATAGCAATGCCTTGTCCAGAGATAGATCAGCTGCTACATTCTGTGTTCTTGCTTTTCTGCTGGACATAAAAGGTGAGCACAGAATGGTGGAGTTAAAAATCATGTACTTTTAAATCTTTATATTCTTGTTTTTCCATCTGCCATTTTGTTTTATGTTTATCTTGTAGAGAATGTATTTTATTGTCTTTTAAGTATACTATTTGTCCTAGAAATACCAGAAAATACAAAACAGCAAAAAATAGAAGAAAGCTACGTAAACATTTTGAAAATTCAATTCCATATTTTAGACTTTTTAGAAATTCTCATCTTTCTTGGACTGTTTAGAAGACTCCAAACACATGTATTTTCCCTTTCTTTTTATAAAATGGTACACTAGCCTGAAATTTTTTCGAATACATTTTATACCAAGTAAATGCCTCTTAATTCTGTTACTTACAAGAAAGGAGTCTGTTAATGATACAATTTAAAGCTACTTAAGATAATAAAAGCTGCTCAGGTATCTTACCTTAATCAAGCCTATTTATCTCTAGCACACAAGAATGTTTTTATAATATAAAATATAGATGTGTAACATATAAATATATAGTGAATATTTATATATAACATATAAATGTTATATAAAATATTGTATAATGTTTTAAAGCCCTGTAATTATTTAGACAAATTTTATGGTACAATTCACCCATGATTTTACTGTTGTGATTTTTAGTTTCAGTAATTTCCTTTTTCACAAGATATGGCAGATTATGGAATAGTTGTGTTGTTTTAGTTCAAATAATTCTAGTTCATGTCAACACAAAGAGAGGTTCTTTATGAAAGCATAGTAAGTACTCTTCTTATTTTTTTGGTCCTCTACTACTCTCCTTATTAGGTACCTGTTCAGACAACCCAGAGTAATATGCCACCTAGTGACCCCATTAAGAATTCACAGTTTTCAGTCAATGATCCAGCATGCATTAAAGCCATTTCAGAGTATAGGTCTTTATCAAAATGCTTTTTAATGACACCTATATACATGTTGCTTTGGATCTTCTCTTTTATTTGTATTCTCAAATTTCAATTATGATAAGAATATTTGGATTGGATATAGAAGAAACTTCAACATATAATTTCCTTCCACCCGACCTAATAAGAAATGTGATAGTCCTCAGTAAAATCTAAGTTTAATGGCCAAATTGCCTAAAATTCTGGGCAGATTAATCTACTTTGTGCATTGAATAAAGTTTAAATGAATTTAAAATACATTGAAAGCATAGTTCAAAAAATTACGAACTTTAGGGAGAAGTATTATTAGGTCTTTCCCCCGAAGAGGAAATAAGCGTCAGGGTCTTTGAACATTACTTACATTAGTTGTAAGAGAAATGCTGTATTATTATTATACAAGAACAAAATGTTAAGCCATAGCAAATTAGTAGTAAAAACAATATTTTAAGGACATTCGGATGAGGATAACTTTATTGAGTTGTAAGCTGTTATTAATTATTAATGTTTTAAACTGTCATTTTTGAAACCTATTTCAAAGTGGTTAAATATTTCAGACTCATGGTGTATAACATCTCTTGGAAAACCGTGGTGTTTCTGTGTACACGCCAGTTGGCGTGTGTGTGTGTGTGTTTGTGTGTGTGTTTGGAACAGGCCCTTCTCTGTCGATCGTATGTGTGGCAGTGTCTTATTAGCTTGGCTTCCTAGAGAACTGTAGTATTCAGAAGCTCTGGTAGTAAAGACTTAGCTTCTTATTTAATTTCTTTTAGAATTAGAGCACCCATGAAATTGCAGTTAGTGAATTTGACAATGATACTTACTCTTAGGTGTGTGATTTGGCTTTCGTAGGGTTTAGGTTGTAGATTAAGTGAGCAGAAGTTACAAAAACTGATTGTAGAATGCCCCAAGTCTCTCACCTTCAGTTTTCTGATCTGCAAAAATAGGAATAAGATGATGTCTTGTCTGCCTTGTGAGAGTGGTTTTTTTTTTTTTCCTTCAAGATTTTATTTGTCACAGAGAGAGCGTGCGAGAGCACAAGCAGGGGGAGCGGCCCGCAGAGGGAAAAGCAGGCTCCCTGCTGAGTAAGGAGCCCGGTGCGGGACTTGATCCCAGGACCCTGCGATCATGACCTGCGCTGAAGGCAGACACCCAACCGACTGAGCCACCCAGGTGCCCCCTCATGAGAATGTTTTAAGAATGAAGTGAGATTGTAAATGTGAACATGTTCTCTGTTATAATGTGGAACAAGAGTATAAATGTAGGTTTCCAGGGGCACCTGGCTGGCTCCCTCTATAGGGCGTGTGACTCTTAGTCTCTGGGTTGTGAGTTCGAGCCCCACGTTGGGTATAGAGACTACTTAAAATTTTTAGAAATAAATAAATGAATAAATCAACAAATGAAAGTTACCATAATAATTCAATACTACGGTATTTTAAGAAGTACCTTTTTATGAGAAATGGAGTAATAAAATACTACAACTTCCAATTATAAGATAAGTAGGTCCTAGGGATATCAGCCAACACGGCCTTATATATTTGAATGTTGCTAAGAGAATAGATCTTAAAAGTTCTCATCACAAGAAACAAATTGTATCTATATGTGGTGATGGATGTTAATTTTAAACGTACCTTTACGTTTCATAATGTCCACATATATCAAACCATTATGTTGTACACCTAAAACAAATATGAGATTCTATGTCACTTCTAGCTCAATTACATTTTTTTAAAGGCAACATATGCAGATACAGTGGTTAAAAGTATGCCTGTTTTCAAATTCTGCCTCCCTAACTTATAGCTGTGTGACCTTGGACAAATTAATCCACCAGTTTGTGGCTCGGTATAATCTGTAAAATGGGGATAATATTATCTACCTGCATAGGGTCGTTAGGAGGATTCTATGAGTTAAAGACCACCTGGGCCTGGAAGCACTCCGGGAGGGCCTGCCAAAAAAAGTGGCCTCATGCTAAATAAACCCTTTCCTGATCTTTTATTTTGATGCGAATATTTCCTCTACATGCTTTCTTGTAATTATTGCTTTTCCATGTAGTATGCATTCTACCTCTTGTATTGCAAAAGTTAAGCCTGCTTGCGTTTTATAGGAGGGGTCATATACCTGAAGGAAATAAAGACAGCGCAGGAATAAATAGGCAATTGAATGGAATAGAGTGGCGGTTATTGCTTAGTTATAGTTCATACTGGAATGTAATAGTTTGCCCTGAAGTTGCACAAGGCTCCTTGTGTTTGCCTTGGTCATTTCTGCGGACCCTCTTACATTCAGGGAAAAGCTCTCAAGTAGAGAAATAGAGAAATACAGTTGCTTTCAGGAGAAACAGTGGAATTAAGGATCGCCATGATATTGCAGGATAACTGAAATGTCAGGGAGGCTTGCTTTCTAGAAGACACTGCGAGGCCTCACATGTTTATCTCTCAGTCCCCCTGGGCTGAAGCCTCTTTATGAAAACTCATGATGGTATCATCTAGTCTTCTAAGTGGATAATGGCACAGATCTAGGATTGTGCCAGTCATAAAATTTTAATGACAAACTGAGGTAATATTGCTATTGTGCAACATCCTTAATTTGAGGAAATATTAGCTATCATATCACCAGTTCTTAATTTATAGTGCCCTCTCTGTGTTCTTTGTGATCTCTGATTTTGTGGGTTCTCTCTGGACACACAAGGTCTTTTGCTTTGACTTGAGAATGCTTTAAGCTAAATATAGTGTTTTTTGCAGTCCCTTGAAAATCTTACACATTCACGAGAATCGTGAGAACTTTTCTTGCCATCATACTTGGCAAGCGTAAAGGCTTCTTGAATATTTGTTTTTTGGGTTTTGAACCAAGTTCTGTAACACATGCTAGCACAGAACTGACCGGAAACCCTGGTAATCTAGAACTATTTTTTTCTTCATCTGATTCAGATCCCTAGAACCAAGTACCTAGAACAAAATTTTAGTTCAATAAAAGACACCAGTACTCTCTCTGGAGACTCATGGCTGGACCACAAGATAAAATTGCTGTCCCCAGACAGATAATTTCTGAGGCTGCTAGTTCTTTAATCTCACTTTCCTCTTCTTTCCTATGACATCCCTTCCTGTATCACTGAGTTTCTCTCTCTTCTCTTGTTCATCTGACCTTGCTGGTCATTCTTCAGCACTCTGATTGCTGCTTTTCCCACCCTAATACCATCACGATTCATCACAAGAGTGATGTTCCTATTTTATGTATCTTTCATACTTACTATGGTTGTTTGATTTTTTTTTTTTTTTTTAAAGCATAGAGCTTTGCAGGTAAATTAAGAGAACCTTCCAGGGAAGAATCAAGAAGGGCCAATCTCAGCCAAAATAACGTGGCACTTTCCTCCATTTTCCAAAACATTATCTACTCCCCATAACGCTGAATTCACTGGAAAATCAGATAACGCTGCATCTGCCACTGCATTCCTTAAGAATTTTATTTTATTTTATTTTCCTTAAGAATTTTAAATGGGGGCATCTGGCTGGCTCAGTTGGTGAGGCATGTGACTCTTGACCTCAGGGTTGTAAGTTTGAGCCCCATGTTGGGTGTAGAGATCTCTTAAAAATAAAATCTTTAAAAAAGAAAGAATTTTAAATGATGTGTGTTAAAATATCTGTGGAGACAAGCAGTGTGGAAATTTGTAACCACCCGTGATGAGTCTTTAGACTTCTTTAAATGTCCTATGTTAAGCAGTGCTATACAAAATGATCAAGGCAGCCTTATAAATGAGGGGAAAATGGTTAAAAACATATTTATTTTACATTATTTTGTTATTTGCCTGTGTTTAGATTAAAATCCAAGTCTGTCATTTTGGAGTGAGTTGTCAGATATTTTCCTATTTGTAACTGCCATTTAGAGATAACTTAAAGTTCAGTGCAAAGTCATTATTTTTTAAAGGAAGAATTTGTTAACCTGTCAGAGTTAAAGACTATTAATGGTGATTAAATATGAGAGAAAATGGAAAGCAATATTTCACCTGCTGTCCTGAGGAAAGTAGGAATGTACAAGGGTGGCAAATGAGAATGTTATATTCTTAATTTTTACATTTAGTATTTTGTAATCATCTTTTTATTACTCTTCTTTACCTCTCACAAATTATAATGATATGAACTTAAATTCTGATGTAACAACATCAAAATCAGATAGTCTATTGAGTTAAAGGGTAATATCTCAAAAAAGTTTGAAATAGTACAAGCCTAATATTCTTTTGTGCTAGGAGACATTGAATGGGCTCTTAGAATAAAGTGTATGTAGATATTTATTGATGCCTGCCCTATTCTCTAGGTTGTGCTGTGTGTGTGTGTGTGTGTGTCTGTGTGTGTATGTTTCAGACACTGCCTTTTACCCAATATGACTGCTTTCTGTAAATTTCTGGGCATACGGCATACACATCTCTAGAGCCTGCTGTGTGTTTTGCACTGTAATAAGTCATAGAGAGAGGTGTGGACAAAGTCTTCTCCCCCACCCCCTCTCCTTCCCCTCAAGAAGTTTACCTTCTTAGTGAGAAGACAGGAGCTTATACAACAAGAACCCTGGTGGAACAGACACAAAATGGAGGATAGACCATGTTCTCCACACATTTCACAGAGATGAGCCTTGTGTCTCGGTAGAGTAGAGAAAAGCCCCACACTGAACTAGGATTTAAATTGCGCCTTAAAGGATTTGACAGTTTTAAGTAAGCTGGTGGGAGAAAGTCAGCATTGTGAAAAAAATGGGATTTGTATTAACAATTAACTGAAAAGTGTTGAGTTAGCCATTGAAAATTTTAGATAAGATTTTGTGAGATTTTAGGAAACAGTTATTTCCTTCAGAATAAGTACTGCAGGTACATGGTATGAAAACCACAATGTGTGAATAGTGGGTACATACACCGTGACGAGGCAGTCCCTCTGCAAGGCAGGGTCACTGTTACCAGTGTCCTTCCAGAGACAGTCTGTGTATACTCGTGTGTGTGTTTGTCTCGATCCATTGATCAAGCTGTCTGTATTTTTTTCCTGGACTCAACTTTTTCCACACAGAGTTACCTTGTTCTTTGCTGCAGGCCATCCCATTATTTGGAAGTGCATACTTGAGGTACTTGGACCCCTCACCTACTGATGGACATTTGGCTTAGTTTTAATCTTTAGCTTTTCCAAATGCTGCTGCAGTGAATGTCTTGCCCATTTATCTTTGTGCATTTGTGTCAGTGGGTTTGTGGGATACATTCTTAGAAATGGAATTCTGGGAGCAAAAGACATACACATTGTCAATATGTAGGTATTGCCAAATTTTCCTCCACAGAGTCTCTCCCATTTTATCCCATATTTGCCTATCAATAATGTATGGGATTTGTGTTTCCTGAAAGCCCTGTCTTCATGGAACATTGTCAAGACTTTGGGATATTTTTCAATATGAAAGGTGAAAATGTATGTCGCTGGAGTTAAATTTGCATTTCTTAGTTTCACAAGATTTTAAGTAATATAAATAGCATGTTTCTTCATGGACTATTTAAAACAGGACATTTGAAAAAGATTTGCTGTAAATTTTTTACTAGAAGGATTACTCATTGGATAAGGTCTCCGTAATAGCTAAAAAAAGTCAAGCTAAGGGCAAGCTGAATCATGTTGGGTATGTGGGGGACAAACTGTCTCTGTGTTGTGGGTATGTGGGCAGCAAATTACTTCTACATTTTTCTGGCTTTCACAGTTTTAAACCCTATTAAAACCAGTAAAAGGAAATGTAGTGTTTCAGACTTCAGCCTGACCCTGAGTGGGCTCAACTGCTTGAATAAATGACCCAGTGAATGGATTGGAATCCTAACCTTTAGACAGGTGAGATTTCAAAGGTTGAGAAGACAAATCTCCTGTTCTAGTTTTATTCTCTGGTTGTCTAGTTATTTTAGTTCTCTCCACCCAATACCAGTCAAGGACAGAATGAAGGAACATGCCTTATATTACCCATGGTGTCCAGAGATCATAAATGTACTTTATAGATAAAATGGCTCTGGGTTTCTTTGTGTGAATCCCTCACTCCCCTGCCCCTTTATATCCACACCTGCTATGAGGCATTTTGAAACTTAATATAGTTGTAGGATTTATCTTTTTAGTTAAAAAAAAAAAAAAAGAAACCTCATTCAAGGGAGAATACAGCCAATCCAAACATACTTAGCATTTTTTCATGTTGTGGACTGGTGTTTGAAGGAAATGCTGCTCCCCAAGTGCGATTAAGTATTTTAGGGTAAATTTCTGTTGTAACTGTGGTGTGAACCTCAGACATGATACAGGAAACAGACAATTGCTGGGGGTGGGGACTTTTGTATTTTTCTCTAACAACATCAAATTGAGTCCAAAATTCACAGGAAGAGGAGAAAAGACATTTTTTAAAAATTACAGCCAGACAGTTGGTAATTGGTGTGTGGTGTTCACAAGTATGAGGGGAAGTGAGAGGACGTTTCTTGGCATGGCTGTCATATTCCTAAATAAACTACACATGTGTTTACAAATTAAGAGCACACTAGTCTATGGCACCTCAGTCCCAAGGGTGGTTGCGCGCTCACAAATGGAAGGCTCCCACAAGGAGCTTTGCTTGCTGTGCCAGATAAAAGAACCCTCACAAATAAGGCAAACCCCCAGTCACCTGTTTCTGAGGAAAAGTCTCTGCTTTATTTTTAACCAAGTATCTCCCAATTTAGCCTTTTGGGGAAAACCTGTCAGGCTGCCATGACAACCCTATTTTTCCTTCCCCAAAGGAGCTCCCTCCTTTGCCAAAGCCATATTCTAGCCTAGAAAGTAGTGCGACTTCCTCTCTAGCCACACTTCTGGGAGTACTCTAGGGAGTATGGGTGTTATTCCTGCGCTATTTATAGCAAAGAGACTTAAATGAAAGCTGGGTGCTGTGGCGGCGTAGGGGGTATTTTTAGTACTTGCAGCACTTTGCGCCTTTTCTAAAACCGCCGGCTTCTGTGAGCAAGATGTAAAAGCCCTAGGTTTCTTTCTTTACAGATCTGTAGTGCAGTTAAAAAAAAGAGAAAGAAAGAAAGTTTCTCTTCCCTCACATTTCCAAACCTGTGGGCTTGCTGGCAGTTTTCATATAGTTGAACACTTTTTTCATTCTCCGCACAGGCCCGGGTTGAGTGGTGTGCCCTCACTGGCTCGCTGATTAGAACGGTGGTGTGTGCATACTTGTGAAAAACGTTAACACGGAAGACAGCAGGTGTGAAAATGAAAATGCCCCTTGAATCCCGATCTGACCAGTTCTCCTCAGTGAAGAGTTGGGAGGAGAGCCTGACAAACTTTTCTTTGCATATTCTCATTACATGTAGAAGCCTACACACATATATGCTTATTTTTGAACCTCAGACAATGTTATATTTCTTTCCTGAGCTATTACTTTTTTCCATTTGCCCGTATAGTTTGATTATCATTGCATGCCGATACATGTTGAATTACCTAATTACTTTTTACGTATTTGATGTTTGCTTAGGATTATGCCATATTTTAGTAAACCCAATTGCTGTTTGATAGATATGTTATTATCTTAGAGGCTGCTGCAGTAAATATGCTTGTGCATGTAAGAATGTGTACTCGTGCAAATGTTTCTCTGGCATGTTTGGAGTGGAATTTTGATATGTACATTAAAAAACTGAAGACTTTAAGATGAGCAAATTGGCACTGTCATGAAAAGTTTCTCAAAGGTAGGGTTCTTTTAGAGCCTAAAACCAATGGCCACATTGGTGATAGGTCCTGTCAACTCCCCATTCAAGGTGCCACAATGCAGGAATCTTTCCTGGGCTTTAGGGACATTCTAAACTCTTCTTTATGTACCTCTGTGGAGCTCTCACCATGGTGCCCCTTGACTTACTGTCATTGCATCTTTATCCCACGTACTCCTCCCACCATACCACACTTTCTCTGAGTTGACAGTATTTAGTATGAATTTGATAAATTTGTTTGTATGTAATGTGCTTCCAAATGGAGCCAAGATAGTAATTTAATCTAGTTGTAATAACCATGTTTTAGAAAGCTTACACCCATTTGGAAAATTACCTGAAGGATCCAGTTGGACCTCACAGACCTCATAGGCTTAAAACACAACTGTAGCTTAAAAAGAGACTAGGACCAGGAGCTGGAAAACCATGCGGAGCTAAAGTGCCTCCATCTCCCCAGGACCGTATGGTTTCTGATCTCTATTCCTTTGTGCCCGTCTCCATTTTTCGGATGATCAGTGGTCTTGCCCACCAAGCAGAAATAAGACACCCCTCGCCATTTTTACATCACTGCCTGGTTCAAGCCTTTTAAAAGAGAACAGTCTGGAGTCCTGATTCCAAATTCCTAGGACAGAATATTTTATTGATTGGCTTAGTCAGTGTGTCTGTCACTGGGATAGGGAATTAGGTTAAGGATTGTCAACATGCCTGAAGGTTTCTTCTTGTCATTCAGTTCCTCTTTCTTGGATGTTACTATCTCAGTGCTTTGCCACCCACCCAAAATGTGCCCCTTGCCTGTGACTTTCCCTCTCATGATTATGCATTATTCTTCCGTGGCACTTAATCTTGAGCTACTTATTTTTTGTCTTTTTCTCTCATTATAATATTAGCTTTGTGGCATAAAGGAACATATTGATTATATTCATTGTAATCCCAGGGCCTAGAAGACTGCCGGGTGCACAGTGGGCACTCAATAAATATATGCTGAATAAAGACACAGATGGACAGACTTAGAAGACGTTCCTATATCTTGCAGAGGCTGTGCCTTGGGGATTTTTAGTGGCTAGCGAAATTGTACATTTCAGCTTCTCTTGACTACTTTCCTTATTTGAAAGAACTATGTATTTCAGTACCTCCTGTTTTAAATAGGGT
Source organism: Leptonychotes weddellii (assembly GCF_054177405.1). Taxonomy (NCBI): domain Eukaryota; kingdom Metazoa; phylum Chordata; class Mammalia; order Carnivora; family Phocidae; genus Leptonychotes; species Leptonychotes weddellii. The sequence continues at coordinate 58,260,917 of NC_138374.1, forward strand.
TTGCTAGATGGTTTCCTGGACTGGATGAGAAAGTCAGGTATAATTTTGTTTGATAGTAGCATTATTGAGATGCTGGAGGATTGCACACTTTGTTCAAAAATGAACACCTAGTAGATAATGGATCTTATTTTAGAACCCAGGTCTCCTGATTCCTATACTAGCGTTAATCTCATCAGTAATTCCTAGCTTTTACAATTAATTATGTGGAGTTAACAAGGAGTTTTTAGTTCAGACTCAAAGGTGCTATTTGTTAATAAGGTAAAGCAAAGAACCATGTAAAAAAAATCAATGGGGGCACCTGGGGGGCTCAGTCAGTTAAGTGTCTGCCTTCAGCTCAGGTCAGGATCCCAGCGTCCTGGGATCGAGCCCCACATCGGGCTCTCTGCTCAGCGGGAAGCCTGCTTCTCCCTCTCCCACTCCCCCTGCTTGTGTTCTCTCTCTCGCTGTGTCTCTCTCTGTCAAATAAATAAATAAAATCTTTAAAAAAAAAAAAAAAGAATTACATTGTATGTTAAATGTATATGTCTTTGTATTTGGTGCAGTGTCTAGCGGATTTCCTGGTGTATAGAATAGACCATGTAGACGTTTGTTGAATGACCAAATAAATGAGTAACCGAATAATTGAACACACTGCCAAGCAGAGTGATTAAGGAAAAGGCTGATGAAGATGTCAGCTTTTCAGAGGCAATCCAGGGGCCAGAATGGGGGGATTTTAGGCATGGGGAATGAACATGCATAATAGTTTCCTTTTCCAAGGAAACAAAAGATAATGTACGGTGGCATAAAAGCTGCTGACAGACTCGTAAGTGTGAGCTGCTGGCTGTTAAGAATCTTGTATCCTAGGCTACACGATACACCTAGTGTACAAGACTTTTCTTAAGTGACATCTAAGAAGTTGTTTTAATTTGGAATTCTATGGAGTAAACTTCCTCTTACCTGTTATTCTTGTTTACCACTGGTTCCTTTTCTTTACCTTATTCAATTTCAACCATAATTCTGAAATATCTACTCTACTTCTAAAAACAACCATCCAAGGACACGTGACCTAACCCAACTAGGAGACCATGACTGGTGAACCATGGCCTCATGGTTAAAGAATAACACAAAATTAAGTATAACCACACTTACCCTGCTCAAAGTGAAGTGATGTTTAACCGAAAGGATTTTTGATGCGCTCTGATTCCTTACTGTTATTTTAAAAAAAGAGTTTAGAATTTATTCATTAGGCTAATACATTTTCCCTTTATTCCCGTATAAGAATGAGTCATCATGAATCACACATTATAGGGGCATCTTAGTCATTGTACACAACTGAAATGGTGACACAGAAGACAATGGAATGTCACCTTGTTTGTTCCACGATGGGGGTAAGTAGGACTTAAAATTCAGATCTTATTTGAGGTTATGTCATATGGCTAATATGATGACACTTTCATCATATTTTTGAAAATCAAATACGAAATATTTTATTTCTGTGAAATAAGGCTGCCTAATAATATTTATTCCATTTGAGCAATACTTTTATTTTCGCAATACAAAAAGTTGTAAGTACACTTCATTTCCATAGCATCTGCTAATCTCCATTTTCTTCTGAAATTTCCAAAACAAACTTTTCAGTGGCTTGGGGTATTATGAATATACTACAGCAATGTATATGAAGAGTGACTGATGAATCTGTGCGGTAGAAGTGTTAACTCCGCACCATCACTTCCTCTGTTTTCTGTGTGTGAGAGACCCATGCAGCACATTGAGGTTCTCAACTGAAAATGATCTCCATTGTTCTCTTTAAAAGCATTTTTGTATCATAATCTTAAAATAATTAGTATGTTCAAAAGATACGTGGAAAATATAAAACTAGATTTACATCACACTAAATGGCTGAAATGTTTACCACATCCCTTTTTAATTTTTTCTCCAAATCTTATATCAACCATTAAAAAACTAAATAGCTATAACAGTGCCATTTCAGGAAATAAGATAACTGTTTTCATTCTACAAAATGACAGTTCCCTAATGAAAACAAAATTCATACTTAGTTGGTTATGGAATTTAAAATCCTTTCCCCAGATTTTCATTTCTTCTAAGTCCTTTCACCGATATGATATTTCTGTGTGCCATTATTTTCTCCGTGTAATTATTTTTGAAGCTGAATGTCAACATTAGCATTTTCTGGCCCTCGCTGAAGCAGACATTAAGGTTAATGCTGCTGCTGGCTTTGTTTCAGTCAACTGAAGAACTTTGATTGTAATTATTGGTATTACTTTAATTTAGAAAAGTGCCAGTCCCTTTTGTGAGCATGATTTATTCTTGCATAAATCAAATTAAAAGTTTTTATGGCCAGCAGACCTGTCTTCTTGGCTCTTTAATTCTTGGATGCACTATTACTTCAAGAAGAAGGAACTGGAAGAAAGGAGACATGACTTCTCATTAGAGATGAGACAGATTCAGTAGTGGAAATCTTTGTTAGCAACTGACCCACAGTTTACTGGTTGGAAGATTCTTGCTGACCCTTCCTTTTAATGGCAGAAGTGGCCATTTTTTATTGTTTATAAAATTCATCTTTTTTGAAGTGACATGAGAAGATCCCAGAAAAAAATTTTATGCATAAACTTATTTTGCATTTATTTCAGGATTTTTAGAAAAGAATGCCTCTCCTTGAATGTGAAATGTTTTAGAAATTTACTGGATTACTCATTTTTTTAAATGAGGAAAGTATCAGATGCATTGTTAATTGAATTTAAATTAAAAAAAGAAAAAATGAGGAAAGTGTTTTTATGTTTAGCTTGTAGAATTCTGTTTGAATTTTTGGGGGGAAAAGTGGATGAATTGCAGGTGGCATTTGTCTCATTTTTTGCTATTACATCATTGTAACAGTACACGGCTTGTTAATTTGTTATGCATGCTTTTGAAATTTGTACATTATTCTGCAAAACGAGCTTTCTGGAGTCTAACAAAAGGGATGCAAGTTGTTACATCTTTGAAATAAGATTGTTAAAAAAATAAGATTGTTAATTTTTCATCAACAATTATAAAATGATTTGATCAGGATTTTGATGGAAGATATATCTATTTTACTATAGTAAAAGAATAAGAGAAATATGAATTCCTGAAAAATGGTATGATCAACTTGTTAAAAATAGTTTTTAGTCGTTCCCAATGAGATCGCAGCATTTTGTAAAAATATTTGTAACCATATAGAATTCTTCCCTGCTTTATTGCAATTTACAGTGATTATCCTCAAAAAGAAAATTATTTGATTGTCACCGAAAGCTTGAATTTAAACAATGAATTGTTATTTCCAGAATAATAATTGTGATTGTTTTGGTTGGAGGCTTCAAGAAATTGCTTTGCCAATATCTAGAGCATTGTTTCTCAAGCATTATTTCCCACCTAAGGAGTCTCTTTAGACTTTTTAAAAAAATCCCCTCAATGAAATTTTAATATGATATACTGCATATCTCCATATACTCTTTATATACTATATTTCTATCTGTGCTTAATATATATAAATAACGTGTAATGTCTAAGGTTGTTTTACCTCCCCCCACCCCCTGCCCTTCACAAGAACCAGTATTTTTTTTGTGGGGGACAATATCGTGCCATTGAGAATGCATGGTCTAGAGTAGACCCCACTCAGTCCTGAAGTAAGATCAGTGTTAAGCCAAGAGATCACGGCCCCTTGTCTTTATTGCTAAGTAATGTGGAGGATACATAGTTTTCTTACTTATAACAGTAGGCATTCTTGTCATATTATTTCACTACATAGAGCTAAAGAGTATTTACAACTCATGATTCAAAGGGGAAATAATGACGGTCTCCTCAGATCAAGAGGCTTTCAGAGTCTTCTGAAGTAAGGGGATCCCATACTCAGAGAGGACTAATTTGGCTGGACATCACTGAATCAGAAATTTCAGATGACCTTATTTTCTTCTACTGCCAAGAAACTAGAGGGATGAAAAGTAAGGAATTTCCCAGTCAGGATTTGGCTCACATAGTACATTAATTTAATATCTGGGCTAAATCTAAAAGCCCACTGATACTGATTGATGACATAACTGCAAAATCAGAGCCCAATAAAAGTTTTGTTTTTGAAACTACAGATGCAGCGGTGTCAGGTCACCAGCCTGTCCTCCTAGTGGTAATGCTCAGCGATGTGACAAAAAGGAGAGCGTGTCTCAGGGTTGCAGCCCTAGAGCCCTAGCTGCTGTGCGCACAGCCAGCCTCCAGCCATTGGGTGGCTATTTTCCCAGCTGAGATCAAGTGGGGTTTGGTTCTGAGGGTCTGTGAGGCTTAACAGTGGAGGTTGATTGGCACTGGTTGATCCTGCTGCGAGTTTGTTCCTTGCTGAAAGGCTAGGGAAGTATTTTTCCATCCTACAGCCTTGGGACTTTTGTCACAAGCCAGGAGTTCACCAATTGCAGTAATAAGACACACGCATTTCCCCCCCTACTTGAAGCTACGGAGTCGTCATTTTAACTGTTACAGCTGGCTTATGGCTGCAATTCCAGACTAATCACAGTTTTCTCACATATACTAATAGCTCTAATTTAGAATTTTTTTAATAATTGCACTCTCAGGTAGAACTGATAAGCTTCTGAGAAATGGAAACTTTGTATATACCCTAGAGGAAATTTAGGTCGTTGTAAATTTAATGCCCTAATGTACTGTAATGAGATGTATTATTTTTCTTGAGTGCTTCTATAATTTATACATAGGACTCTATGAACCAGTTTCAAGTAGTAAAAAGATATATATCTTAAAGACTTTGACTTGTTACTGCAATTTAGAACACTCATTTATCTTTTGTTATTGTATAGTTGACCTTTGACCTTTGCAAATTTAACAGCACAGTCCCAGTATTTCCCAAGTGATCCAGAGTAATCTGTAATTTTGCTGAGACATGGATGTGTGCAGGGTTCTAGAAGTCTGGGGTGCAGAAGCAAGTGACTTAGTGAGCAAGGTCATCCATCCACTCAGGGTCTACTGCCCATTGTACCTACATTGTCCTGTATTCTCTGTTGCTTACACATGTGGAAATTATATCCAGGAGGGATCTATGACTTTGGGGAGCGACAGATGTCTCTTGCTCTTCTAATGATATGTATCAGCACTCTAGTGTAATTGTTACTCTTTGGTACTGGTGGAGTAGCGATTCTTACCACCAGCTAGAGATTCTAGGATGGCTCTCCTGAGAATCACTTCCATGGCCATAGGGTTGTGGCAAAACCTCAGGCCTGTCAGGGCAGGAAAAAAACCGACTTGAATGAGGCTTGAAATATAATAATAGAAACAAAACTCCTTAATTTCTTATTAAATATTTTCATATATCCAGTGTTACCATACTGTATGAAAGTACTTAGATGGTAGAATGGCTTTTTAATTAAGTCTTTGCAATTAGATAAAGTAGAATAGTGTAAAGGGTCTCGAGAGCAATCTCTCTCTCCTCCTCTTTAATCTTCTCTTCCACCAGCTAATCATTATAAATTTACCTTTGGAACATAAAACAACCATATCTAAGCCTGATTTAGCCAGCTCATGACAAAAATAACTTGCATTACAAATAGTGGGGTCAGAAACAAGTTCCGTTTTGCACTGCACTTTGTCCTCCCCTCATCTCCCACTCTTGTTGCTCTTTCCAACATCACAGATACTTCCCCCCAAACCCACAGAAATGTCTTCTTTTTTAAAATTTTTTTAAGGATTTTATTTATTTATTTGAGAGAGAGTGAGAGAGAGAGCACAAGAGGGGGGTAGAGTCAAAGTGAGAAGCAGACTCCCCGCCGAGCAGGGAGCCCGATGCGGGACTCGATCCCAGGACTCCGGGATCATGACCCTAGCAATGGCAGTCGCCCAACCAGCTGAACCACCCAGGCGCCCCCAGAAATGTCTTCTTAACTCCACCTTCTGGGATGCTACTAAGCTATAATATGCTCTAACTTTATCTTTTGTTCCTGAGAAACCCTTATCGACATGTCTGAGAGGGTTTTTTGTGGATTAGGCAAGGAGAAAAAAAGAACCCCATGTAGAAGAGCCCAGCGTAGAGAGCATGGAGCCCCCACCCTGGAGGGGAAATGGGCTCTCACCGACCCCTGGGGAGTGGCCGAACACTTCACCTGCTGCAGTTCATAGATTCCTCAACTGGACCATGGTGGGATTTTCTTGGATCACACAGATACAGTCCGGCTCTAACATTGTGAGTCTTAGTAAATTCTATTGATCTTAGTCATTCCATCATTTATGCAACCCGGGAGCCACTTTTTGACCCAGGGCCTGGCGCCATCTGCATTTGGTTGGCGTAGCCCCGTTCAGATTGGGCAGCCAGCTTGTCAGGATAGACTGCTGATGGGAGCAGTGGTTGTCAGCCTTTAAAGTTCAAGGATCGGTTTCACATACAGGAAATGCTGGAGAAACATCTTAAGATTTCATTGCATTCCTACATGTTACACTCTATTTTATGACTTTTCTGCTGGATAAGACCTGTTTGTAGCCCTTACCAGGCTTTCATAGATACTCCTGAGGGTACCTGATAAACATTTAGCTCTGCCTCTTATTACCAAGTGTTCTCTACACAACATTGCACAGCACACCCTGCTCAGCTCAAAGTTCAGTCTCACACTTATTCCCACCAAATTTTGCATCTTCATTGAGTGCAAAAATTATTGTACATAGGGACCATATTTGGGAGCATGCTTAGAAAGGGCATGTGGCACCCTGGCTGAGAACCAGTGGACTAGAGAGAGGAGTGGTTCCCAAGGGGGCTCAGAGGAACAGCATCAGTAGCCATATCACCTGGAACTTGTTAGACATGCAAATTATCAGTCCCTCTCCCCTGTTCTGCTGAATGCAAACCTCTGCAGTTGGGATAATGCAATACATGTTTTAACAAGCTGTCCGGGTCATTCTGATGTGCACTGAAGTTTGGGATCCATTGTACAACAAGAATTATTTCCATGCATACACTTAACTGTGAGAAATAGGCATGGGACTGGGTCTTTTTAGTTTGCCATGTGTAAATTAATCTCAGGAAAGCATTTGGATTGATCACAGCAGACTTTGGTTTTAGGAAGTGATTCTCAAACTCTGGCTGCGTGTCAGATTCAGGCTGTTAAACAATACACATTCTTGTGTTTCATCCAGGATATTGTAATTCAGTCTAAGCTGGGGCCTGGGAGCCTGTTTTCAACAAACAGCCAGTCTGCAACGTGCTTGTGAATTACTGCTCTGGCTCCCGGCTTCTGAGTGGGCATTAGAATCACCTGGAGAGTTTCTTTAACCAGATCGCTGGCCCCACTCCCAGAGATTCCTCTTCAGTAGATCTGGGATGAGACTTAGAATTTGCTTTTCTGACAGATATTCAGGTGATGCTGGTTCTTGGCCCTCAGTACTGGTCTAGAATGCTGTAACACAGACGTCCAGATCCCAAATAGGTGTCATACTTTACTTACGTGAGCTCACTATAAGTTGTAGCAGTCTCCTCCAAGTCTTTTATTTATTTTAATTTTTTTTTTTTTGTTTTTGAAATAGAAGTATATTCACATAAATAATTTTTAAGTATAAAAGGATGTATAGTGGAGTGTCTCTCTTTGGGTCCACAGCCACTGATTTTTCCTCTCCAGAACAACTAATATTACTAGTAAATGACATATCTTTCCAGTGATATTTATGTTTATATGGACATACATATATAAGTGTACACAGACTGAACCTCCTTTTTAATTAAAATGCTAGAATTCATTGCTCTGTACCTTGCTTTTCTTACCTGATACATTGTGTGAATCTTTCCTTTCAGGACATGGAGGACTTCCTGGTTCTTTGGTGCAGCCGTGTAGTAATCATCGTGTGACTGCCCATAATCTATTTAAACAGTCTCCTCCTGATGGACATAATTGGGTTTCTAGTCATGCAGTTCACAAATAAACCAAAGAGCAGACACCCAAAGTCCAGAAACCTCCTGTTTGAGCAAATTGCCTCATACTCTCCATTAGCTCCTGAAGAGATGACTTTGGCATTGTCCAATAATTATATTCCCATTGATTCTAGGTAAACAAGAACAAAGTTTAGTTTTGATCAGCATAAAATATAATTTTTTAAAGATCTATTTATTTGAGAGAGGGAGTGCACGAGCGTGAGCGCAAGGTGGGGAGGTGCAGAGGGTGAGGGAGAGAGAGAGCACAGAGCCCTGAGATCACTACCTGAGCTGAAACCAAGAGTAGGTCGCTCAACCAGCTGAGCCACCCAGGCACCCCTGATCAGCATAAAATATAATTTTTAAAAATTGCCATTAAAATATTAAATGAAGACTTTTACTGGGTAATGAAGAGTAGACAGTAGTATTTATTGTGTATACCTTGGGGGCCAGGCCTTTTCACTAACATATTCTCAAACTCAAGTCATTAGAAGGCAACACTTCAATAGATATTAATCCTGTTTTTACACAGAACTAGCATGTGGCTCAGAGAAATTAAGGTTTGCAGCTGGTAAATAGCGGAGCTAGTTAGCTCACTTCTTATTAACGCCGGCACCCTGTTCTTTCCCTCATGACTGTCTTCAGTTTAGTGGTGTGCCCGAGACCGTGGCGATTCAGTCGCAGACCCAGCACTCCCACTCTGTGTGGCCCCAGGGCTCCTGCGGCAGGGCTGGTTCTCAGTGAGTTGAGGCCTCTGAGGCACAAGATCGAAGGAGAAGCTTACTCGCGGAGTCATGCCTGGATGCCCTATGTGTGTCAAACCCTGTGCCTTGGTTTCCTAATTTACAAAGTGGGGATAAAAATCACATGTACCTCATAGAGTTTTTTTTTTTCTAAATGAGGATTAATAGAATTTACACGGTACTTAAAACAGTGCCAGGCCTACAGTAAGTTCAAGTTAAAGTTAGTTATCATTAAAATTAAGTTTCTTGATTATTCACTTACATAGAACAGTCATAATCCTGCTTTAGTAAGTGGGACTTTGGAAGCTAAAAACTTTTTTTTAAAAGAACAAAGGAATATTTTTATAGCTCTTTATGAGCTTGCTTTCATGACCTAACTCAAATGGGAAGATCCTGACATATCCTTTAAAGTCACCAGCTTCTGAAGATCCCACCAGACCACCGCTTGGGCACCGAGTTGTTTCTGTGTCAGGGGCACGGGGTGGGATGGCAGGACTCTGGGATAGATTGGCCTGCCCAAGGGGTCGAGCCCGGGGCCAGCTTTCTTGTGACCCAAGTTCTGTTTCCTTCCCCTTTAGAGGCAGGAGGTGGGGTGGGGGAATCCCAACTCCGATTTAATGCCGGCTTTTATTCAGTTCCTTTTGAGAATTCCCTCCTTCCCACACTTCCTCCCACTCAATACCCAAAAATATTAATGCCTGAGAAATAAAATGAATTCTAAGGCTTTTAAATAAGTACTTCAAAAATGTCTGTCATGTGTCTTTATATATCTGTAAATTGTTTAAAAAATAACAAGGCTGGTGTTCGTGTGTAGATGATGATGATGTCTGATTGCTGTATTATCTTATATATGCCATTGGGAACCAAGATGAACTGATTCGTGATCAAAAACTGTTCAATCGATGTTTTAAGGCATGTTTTTTCTTCAAGAATGAATTTGCCTTCAGACTGCATAAGTAAACATTTGAACTTTACCATTTTTGCTTTGGATAGGAGAAAAGTGAGCTCAGTTAGACTGTATTTCCTACGTACGTATCCCGGAGTGTGTGCACGAGCCTATATTTCATCAATCTTAATTTTCAAAAATAAATCGTATTGGTTAGACCTCCATCTATGTGTGGGGGTGGCATGAAAGATCAGTTTGTGACTAACAGCCTCTTCCATTGTGTACATCTGGGAAGACAGTCCTTTGGCTCCTGATTGCGACTCTCATTGTGTTTATGACTAGGCAGTTGAGAACATTTTGTGATCTGGTGTTCAGAGCCTTCTGAAAGCCTTTGCTTGGGAAAAGCATACCCAGGCCTGATGACTGCATGCGAGCTGGCCTATCTGTGATGGTTGTTTTTGGTGCTTCGCAGATAGGCTTTCTTTCACCCTTATGGTCTATCCCTAGTTTAGCTTGGGAGAGCAGCTGTGTCACCATTCACTTGTGCACGGGTCTTTGCACATGCCTTCTGTACATAGCATGGTGCTATCATGAGTTATCATCAGTGGGTTGTTAGATCATAACATTCATGGCGATGATGAACCTGTCTTAGCTTTAACAGATGGCTCACGTGTGAAACTCATGAAAATGTCCATACAGGGTTAGCATCATGGCATTATTATAAATGTTAATGGCAGTCGTCTCTGTTCTCTAGGACAGTGGTGTTCACACTATTTCAATCATTTATTCCAGTAGTAAAAAATCAACACATGCACACATATAGGAGTGGTTTTCAACAGGGTATGGTTTTGCCCGCCTGGGGAGCAATTGACAATGTCAAGACATTTTGTTTGTTACAGCTGGGAAGAGGGTGTATACCGACATTTAGTGGGTAGAGGCTGAGGATGCTGCTAAACATACTAAATGCATAGGACATTCTCCCAAAAGAAAGATTGTCTGGCCTAAAGTGCCAATAGTGCTGAGGTTGAGCGATGCTGATACACAGGTTGAACCATATGAAATGGCACACAATTTCTAATTATACATATAGATCGAACCATATGAAACTGCTAACATTCTATTCATTTGTACTTACAAATGCCAGTTTCACACATTTCAACATAATAGGTGTAATTATAAATTGTATGAACTACGCTACCAATAAATTATTTACATAATAAAATTCACAAAATAGCGTCTTTTGAAGGGGTTATTTAAATAGAGTTTTGATATTTTCTTCTTATGTCCCTGTAGGTCATTTTGCATATACTCCACCTTGGAGAATACTGCTCTAGACTTTAGTTTAATCTAGAGTTTGATGTGACTGCCGTTGATTGACTTACTAGGCTAGAGTGTATTATATGGTGCTCTTTGGTATAGTTAGGGGTTCTCTGGTGGTGTCTGGAGTGACTGGCTGCTTCTTGGAGGGCAGAGCTGCAGGAATCTGGGCTCTCATCCGTTTGCCCCCTCAAGCAGAGTAGCTCTCCTTAGCAGTGGCTTAGATCTTGAGCTTCCATTTAAATTGCATTTGCGGAGAGGGTTTAGTAGGCAAAATTACACTCTGTGAACCACTGCACTGGACAGTGACCTTCTGAGGTGCAGGGACTATTTCCTTTCTCTTTATTCTCAGTACACAGCACATAGTAGCTGCTCAATAAATGCTCTTTTGCATGAATTCCATAGGACATTCTACTTGAATAAAGAAGTACTTTGAATAGAGGAGAGTTTTTTCTCTTAATATCATCTTTTGAAAAACTCTGATTTCCCCAAGGTTCTTAGGTTTATATGCTATTTTTATTTTGTTGGTTTATCAGGTGGTATTTATTAAGAACTCATGTGGGTGTGGGTGTTTCTGAACCTCCCCCTTGTATTCTTAACTTTTCTGCAATGAATATGGATTAGCAAAAACAAAAGACTTCTGCATATGGTCACATGATGTGCATTGATCCTATAAAGCACGTTGGAGAGATTCAGTGCATATCATCTTAGCACATCAGCAATGGATCAACATTAGACTTACATAGGGAGCTTTTAAAAAAATGAAGACATCAGATTTGGGGTAGGTCTCTAAGATCAGTAAACTTTAAATGGTCCATAGGTGATTCTAGCTTTCAGTTAGAGCTGAGAGCCACTGATTTAGAAGTTAAATACCATTTGTGCCCTGCAACTTCTTTTTTTAATATAATTGCCTATCTTGCACTTTATGTAAAAGGTTTTCAATATCTATATATTCAAGGGGAAAAAAAATACCTGATGCGGATATAAATGTATATACGTGAGTGCATGTGGAAAAGAGACTCACTCTTTGTCCAGTTTGCATTTTCTCCCATGAGCATTTTTTTTTTAATGCAAGAGCAAAACAACAAATAGCACTCCTACCAATCTACATTTTTTGTTTCTTCATATTAGTTTTTTCCTAAGGACTCTGTCGTAGGTCTCTCATTCCTTTTCTACGGCACTGACATAATTTCTTTGGAAATCTATTGAAGAAAATATTAATTTGCATTTGGAAAAAGCTGATTATCTCTCTCCTAACAGCCTCTTTAGAAAGATTCTGATGTATTCCTATCACAATGCCTTTTTTGTTTCGAATTCTTTATGGGTAAGCATGTTATATCAAAGAGCTGTTTTATCACAATGGTCTGCAATAATCACTACTGACATTTTTATGAGTCACTGCAAAATTCAAAGAATGTCTCTCTGATGGAATGCACAATAAAAGGGACTCCAGTGTGTAGAATCAGGGTATCAAGAATAATGTTGTATATTACAGTTGCCTCATCTGAGATGGATACTGTCTTTAAAGTTGCTACTGATTTCACTGTTCCAATAACACTGAGGAAATCATTCTAGGGAATTCATTTTACAGTATTCTGAGAACAGTCAATTAAATACATCTATTGTGTAGTCAAAAAACTGACATTTCAGAAAGCCCTTCTAATTTTTCTGTCACTCTGCGTAGAATGATGAGTGTATTTGATTTCACTAAGAAAGGTTTACAAGTGAAAAAATACCATTAGGATAGCAAGTTTTTTCATGGCTGACTTGTTGTTTCATATTGTCTTGAAGAGTCAGAGCTTCTGACAAATCCCATCTGTCCTGATGAGCTCACATGTTTTACCTCTTTGCTCTTTGAGATTCAAATATCCTTTCTTTGCAGTCTCATTGAAATAGCTTGACCAGTTTGGCCTGGTCTTTCTTGACCCCCAGCTTCAGGCAGTCTGGCCCAGTTCCACACACTGCCCCCTCCTTTTTTTAAGATTTTATTTATTTACTTGAGAGAGAGCGCGAGAGCCAGAGTGAGCACAGAGGGAGAGGGAGAAGTGGACTCCACTGAGTAGAGAGCCTGTCATGAGGCTTGATCCCAGGACTCAGAGATCATGATGGGGAGCCAAAGATAGCCGCTTAACCGACTGAGCCACCCAGGTGCCCTGCCCAGTTCCTTTTTATACAAATAATGTAAATTTCACGGCTGGGTAGAGTAATTGAATGGACAGTAACTAGCCTTTGTGAGGTGCCTGATCATTTACCAAATGCATTATCCCATTTGCTCCCTGGAACAACACTAATGATGTAGGCTTTCTGTTCTCTCCCACTTGCATGTGGGGCCCGGAAGCTAAATGATGGTCCAAATCCACACAGTTTATACAGATAGAACCAAAACACATACTAAGGGGGGGTGGGAGTCCCTTTTTGTTGGCTCTGGCAGTTAACAAAATCTAGTATGTCTCCACCCACAAGGAATTGCAACTACAAACAACAAAACTTAAGTCTCTAATTTTGGTAAGCACCGAAGTTCAGTACACACAAGAGGCTTTCAGAAAGCATTTACTATGGTATCTCTTTCCAAAGATGTCTAATGTTGAGCTCTTTTAACATCATGTTCTCTTTCTTTAAAAAGGTGCTAAGAGTTTTCTTGAGCCCTTCTAGCTTTTGTATATTTCTGAAACAGTGTGTGCAGTGATTTTCCCTAGTGCACCTTGCATTTATCTCAATAAACAGTATGTGTTAAAATTTTTACATGGCTTCTGGGAGTGACAGTGATAACATCCTCTTCTCAAGATGAATGTTTAGGGGCGCCTGGGTGGCTCAGTTGGTTAAGCGACTGCCTTCGGCTCAGGTCATGATCCTGGAGTCCCGGGATCGTGTCCTGCATCGGGCTCCCTGCTCGGCAGGGAGTCTGCTTCTCCCTCTGACCCTCCCCCCTCTCATGTGCTCTCTCTCATTCTCTCTCTCTCAAATAAATAAATAAAATCTTTAAAAAAAAAAAAGATGAATGTTTATATTTATAATAGAATCTTCTGACATTTTTGCCCAAATGGGAAGCTTCTGTTTATGTATGTAAACTGTGTTGTAATTTTATACTTAACCAATCCCTCCTACAACTTCCCATTAAAGTATTTGTTCTTTGGGGTGGGGTTTCTACAAAGAAATTCATGTCAGATGAAATTATTAGAGGGAAAATAAAGTATTTAAATTAAATTTATTTGGGTGTTGAATATCACAATGCTTTAAATGAATAAACACTACAAAGGACGTTTGCTTTATTGATTCAGCTTCAACTACATTACAAAACATCACACTGTGGTTTTAGTTCATCACGTGAGCTGTATGATCGTGGATTTTCATTACTTTTGGGGTGATTCTGCTCTTCAGCCTTGAGACTGTGCCCTCACAGGAGTCTGAGATGAATAGAATTTCACTTGGCCCCAATCTCAGTTTTGTTTGTTTGTTTGTATGGCTTTATTCAGCCAGGAGCTCTTATGGTTTCTGCTCTTCTGTGGACTACCCTCTTCATTGCCACGCTCCAGGATGGTGCCTAATCTAGTGTTTCTTCAACCTGCCTGGTCATTCAAATTACCTGGGATGCCTGATTAAAATTCCCAAGACCTTTTCTCGGAGACAAGATTTTAGTTAGCCTAGGCGATTGTTGTCATCATGGTGTATAACCCATTAGCTGTACCACCATGCCCAGGGCAGGCAGTTGGTAGAACTAGAGATAACCAAGATAGTAGGGGTGGGAGAAAGAAAGGGGAGGCCAGAAGGAATTGGATTGTTCAGTTCCTTGTAGACATAGGCATTCTGTAGCATCTCTCTAATTTAATACAAGAAAAGACCTGGCCAAAATCTTGGATCTTTTGAATAGTCCAGTGTGGGTTTATACATGTTTGCAGATGTATACGTTTGCTTTTACATAGCTGCCATTTGGTAAGCACCTAGTAGGTCCTACATGTGGTCTCATTTAATGCTACAGCAGCTTTTTTTTTTGGTGGTGATGACAGAAAGAGTACATTAAAAAATCATGTACTAGATCATTTATCTAAAAAAAGTAGGTCTCTGACAAATTACTTTCAGTAATTAAATGTTTTAATATACAAAGCTGTTTTGCACAAATCTACTTGTGTATATGCCAGGCACAGTTGTAAAAAACTTTGAAATGGGCAAAGAAAAAATTACGAGGTGTCTTTTCAGGGGAATATTAGGTGATGTCTACTGTGTTCTTCCAAGTCCTGTAATTCTCTAGAGGTCTGTGTCTTTCATTATTAACATGGGTTGCGGAACACTGTTAGTAAGGCAAATAATTTTTGTCTCATGGAGACGCAATTGACACCATGCATATTCTTGGTGGAAGAGGCTGGTTTGGTATCTGTTAATTCATCTTCGCATTCCAGATTGCTTATGAATGTGTCTGCTCTTTGATATGGTTGTAACATCCTACTGGTTCCTTCATTAATTTAATGGCTTCCATAAAATCTTTAAAACCTGTTCTTTTTATATGTGTAAGAATCATCATGTTAACCTTTAAAAAGATTATCCTTTAGCTCCTATTATTCTTACAAAGCCTCATGAGGATATATAAAATGGCCATTATTATCTCCATTTAACAGATGGGAAAAATTTAGCCTGTGGGTGGGATTAGGAACCTCTAATCATCCAGATGATCTGGATGAGTATTTAGGAGCTTCTGGTTATGCTACACCACGGGATCTGGAGCTAAGCAGTTTAGTGTGGAGGCTCCTGCCACAGCCAGACAGGAGGCAAAAATCCAAAACCTGGGTCAAGGATGGAAAGGCAAGGGTCGAAGATTTAAACAAACAACAGTTGTGGAATATAGGGCAGGTGAGCTGAAAAGTTTGAATCTGAGAAAGGGGCTAGACAGTAAGGAGCCCGTGATCCAAGCAGAAACCTGGCCAAAAAGCATGCATTGCTTACAAAAAATATGTCTTGATATGGAGCCTTAGCAGTCCCTTTGTGGTCCTGTGTCAGCAGGAAACAACCCCAGCCCCCATTTAAACTAAGCATAAAATTGGAAGAACTTGGTCCCGAGAGGGAGCTGCGGGGGTGAGGCAGGCAGCGACTCCTGCAAGGGAGGTGGGGACAATGACCTTCAGCTGGGCTCAGCTGCGAGGAATTGCATTGATTTTTAGCCATGTGGTTTCTTTCAGAAAACTGCACACATTCCCCAAATCCCCGTGGAGCTGACATTTTCTTGCCACTCTGATTAATCAAACTGTTCAGAGTGAAAAAAACTTCTCTAGCCAAACTGTTCTTGGTGGTAGCAACATTACCTGGTCTTTGTTTTTTTGGTTTTTGTTTTCCCACTTGAAATTATTCCTGAAGTTGTGTTTGCTCCCATTCTAATTTGGAAGGAGGTTCGGTATTTTGGTAGCTTTCCTGATCTGTTGCAAAGACTCAGGAACTGATTATGTTTTGGAAGTGATCAGGAAATGTGGAGATTTTGTAATTACTTTGTGGGTAGGACCATCTTCAGATTAAGGCAATCTTTCTCACAGCTTTGATCAATTATATTCAAAGGGGAAAAAAAAGTGATTCCAGAGTAGACCCAGCATGGCTTGTAAGAAACTGTTTAAAATGTAAGATGTTAAAGTGATTTGGGTGCTTCATTCCACACCATTATCCAGTGATGCAGCTACTGTTTTGCATTAATCTCTAATTTTAACTATGAGATCTTGCAAAGGTAACTCATCATGATTACAAATGAACTTTAATCAGATCTGTCATGAATTTACTAGTTATTTTTTGTGCTCAGATCTTAACCTCTGCTCAGAACTCCAAGCTTTATTTAAACTCTAAGATACTTAATACAAGTATGATTTAATCCCCAGTCTACTCTAGGAACCTAATTAGACACATTAGCTTTTCACATTACATAATGTATAATACAAATGATGGAAGTCTTGGAATGGGACATTTAAAAAAGTTATCTGTTGTAGGATATAATTCATTCTTAAACTGTGACTTCACTCATGAGGCAGATTCATTAGAACTCAGGAGATGTAAACATACTGGCGGTCTGTACAAAGAAAAAGATCATCCTTTTACAGCTGATATATGAAGAAAATGATAAGTTCATTATTCACAGGCATGATTTATATTTCCCCCAAATAGATGAAACTTGGCTATACTCACCAAAGGGCTATTGCTTTTAATACTTTATTTTTAAAATTTTATTTATTTATTTATTGATAGAGAAAAAGAGCATGCGTGTGCCCATGAGTGCAGGGGGAGGGGCAGAGGGAGAGGGAGAGAATCTAAGCAGACTCCCCACTGAGCGCAGAGCCTGACACTGGGCTCAACCTCATGACCCTGAGATCATGACCTGAGCTGAAATCAAGAGTCGGTTGCTCAGGGCACCTGGGTGGCTCAATCATTAAGCGTCTGCCTTCGGCTCAGGTCATGGTCCCAGGGTCCTGGGATCGAGCCCCGCATCGGGCTTCCTGCTCCGTGGGAAGCCTGCTTCTCTCTCTCCCACTCCCCCTGCTTGTGTTCCCTATCTCGCTGTGTCTCTCTCTGTCAAATAAATAAATAAAATCTTAAAAAAAAAAGAAAAAAGTCGGTTGCTCAACCAACTGAGCCACCCAGGTGCCCCTTATCACTTTTTATACTTTTAATTTTGAAATAATGCATTTTTTAGAACATAATGGCTGGCTTGCTTCTGAAACATAGTGCTCTGACAGTGTTTAGCTGGTTTGTGAATCAAATTTTAAAGAACAAAGGAAATGAAGCAAAGTAGAAAAAATTACAAAATTGCAAAGTAGAAAAATGATCAGAAGTTTTGGGGCAGGTACAAATTTGGAGAATTTGGAACATGTCACTCTATGTGTAATTGGTCTGTTAATATCTAAAAACTGTTTTTGATTTTTACCTTTGCCAAGGGGTCATTTTATACAAGTTTTGAGAAGGGTAAGTTTTCTGTTTGCCAATCAGTATGATTTAAGTGACAGCAGTGGGTAGAAACACTATAAGTACTCGGGGAGTAATATAAAAAATAGAAAAGCCTGTGCTTTTACTGGAGTGGTTTATGACCTTGATGGCAGTAGGTGTTGCATATACATTTGTTGGTTTATATAGAAGTAGAATACCTGGGATGAAGGCCCAGGCTTGTTCTTAGCTGACACTCAAGTCTCATCCTCTCTGAGAATCCATTTAAAGATAGTAGAATTTAGAGAGGCACCTTTCCTATAGGTAACACGAGGGGCCAGAGCAAGATAAATTTCTCCAAGGTGTTTTGCGGTTCAGTTAGTGGGAAACGATTTCTCCCTCCTCCAACTCTCTGTAACAGATTTTCGTTTATCCTTCCCTTTGATTAATTGTTCAACCATGGTTGGACTTAAGGTTCTGCGGTGTAGGTACTTTGTGTGAACATGGATGGCATTCCCTATAGCACCTGCCTGGAGCCTTAAATATATAAGACACTCTGGGGATTTTAAGTGAGTTTCTGGATAGACCTTGTCTGTATTACGAGAAGTGCCTGGAGACGCACAAGCAACTTTGTCAGCCTCTTTGCTGGAGCTTGTCATTTTTTTTTTTAAAGATTTTATTTATTTATTTGACAGAGAGAGAAACATAGCGAGAGAGGGAACATAAGCAGGGGCAGAGGGAGAGGGAGAAGCAGGCTCCCGCTGAGCAGGGAGCCCGATGCAGGGCTCAATCCTAGGACCCTGGGATCGTGACCTGAGCCGAAGGCAGACACTTAATGACTGAGCCACCCAGGCGCCCCAAGGAGCTTGTCATTCTTAATGTCTCATCCAGGGCATTGGGTCTGGGCCAACGGCACTTCTCAGCTCCTCAAATATGGCGGACGTGCTTTTCTTTATTCTCCTTATGCCTACAGCAAGGAGGGAGGCAAAGGTAAGATTCTCTTACTGTATTCTCTAGCATCTACAGGAAAGGCTTATTATGGTGAAGGGGTGGGGGGTAAAGAAACTTAATTTCCTATCCCTGAGGCAGGAGGGAACCAGGTCAAAAGGAGGCTCGGAAGTGAGCCAAGAACGGGATGGGGAAGCCACCAGTACTTCCCAGCAAAACTGGGGCTGGGTCCTTTTATCCTTTTGGATCAGTTGTGAATTATCAAAATGCCTACAGGCATCATAAACCAGATTTGCACGTTGACTTGGATAATCAAAAGCTGTTTCCAATCAACAAATTTGTATTCAAGCCATTGGTAGTCTTGAGGTGAAAATAGTCTTCCTGTCATTAGGGTTAATTAGTGATGTGTGTTTAGGAAGTTGGAGAGAATGGTTTCGCACAAGGTGAGGCTGGGGTTTGGAAGGGAGGGAAAAGTGGAAACTGAATACTGACTCGTCTCTAGCAGTCAGCTAGGCCACTGTGTGCAGCACGTCCCAAAAAGGCAGGAACGTAAGGCTCCTTTGGGGCACACACTCTCAGGCCTCTCCCCTGGAGGTTCAGATTCAGGGATGCTGTGGTCAGGTTGGGAATCTGGATTTTTAACAAGCGCCCCAGGTGATTCTTATGAAGGGGTGAGCGTGCGGAACCCTGCTGATAGCCTCTGCCTGGGGGCTTTAAAGTTTGCAGCGCTGAGGCTAGCGAGCCTGCGGTCGGGGCGGAGTCTGGAACAGCAACGCTACAGCTCTTTTACGAGTCACCCTGCGTGTGTCATTTTTTTAGGGAGTAGGAGCTTGCTATTTTTTCCCTTTTGACATTTGCTGGTACGCACCATGTTATTTGCAGATAGGAAAGTAAGTGAATTTTACATAAATTATTTGACTGTACCAGAAACTTCTGGCGACAGTGAAATAAGTTCTTCCATGATTTCTTTCTTGTCCCAGGCTTTAGATTTAGATTTGACTCAGGTGACCTCCAGGGTGGCGTGGTGTTTTGCTAAGGTATTTTGGCTATTCTAATTAATAGCAAAATTGATCACATCTTACTATGTTCTAGGACTTTGCTAAGCAAATGAATCATACCACTTAGGCTTCATGATCTCCCTGAGACAATAGTAGTATTCTTATGCCGAGCTGGGAATGGGGGCTCAGAGAGGCTGAGCAACTAGCTGGTGGTTACACAGCTAGCTAATGTGGTGGTTCTCCGGCTCTTAAGCCTTGCCCTTAGCCAGTGCCCTCTGCAGCATGCTAAAGGGAGAATCAACTGTGGTTGGTCCCTGGGTACCCTTGGGAGTCATCTTAATTGTTCTTACACAGAATGCATTTCTTGTTAAAAACCATGTTCTGGATGGGCATATATTTTACAACTTAAACAGCACTTTCAAATGTAAAATTTTGTGTGATTCCCAACAATCCTGAGACCAGCTGTGTAAGAAAAAGCAGAGTCTTAAAGCAGTAATGACTTGTCCAGGGTCACATTTTTGTTTTCTCTTTTTAAAAACTTAGTTAAGCCTTCGGTGTAGCTAATACATACACGTGGCACGAGAGCCAAATGGGACGAAGAGTATGTATAAAAACCTTTTTACGGGTCTGCATTTCCAGCACCCTGTTTCCTTCCCCGAGGGTAAATCCAGGGCTGGAAAGCAGCCCTGCTGACCCCAGTCTTGTGGCTCCCGTACTGCCCCGTGGCTCTTTGCTGTTGGAGCTCTCAGTAACCTCCTGTCGGGACTTGTCCCTGCAAAGTTGGACTTGGATGAGTCGAGTGCCTACAGTTTGAAAGACTGTAGCATGTATTCCTATCGATAAAATAATGTGGCTCTTCTTGCTTTTTGAGAAGGAATAATGCAGTTCTTAGACCTCTGTAATAATTCCAGACCTTGGGAAAACATGGCCAATGGAAAGAGCTTTGGGATAGAGCATGCCCAGGCTTTGAGTCAGCCAGCTGTGTGTAATCTTGGGCAAGTTATCTGATTTACTCTGACCCTCAGTTTCCTCATTTGTGAAACTGGTAGGATTGTGAAGATGAAGTGAGGTTTACTAGAACAGGTCCTGGCTTTCAATACCTATCCCCTCAGTCATATGAAACTATGTTAGAAGTAGCTTTTCCTCCTATTTGGGCTAAAGGTGCTTGATACTTTTTTCCTCCTTTCCAGATCCACCCTTACAAACATTTGGCTTAAGATAAGGCAATACTATACACTTTTATGGTAGCATGTCTTCAGGGTTGTGGAATTAAGTCCTTGGCCTGTGGGACTAAGGGGACCTTACACATTTCACCTCTTTGGCTGCTTTAATTAGGTTGCTCCCAAGTTCCCCATTAATCTGGATTCTGGTTCCCTATTTATCACATTAGCCCTGCCCTAGTGAGCCTCTCTGTGAGCACTGACTAGTCAGTATTGACATTGGCTTCTTTGTGTGATGTCTGTCTTTCCCATTTAGGTTGCAGCTCCCTGAAGACAGAGGACATATTTACTTTATGCATCGGTGTTTATCCAGCACGAGCATGGTGCCTGGCACATTGTGGGGCCCAATCGTCTCTACCAATATAATGACACAGTATTAGCTTTCTGTGTTTGACAGTTGGTTTGCTTCTAGTTTTCTGTTTAGCTGCTTCCCGTGCCTTCTAATTCTAAGCAAAACAGAATAGGAGGAAAGAGGAATTTCTCCTGTCTCATTGCTATAGCCATGAATCCTGTAGCCGATCCCTTGAGACTAGAACTCGGCATTGCTAAGGGACATGGGTGGTTCTGAAATGCGCTGCTTGTTGTGAACTCCTGGATACACACAGCCTCCTATAACTCGAAGGCACTGCCGTTTTAATAATGATTTATAATTCTATCAAAGTACTCTACTACTGAACTAATTAAGCATGATTCTAGTAAATTTAGCACTCATTTATTTTGAAAAATTATTTCTATCCTTCTAGTGGGCCAGGAAAGTTCCTATGTGAGCATGATGATCCTCCTTGTGGATATATTGCTTTCTTGTAAAATCTTAATTTCACCTTCATTTCAAGCCAGGCCAGACTAGACCCTGTTTAATGTGCTAAGGCTGGAACCCCTGGGGAGCATTTATGGCCAATGCTTCCTGCAGTTGCACTCGATTCCCTAAGTAATAAGAAAACTGGAGAGTAGTTTAATCATTTTTGCCCTTGTTTGGCCTATGATGTCAGCTCCTTTCTGGAAATGTTCATATCTGTATCACCTCAGAATGTCTAGCATGATACATTACCTATTGTAGGCTCCTGGTCCGAATGTTTTGAATAAATAAATAGTTTTGGTCTAGTATTCTCATTTATTATTAAACCTGTTTAGCTTGAAGCTGAACATATTTACATTTATTTAATGAGCGTGGTCTTTTTTTTTTAAATTTAGCACTCTTGTTATTTTAGAGCCTGTTTAAATATGTGGTTAGAGTCCTCAACCAAACATACAATTCTTTACAGTAAACTTTGACATTTTATATAAAATATCTGGGAGAAGTAGCTCATTAGATGTACCTTTCATTTATTTACTGTTTTTGTTGTTGTTAAATTTCTGATTCAGTTAGGTTGACATAGTTATAAGCAACTTAGAAACCTACACCTAGACTAGTGACCTACTTCATCCTCTGGTGACTCTATTTTCTTTCTTTCTTTATTTGGCGATCTTTTTAGGGGTGATCTCAGAGAAGAAAGAACGATCACAGAGCAAGGGTGATAGCGAGGGAGAGTACAGAGGACCTGGATCTGCTTTATGTTTTCTCTGTTCATTTTGGGCTTCAAGGAGGAGAAACCCACTCAAGAAAGCTCAGATAGGAAGGAAACTATTTTTAAAGCACTAAAGGAATAGATACTGGGAATTGAACCGCAAGAAAATAGCACTATTTCCCTGAGGAATAGGGAAACTGTCAGGCGGCTCTGTTGTCTCTCCTTTTTGTCTGAGTTGTATGATCTGTGTTTCGACTTTCCTCTGTTCATCTGCTTTGTGGTTGTATTTTTTTTTTTTTTGGACAGACTTTTCTTCTCACTCACTTCCACATAGCCCCATATAACCTCCTATAATGGCCACCTCCTCCTCCAGTGGTGGACTGACTTGGTCTCAACATTTTTAGCTCAGGCCGGGCTAGCATTGCTCAGGTGTCCCTCTTGGGTGGGTTTTGGGGCATCTGGTACGAATATGGCTGCGTAGGCCCATCTCTCCAGGAGGGCCTGGGGTGGAGGCAGATCCTCTCTGAAATATGAGAGCAGAGAGGCAAAGATCAGCATTGCTAGTTACGTTTTCTTTTCTGAAGTAGATTGTCTTTGATCACATTGGTAATTTTTAGTCTTTGAAAATTTATGTTTGAAAAGAGTGCTACAAATTACACAAAATGTGACTATGTGAGGCCAGACTACTATGCCTGGTAGACCTGGAGTTCAAGTTCCCTGGTCATTGTACAGCTCCACGGAAGTCTGTATTCATGTACGTGTGCGGCAGTCAGGCGACCACTAGATATCTTTTTTTTTTTTTTTTTTTGGTGTGTGTGTGTGTGTTAAATGTATTTTGAATTGATCTTGCAATAGTGGGCAATTTTGAGCAAATCAGTGCTAGAACTGGGGGCTGGTAATCCCCCAGGTGAAGCCTAAGCCCAATTCTGATACTCCGGGGACCATTTTGATTGCTTCATGCCTAACCTTACAGCTAATTAAATTTTGAATATCATCCCTGGTTAGCATTTTTTTTTGGAGGGGGCAGATTTTTATTATATCAACCTGCTGACTAGTCTAGATATATTTTTTAAGGCCATTCTAATTCTATAATAATTACTTGTTTCTTACTACTACTTGAGTTGGTGCTATACATAAGATCATCTGTTAAACAAATGTTTCCCCTTCCGTGAATGCTGTGCACTACTTTTAAAATATTATACAGATGGAGTTTCTAATTTTTCACAGTATGTAGAAGGCAAACAGGAAAGCATATTTAGGGGGAGGTTGTTATGTTACCAGTTTGAAGTCATTTGACTTTAACATTTGGGCCCATTTTTCATTTTCAACCCTCCCCCGCCCTTCTCAACACTAACCCCCATTCTAGCCAAACATCCCTTAGCTTCCGAAGACTTGTCCCCTTCAGTTTTCACCTCCTTAGAATTTTTTTTTTTTGTCAAAGAAACCTCCCAGGTTCCTTCTGCCAGTGTGGAGTGTGGTCTCTTCCTGGTCTGAACACTCACAGATGATAGCACTTACCATCAGAACAGTTAACCACTTACAAAGTAGAATCCTGACTGGTAGTTGGCTTTTTATATTTTATTATCCCCAACTAGTTTTTTTTTTTTTTTTTTGAATTAAGTAAACTCTACCCCCAACATGGGGCTCAAACTCACAACCTTGAGGTCTAGAATGACATGATCCACCGACTGAACCAGCCAGGCACCGCCCCTACCCTCCACTAGTTTAAAAGGTTTTGAGAGTGATAGCCATGTCTTATAATCTTTGTGCCCACCATAGCATCTCACACCTAGATGTGTCTTTGTTCACTTGTTGAACACACCCTGTGGATCAAGTGGTGTTTTAGATACCACAAATACAAAGGTAAACAAGCTGCTCTCCAGCAATTATCAAGAATTTCGCGAGGGAGGCAGACCTGTAGCTTAGACATTAATAGAGGTACGTATGCAGCCTCTTGAAACAAATTCAGATTTCTATATCTGATGTTTTAATCTTTATGCCATGAATTGAGACACAGCTATTATTTTTAACACTAAAGTTCATTATGAGAAAACTCCTCAGCTTAGATTTTCAGTGAAAAGTAGTAAGTATGGGGGCGCCTGCGTGGCTCAGTCGATTATGCGTCTGCCTTCAGCTCAGGTCATGGTCCCAGGGCCCTGGGATTGAGCCCCACATCGGGCTCCCTGCTCTGCAGAGAGTCTGCTTCTCCCTCTGCCTCTGCCCCTCCCCCTGCTTGTGTTCTCTCTCTCAAGTAAATAAATAAATCTTTAAAAAAAGTACTAAATATGAGTTATTTAAATTAAGGAAATAATTGTTCCTCCTTATTGTTTCTGTTTTTAGTTTATCTCTGGTGAATTGCCCAGATCTCCCCGCCTACAGCCCGCCACGACTGCTCTTTCTCAGCTGTGCCCACAGTACTTACCCCTCCCTGGCCGTTAACATATATATATATATATGAAATCCAAATAACAGGGTTTTTTCTCTCTCTTTTTTTTTTTAAGATTTTATTTGTCGGAGAGAGAGAGAGAGAGCACAAGCAGGGGGAGGAGCAGGGAGAGGGAGAAACAGGCTCCCCGCTGAGCAGGGAGCCTGATGCAGGACTCCATCCCAGGACCCTGGGATCATGACCTGAGCCAAAGGCAGACGCTTAGCTGTCTGAGTCACCCAGGTGCCCCACATAACAGTTTTCTTAAGTCTAATATTTCTCTTGTCTGTGTCAAAACTGTAGAGTAATATTGTTATATAAAATTTAATTCCCTAAAGAACCAATTTTCCAGATTGTTAGAAATCTTTGAAAGGATCATCTTCCCGTTAAATTAGGAGACTAAGAATGTCTACAGCTAGGAAATTATTGATAGCATCCTAGGCCAGCAGCGAAATTGTTTTCCTTCTGTTGTAATGAATAATTGATTTGCTTAAGAATTTTCCTTTGTCCTGTGGAAAGATCTTTTTGCTATTTCCTCTGTGTGAAAATAACCCCTGGCATATACACCAAGACACTTTCCCACGTGGGGGTAACTTTAACATTTAAAACCAGTAGGGTTTTTTCATTAATTGGATGAATATTTCCTTTCAGAATTTTTTATTCTTTAGTTAAATAAAAAACCAAAAACATTCCAAGGAATATTGCATTGCTTGATGTAGAGGGCAAAAAGAGTTCAAGATAGGAGTGAGTGTTGGTTTCCAATCACTACACTGAGACAACTGATGCAAAACAACCCTATTGAATTCTTGTTTCTTCGTTGGGTTTTTTTTTTTTTTTTAAGATTTTATTTATTTATTTATTTGACAGAGAGACAGCAAGAGAGAGAACACAAGCAGGGGGAGTGGGAGAGGGAGAAGCAAGAACCACCTCATTAGAACAAAAGACACTGCTATCACCTAGGAAATTCCAAAGGATTTAGGAGCTCTGTGTCAGTAACTGGGGTCCACAAATAAGTGTTAGAAGAAAAGATTTTCTTTTTCTTTTTATTTGACACAGAGAGAGAGAGACAGCGAGAGAGGGAACACAAGCAGGGGGAGTGGGAGAGGGAGAAGCAGGCTTCCCGCGGAGCAGGGAGCCCGATGTGGGGCTCCATCCCAGGACCCTGAGATCATGACCTGAGACGAAGGCAGATGCTTAATGACTGAGCCACCCAGGCTCCCCTTGTTTTTTTGTCTTTACTTACTTCCCTCTCTCTGGGGAGATGAAGATGACCTTTTTCTACACGGGAGAAGACTCAGACTGATGTCTGCATGGTATACTTACTTTAACTGATGGCAAAGGTGAAAGTTCTCTGAAACCAGTGACTTGTATCTCTGTCCATAAAGGGTGAGTTCCCTGGGTGTCACGCATAGTGAAGTTGGACACCCTCTGCTCTATGTGGAGTGCTGCTAATGTTTCCAGAGCATAGATCATTCCAGGTTCGCTATTTCAGTCTGGACTCAGTAGGTCTATGCCCGAGATTTCATTACACTGAGGGTCAAGACCTTTAAATATCTCAAATGCTGTCACTACCAGGAACATTTGATTCCTTGTTTAGAATGGAAAATATTCTGTATACTACTCAATTTGCAGTCTCCTGCTGTTCAGAAAAAAATGATCCTCACTGCTGTGCTGCTCATGGTTGTGTGAATGGTAGGGGAAATGGCAGGTAAAAAGCAGGGAAGCAGTCTGGTACTGGGGCAGATGGGGTTTATCATTCCAGTATTCTGCAGAGATGAGGTCTTCTGAATGTGCATAAGAAGCTGAAGCCATGTGTCGTCATCTGCAAATGCTTTGAAAATAAGGTTCTGAGACACGTGAAAAGCGATTTGCATAAAACAACTCCTGTATTAAAGATAATCTCTAGAAGATGCACTAAACATCCATTTTCTAGCTGTTATTAGGTTTTATCATGCAATTCTGGAATGGAGCTTTTTTTAGTACAGTGAAGCACAGGTGTATTAGTGCTATTCTTCTACCACAATAATTACCTTATAGTCTTGTGGAATTTATAAAAAACACAACTTGTGGAGCTGCTTTTTTTATTCCTTAGTCTGACTCCTTTTCCTGTCCGATTCCTTCTCTAATTCCCCGGTAATGGAAGTTAGAGCCATAGTAACAAAATACCCATCCCAGACATTTGTCGATGGCTAGCATTCTCTTGCTAACAAATTTAGGGCAGAAAAGAGACAAGACAAAGTTGGGACAATTTTGATCATTTCTGTTTGAACTAAAATTGGCTTGTGAGCATATAGGTATAAATTCTCTCCAGAGCATTCAGGTAGTATCCAGAGAGTAAATATGAGTAGGACAGAGATCCAAAATACAAATCCTAAGAAAGAGTAGGCATGATGAATGTTTTTTTTTCTCCCTTTTAATGAAAAATGTTCCCACTCGGTAGACCCCTGTCTCATATTATCTTTATAAAGAGAAGAAGATCAGTCATGCAGCTAGATGCTGGAAGGTGGTCTAGAGGATATCGTATGGTCTGGACACCTGGGCTGCAATCCCAGTGAATGGCCATGTTAACTTTTGGCCTTTCATGCTACATTTCCAAGTCTCTGTTTCCTTAGCTATAAAATAAGAATCATTTTTTTTTTTTAAAGATTTTTTATTTATTTATTCGACAGAGAGATAGCGAGAGCAGGAACACAAGCAGGGGGAGTGGGAGAGGGAGAAGCAGGCTTCCCGCCGAGCAGGGAGCCCGATGTGGGACTCGATCCCAGGATCCTGGGATCATGACCTGAGCCGAAGGCAGACGCTTAACGACTGAGCCACCCAGGCGCCCCCAAGAATCATTTTTTAAAGAGGATTTTTACTAAGGTAATTTCAGCTGATGTGTAAAAATGCTTAGCCTTGTACTTGGTCCTGGTAGGTAATCAATGACTATTAATTGAATTAGATCCTTTCTGTGATTGGCTTCAATGAGAAGGACATTGGTGGAGGAAAAAAACCACATGCATGCCAGAACATACAAAGAAATATTTTGCCTTCATAATCTGCACTCTAGAAAGTACTATGCATGTCCAAGAGATAACTTGCCTGATATATAGATGCCTGTGTACAGCTATATCTAATTATCGTCTGCCTACCTGCCTACTTATCTAGGTGATAACTTTAATGAATGGACATATTTTGTAAGGGTGGATTTGATTTTTGAAAATGTTTTTTGGCATTAGGTAAAGGACTACTCCCATCAAGTAATACGGTTTTTAGTCAAAAATAAAATGTTACCATAAAGTAATGAGACTATTGTCTTGTAGAATTCATATGTCTGAATATAGCCTCAGAAAAGTTTCCAAAAATAGTGGAATAGCTATTGCCGGGGAGGAAGCACATAGCTTCCAGGTAGGGATGCTCTGTAAGGAGGTAAGACACCTTTGACTAAAAAAGGTCCTGTTATATACATATTATATGCCATTTAATATACCATGTATCAATCCTATGAACAATCCCTGAAGGATCTTTCATGAGACCAGTTTTATATAACCAGTCCAAGGACAGATAATGACTTGATACTTACAAACTGATTCATTGAAGCATTTTATTTCTCTCAAGCTTGTATTGTTAATACTTTATTCTCAGGGAATGATGTTCTTTGTCTTACAGAAAACAACTGTAAAGCCATATTGTCATTTTGATGTTTTCTGACGCACACAATTACAGACTTCCTCATTCTTTCAGTAACATATCAAAATGAATCCCATAAGGGAAAGAACTTGATGTCTTGGCTCAGGAATCTGTGAAATCTGAGTTGATGATAATAGAAAATAGATCTCTTTATTCTAGCTTTGTCACTCCTGGCCATGGGGCTTTGAGCAAGTTTTCTAAATCTCCTACTTCTTAACTTCTTGATTGACAGAAAATGAGAATAATACCAGTTGTTGCCTCAAAGAGTTGTTTTAAAAACAAAATGAGTTTGCACATGTAAAATGCTTTGGTACTTGGCACATGAGAATAGCCTAGATATTAGCTGTTGTGATGGTTTCAGGTATAGAGAGCTAGCTCATTTATTTAGGTTTCTTTTTTTTCTTTTTTTTTTTTTTTTTAATTTTTCCTAGTTCTGTGTCCTTGGTGCATCAGTATTTTAGACATTCCCTATGCTTTGAGACAAGAGGAGTGCTCGTGCTAAAACGTGCCCCTGCGAATGTGCACCCTGAAGTGGATAAGGGCAAAATGATGGTGTTTGCTGCTCTATTTATGGCTTTTTAAGCTGTCAGTTGCCTAGGAGATCATTGGCAAAATCCCAGCAATAACTAGCACCATTTTATCCTATAAAGAGAGAGCTGCAACTAATCTAGTAATAATCATTAGAACCACCCTCCAGATCTCGAGCGATTGCCTTGTCTCTCACTGTTCTATTGCCGTATCTTCTCGTCACCGCACCATACAGGAATTGACTTATCAACTCATCATAAAGAAAATAATGACTCCATTTCTGTATCCAATTATCTTGTGCCTGCTTAAGAAGTCCTAGTTTGTCCATGGGAGGACGGACCGTCTGTTTTCAAATGTTATTAAAGGGCTCAAGGTTATATTTGTCTTTTTCTTTATCACATGATCTGCTTTAAGTCAAAGCTAATTAGTAGACATGTGGGGAGATAATTGTGATTAGAGCCTTTTAAACCTTTGCTCTTTCGTTTTGTAGGTAAGTGAACATGGCATTGGGCGTTGCTCATTATGCTTCCTGTCTGGCTCTTCCTCGTGTTGTCATTTTATGGACTAAAGCTCAACAAGGCAGTTAAAATAAAAATACTGAGATGCAGGTACTGTGGATACTATTGGAGTATATGTTCTGAGAGAGATGGTAAGTGTGTGGTGTTCATTTTAACATGACCTCATGATGCCAAGCTGGGGACCCACTTCCCTTCCCCCTCCTAACAAAAGTGGCTGTGTTGGTTTAATAAGCATCTCTAGTTGGCATAGCCAAAAGAATGAAAATTGAGATTCATGTTGCAGACCTGTTGGATGTGCTTTCTGGAAGACAACTAAAAAAACAAAAACCTAAAATCATTTGGTGGTGTTGGTATTTTAAATGAATCTCTACCACTGTGCATTGTATTTCATATATGGCCAGTTTGGAATGAAATTTAGAATATCGTGATACTACGGTAATGTAATGTCACTAGATGGTCTGCGGCGCTCAAAAGAAACTCTAGCCTGACAGAAAAGGGTCTAAAGTCCCAGCCAAAGTAAAACACTAAATTAATAGTTGCCTGAGGACTAGAGTATTATTAGATTCCTTTTTTGGAATTCAGAGTTCTAAATCAAAGAAGTATAATTGGAGTTTTCTTTTTAAATATTTAAAAACTGTATTTACTAGGTAGACCTTCAAATATTAGATCTATATTTAGAAGGGAATCTAAAGGCATTTTAAGCTAAATAGGAATGTGAATTTCCATTTGATTCACTATTGAAAAGATACTGTCATTAAATACTTATGAAATATTCAACAGCTTTTTAATATTATAGGACTGTTATAGCTAAATCCTTGATATATTTCCGTTGTTAATTTCTAAGAGTTAAAAGTCTAGTGACACCTATGTGTTTTTTGAAATTTGGAGTTCAGTTCACTAGCTGGCCATTTCTTTTTGTTGAGAATTATTAATTTTTCATTCTGACTAAAAATTAGACCAGAAAAGTTATTTAAATATAAATTCTTGATGGGTTGTTGTTGTTTTTATTATGAGAAAACAAATATTCCATACAGGCTTTCTTTTGAAATATGCATAAGTATATTTTCACATTGATACTACTTAGAAATTACCTGAATTTATTGGTCATCTTATAGCTTCATCTGGGATAAAAGAATAGAAATATCATTACCTGTAGAAATTTTACTCCACAGGGGCTCAACATTAAAAGTATTGCAAATGCTGATCAATTTCTTTTTTTCCTAGGAGGGTATGTTTAGATGAAAGCTATTTGAAGATGATTCCTTTAATTCTTAAGTGTTATGCTGCTGTGACATTAACCTTTGGGGATGGTTACTTTAGTAGAAAACAAATCTCTGAAAGCACCAAATTTTGTACATCTGACACTTCATACAGTCAATTTCTAAATGTTAGATGGATGTGTGAATAAATCTCATTTTTATAATGGTGGTTATATTCTCAATGAAATGTTATCTTTTACTTATCACAAATAGGGGACCTCTGATTTATAAATAAGTAGAATATTATCTTACCATTTACAGTGTAACTTGTTTTACTGGTAATGAGAAATACCCTTGAAAAAAAAATAGGACATAAAAACAGAACTTTCACAAATGAAGCCTTGAGAGAATTAGTCATGAACCTCAGGCCTCTGAAACCTTTAGTTCGTCTTGTATGTTGTAAATTTTAATATTTTATTTATCAGAAATCAATCTCAATCAACATTATGCTTGGACCCAATAAACATCATATTATCAGTTCCTACTATCGTGGATTTCACTAGGGCATTCCTGGTCAAAAGTTTTGAATTCTGATTAGAAGCAAAATCATGCCTGTATCGCTGAGCTGCAGAAATCCAGAGCCTTTGGTTTTTGGGGAAATCAAGCATTCTTTAGAACCCTCCAAGAAGCTTGAAGATAACTTAAAATATTGGTAAATTGTGTTTGTTTGGAGTATATGGTTCATACTATGTCATCTTATGTCCTAGCAATGCCCCAGTTGTGTCTTTCTCTTTCTTAGAAATTCAGGAATAGCCAAAGTTGTTGATACTGGGGGAGCTTTCCAGAGCCACTCTGAAATTTCCTTGAGTGACTTTTGTCTGCAGTGTGTTGCATACTCCTGTAAATGGTTCTGATGATGACCAAGCTACATTTCTTGTAGGAGCTGAATCATTTTGGTGGACTTTATAGCAGGACAGTGACTTCCTTTATCATTCAAATAAGGCCACTGGATGAGAAGGAAATAATTATATTTGAATTTTTGCTATGTCAGTGAGCATTCTCCTCAGTTTTAGTGTTTACATTTGGAAACCTGAAATAATCACCCTGTTTCTTTTATGCTCTGTTGTGCTCCGCTGAGGAATGGATTTCAGGGTCTACTATGAATATGAATAGTTACTTAATTGGATGAAGAAACTGGACCCAGGTGGCTGTAGAAGTAGGTTGTTTTTGAGGGCTGACTGGACAAGTTTGAGCCTATCCCAGGTGATCTTCACCTTTTCATTGTGTAAGCCAAGATAGGTTACTCGATCTGTTTGGAATTAGAATATATTTTTCAGTTGTGGTTGGAAAACACAAAGTTGAAATTTCATTAAGTTGGAAGAATTTTTTTCTAAAAACTCTAAGTCATTTCGGAGTTTTCTGATGTAAATACTAAATCTTGACATCTAAAAGAAACAAAGATTGTGAGTGAGTTGGAGTTGGGAGATAATTAGGACATTTACTGTACCTCTGGACCCTGCCTCTAACTGTGACAGACTTTGCATCCTAAGTAACTATATATATATGGCATAGCAAATAGCTACCATTAAGTTTGGAAATGTCAGTAAATACAAGGTTTAATTCATAATCGTGACAATAACCTTTAGTTGCATTTTTCCTTGTAATTTTCCAAGAAGAATAGCTAATACTTAATTTGAACAATGATTAGCCCTCATGTATTAAAATGTTGAAGACAAACTAAAGGAAAATATATCTTGGTGGGCAAAACAAGTGATTAACGTTTAACAAACAGTCAAATGATAAATGAATTTGAGTAAAATATCAGTTCTTTCAAAAGCATAATTTTATATATCTTGCATGTTAAAATTTTCAACAATCATGCATTTTATAATTCATGTCAATTCAAAACAGTATATAATAGTTTTATGAATCTAGCATTCTTAGATTCTCTTTAAGTAAAACTTCTCACTATGAATTTCATCATAAACAAGAGATTTATCTAAATATCATCATTACAGATTTATCAATTGCCAGCATTTTGCTGTAATTACTGTACTGTCTTTGGAGGGGTTTGATGACCTATTGTAAAACAAATCTTAGACATATCATTTCCTCCTCAATACTTCAACATTCATGTCAAGGAAAGGGGACCTTTGCTTCTATAACTAAAATATTATCACACCTGGAAACTTCATAATCATTCCTTCATAGACTCTAATACCTTAGTCTATGTCCAAATTTCTCATATGCCTCAAAATGACTTTCTGCAGCTAGTTTGCTTGAATCCGGTCCAAACCAGTTTCCACTTGTTGCATTTGGTTGTATCACTGAAGGGTTTTAAAATTCAGAATAATTTCACCTCCTCCTTCCTCTTTCTTGTGCCGTTGACTTGTTGACGAAACTTGGTCAAGTGTCCTAGGAATATTCTGTACTCTGCATTTTTCTGGTTTCCTTTTGCTGGTGTCCTTTAATTTGTTCCTCCATTCCACCATACCTGTAAACTAGAAGTTGGATCTAAAGGATTGACTACATTCAGTTTTAATATTTTCAGCAAGAATACTTCATAGATGAGGCTTTGATAGATCCTCTCAGTATCTCAACCACATTTGTTTAGTAACTAACTTCATTTCATTCCATTCTTCAAGTGGACATCTTACTATAATTTTTTAAAGTTTTTATTTTAATTCCAGCATCAATAACATACAGTGTTAATTTCTGGTGCACAATATAGTGGTTCAACAATTCCATATACTACCCAGTGCACTCCTTAATCTCCATCCCCTATTTCACCCATCCCCTACCCACCTCCCCTCTGGTCACCATCAATTTGTTCTCTAACTTATTTATATATTTAAAAGCAATTTCTTTTCAGAAAAAAAATTGCCTTTTCCTGCTCATTTAGTCTTTAGTGTAATTAAATCCTTTAGAGTGAATAGTCAACTTCAATTAATTGATGCCTGAAATATGGGAAGCAGAGTGGACCCTTAATGTCTCTGAATTTCACCCTGCGTAAAGAAAGCTGTATTCTCCATATTTGTCATAAACTGTAAATGACCGGCCAGATGGAACCCCCTGCCCACACATTGCCCCGTTGTGAGTAGGTATCTTCCCACTATAGAGAGCTTTTAGTTACATGGACTTGCCACTTGGATCTTGATGCATCAGGGTTTTTCTACCATTGTTATATTAGGAGTTCATGTATTCAGGTTTTGGATGAACAGCTAATACATATCACTTAGGAATAAAATAGATCACAAGAAAACATGGTAAGTGTTTGGTTTGCTTACAGACTCTGGTAGATCCATTGTGTTTTCCTTATTTTGATATTTTAATTCAGCATCTCTTCCACTTCTAGTCATAACATATGAAATTCTCACTATTAGGATCATTCTTTATGGACTTTTTCAAAATGTGTAATAGAATGAAATTAAGGTATCCCATTATCTGGGAAGGATAATATAAGACTCACTGTCACCCAACCAAATGTTAGCTACAGTGGGTACTATCAGAGGAATGTTCTAACCTTGGATGGGCATCTCATCTGGAAATATTGCCTGGGACACTGGACATTTGGAGAACAAGGCCTTATGATGGCCTAGTCTCATAGTAGAAGTGGGGAGACTTTAAAAGGAGAATGGGAAATCTAATGGGATTTCTGACTCTGGTTTCTAATAAACTGAATTTTATTGATAGTGCCTATCCCAGGCTCCATAGCTCATGGAATGAACAGTGGATTTGGAGATAATGAGTTTCAGTTTTGTATTTTAAGCAGTATAGCTTGCTGGTCAAGAACACAGGCTTCAGGTTCACATTTGGGTAGACCCAAATTGCTGTTCTTGCATGTGATCTCAGAAAATTTACGACTTTCTCAGAAGCCCTAGTTTCCTGATCTCTAAAATGGTGATAATAGACCTTAATTGTTATGAGGATTTGGTGAGACAGTCCGCGTAAGTGCTTTCATAGTTCTTATATGTAGGAAATAATCAAAGAATGTCATCACTGCTGTTTCACTATTGATGGTAACTAGTGGTTGCTCCCTTTTTTAAGACCTTCATAGTGAATTCTGTCAGATCTATATTTGTCAGTTGGACTCCCTTGGTTTTTAGGTTTCTTTGACTAATGATAGTTATTTATTAAAAAATTTGCTCTTTGTATATCAAAGACCTCTAATGATAAAAACTAAATTTAATAAGTTTAAAGAGCAACATGTCAACAGAAGCTCAATCACCCTGTTTGTGGATTGTCTAATACATGAGTAAAAATGGATATGAACTTTCAGAAATATAAAGTTACATATATGAGGCTACATACTTAAGCATGCATATGTAATTTCTAATAAATATATATGATGAACCAGTAAGGTTGTAGTTATATTAGTTAACCAGAGAGCCTTCTTTAGTGCCAGAAATTCTGCCAAATATTTTATGTCGATATTTCATATAATCTTTGAATCTGTGTAACTCTGGAGCTGTGTGTTATCTTCTATATGAACTCTCTAGTTTTCAGAACCTATTGTGAATTTAGAGGGTTCTTCTTGCCTTCTCTTTGCTAGTGTGATATGTTCTAATGAAGGAAGAGTAAGTGTTTGCGTCTTGTGGCCTGAGCGTTTTGATGATGGCTGTGATCACCTGAACTCAGCCCTGGTACTTTGGTTACTGACAGCTCAGCCTTGAGGCTTTGTCATTTGAGTGAAGACTTTTCTAGCTAGTCAGAAGTTCTAGATAAAGCGTTTTCTGTTTATTATTTTGGTTGAAATTAAGATCTTCTCTAGTCATCCAGGACAACATCTGAAATGCGTCCTCTTTTAAAGGACTACTCTTCATTTTGAAGGGCTGCCCCTCAGGTGAAGAAATGTATCCTCCTTTGACAGCATGAGGTTTAGGATGTGGAAAGAAGAACGCGCTATCCCTGAGAAAGGGAGTTCCCTGTAATACAGTTTGCATTTGGCTAGGATGTAGATTAGAATGAGTGTTCAGCTCTAATATCTAAACTCTGTCCTTTCCCCCCACCTCCTCTCAGCGCCCTGCCCTCCCCACCCCCTAACTCTTTGGCTTACCTTAAAGTCCGAGTTCTCAGAAATGTACTGATTTGGACTTGCAGGGAATTCATGCATTGGTGAAGCATAATTTTGAATGTTGTTTTTTTTTTAAATGGTGTTCTTCACTGCCTCTTCGTGGTGACCCAAAATGATTACATAATTAAATTGAGACTGTAAAGTCCTGGAAGGCAGAATATTTATATGGTTTTTGCATCTCTCAAGGTAGATAGCATTTTCAAATAGTAATATTTGCTTAATAAAGGGATAAAATTGCCGCAGTCAATTATCTAATTGAGAAGTGGCGTAGTACGTATGTGTGCAGAGAGCCTTCAAGGTGACTGCCTTTAGTCCTTTAAGAAAAGGTGCTAAACCCTTCTAGAGCAGTGGTTTTCAAACTTTGGCACTGAAGGAATCAGCTGAGGTACCTCGATCTCCCTGGTAGAGATTCTGTCTGAGTGGGAATGGGGCAGGGCCTGGGGATCTGTATTGCAAACTATCCCAGTTACGTCCATGCTGGGGATCCCCTTACCATCTGTGAGAATCACTGCTTTAGGCTTGCTCCTGTCTGGGGCAGGAGGATGGGGGTCAGGGATCATTCTTCTGGGGACTACTCCAATCGCACAATGCAAGGCTTGATCTTCCTTCCCTTTCTGTAAGGCTGTGTTATCAGCCGGTAAATCAAACAACATTGTAGCTTTTTCTGGTTCATCAGAGATGCAGCAGCAACTCAGGTAATTTAGTCAAGCTCTCTTGTTTTTTGGGTTTTTTTAAAGATTTTATTTGACAGAGAGAGACACAGCGAGAGATGGAACACAAGCAGGGGGAGTGGGAGAGAGAGAAGCAGGCTTCCCGCCGAGCAGGGAGCCCGATGCGGGGCTCGATCCCAGGACCCTGGGGTCATGATCTGAGCCGAAGGCAGACGGCAACCGACTGAGCCACCCAGGCACCCCAACGTCCCAGCTTTTTTTTTTTTTAAGATTTTATTTATTTAGTTGAGACAGAGAATGAGAGAGAGACAGAGAGCATGAGAGGGAGGAGGGTCAGAGGGAGAAGCAGACTCCCTGCCGAGCAGGGAGCCCGATGCGGGGCTCGATCCCGGGACTCCAGGATCATGACCTGAGCCGAAGGCAGTCGCTTAACCAACTGAGCCACCCAGGTGCCCCACTGATTATGATTTTTTGTTTTTTAAAGATTTTATTTATTTATTTGAGAGAGAGAGAGAGTGAGCATGAGGGGGGGGAGGGTCAGAGGGAGAAGCAGACCCCCCGCTGAGCAGGGAGCCCGATGCGGGGCTCGATCCCAGGACCCTGGGATCATGACCTGAGCCGAAGGCAGACGCTTAACGACTGAGCCACCCAGGCGCCCTGAAGCTCTCTTGTTTTTGATAAATGATACAGTTGTCTGTTTTATAACAGGTGGCATTTAGTTAACCTAGATGCTTCTGAAAGATGCTTCTGAATTCTTTAAAATAATTCAGGAGGTGTCCGTGTGGGAGGGATTGTGAGCAGTTTGGCCAAAACGAGTGTTTTTATGTTTTGTTTTGTTTTTTTTAATTTTTTAATTTTTAATTTTTAAATAGATTTTATTTATATATTTGACAGACACACAGTGAGAGAGGGAACACAAGCAGGGGGAATGGGAGAGGGAGAAGCAGGCTTCCCGCGGAGCAGGGATCCTGATGTGGGGCTCAATCCCAGGACCCTGGGATCATGACCTGAGCCGAAGGCAGACGCTCAACGACTGAGCCACCCAGGCACCCCAAGTGTTTTTATGTTGATAACCACAGTGCACCCATTGCTTAGCTTCACTGATTAACTATGCAACTCTGTATATGTTATGTATATTTGAGTTTTTTTTTTTCACTAATAAGACAATAAATTGAGCTTAAAATATTCCGCTAAACTGGGCCAAGCTCCGAGTTTTACTGTCTTTGAACTAGTCCCTCAGAACTGTATTGTTCAGATGCTCTCAGAGCCTGGCTTCTCTACAGACCACGCTTGCACACTGCAGGCTGAACATAGGAGGGGAAGACATACCAGCCTTGGGGGAACATTCTGTTTAAGTAGCTTTTATTAAACTGGTGTTTTTCCTCCATGTCTCTCACATTTTAATCTGGACAGAAAAGGTCAAACCAAATTGATACTATTTGGATATTTGTTTGATTCCTTGATTAGGACATTTCTAATGTCTCATGAATTGTATAGTTTTTAAGAGCTGAGCTTTTTAGTATCTTTTCCTTTCTATTTATGAAAACGTGTGTATAGAAATATCTGTATGTAACTAGAACTAGAAGTCCTATGATATTCTTTATAGAAGACTGATAAATGCTACTCACAGGTACCCAAATGCTGCTGGATAGGAGCTAACTAAATTTCTTTTTGCATGGTATAAGAGTCCCATGACTTTTCAGAAATAATTTGTATGACTTTATTCATGACCTTTTTGAAGGAGACTATTTTTGTCAGGTAACTAGGATACTGACTAATTTTTATAAACATATCTGGGCCGTTGGACCCTGTGAGGGCAGGAGCGTGTCCTCATCTGCCTTCCTTGCAACATCCTGGAGAACTGTATAACAGGGACTTCGACAGTAACAATAAATAAATGAACAGTAGTCAAAAGAACTGCCACTCTACTGTGACTAAGAAGATAATGTGACTAGATTGTTTAAAACACTTGATGTGACAGGCATATATTCATTGAAATCAATCATTCTCATTGGGTTAGTGTGAAATGCTTCTAATCTCTATCCTTAACATGGCTATATTGATCTTTTTATAAATATATTTTATTGACCACATTGAAATTTGGTCTTTTAATAGCATACAATGATAACTAATTTTTTGAACGGCAGTCTACCTGGCAAAATCAGGCAAGTCAGTTAAAGAAAATGGAATGGGATAGAATGTTGAACAAGTGTTTATGCGTGCATTGCAAAATTTATTGTTAAATATAAAAATAAGCTAACCTCAGATTTGCAGTTTCATTCCCAAATCCTCTCTGCAAAGCAGTAATATACCCAGATTCAACATATTTAAAGAGCTGCACATCACAAACAGTGCTTTGTAAATAGGAGTTCATTTTCTTTTGAAATTCTCCTTGAGCTACAATAGCTCAGGAGTTTTCGAAGAGCAGCTGTTCTAATCCCACATGGAGACTAGATATGCCCAACAGTTCAAGGACACAGGAGGTAAGGGTCTGGGGGTAGAGAGGGGGAGATGGGAAAGAGGCTTAGGAAAAAACTGGAGGAGCAAAGGGGTTGAGAGACAGTTTGGAGGGAGGGATTGTGGGTGGATTGTCAGGAGTCTGACAGTGATAACGAATGCTCCCATGGGGGACACAACCGCTGATAAAACCTCTAAAAAATATTTTGTTTTACCGAGAGATGCCAAAGGTTCTATTGTCTGAGCTACAGGGGTGAAATCTTACTGCTGATTTATGGCAACCATATTTTGTCTTGCTGAGTTTGTTGTGCTTTGCCTGGTACATCTTAATCCCTGTATTGTGATTTAGGGCTGGGCATCAGAATCACCTGGGTAGTTTGTTCAAGCTGTGAAGGGAACCTGAACTTCTGACTTAAATTCAAAGGCTACTATGCTAATTAACTGAACATTTTTAGTAGGTGAATATTATGACACAAAATCCCAAGCAAAGGAGACTTCTCATTGTTCTTTAGAAGAACCTCAAGAGCTGTGTGTAGGAATACCAAAGCAAAATTAAAAAAAAACAAAACAACAACCCAAAGTTTAAAAGATTGATCATGCATGTGTTGAGTTCCCCTCTAGGATTTTGCTTTATGCATGGTTATGTTCGTTTCTATCACAAACTCAGAAGAGCAAAATCTGTCCATGTGGCTTCCTAGGACTTAATTTTGTGTGTTATCTATTGCTGGCCTTTGGGATTGAACATTTTTAAATGCAAGTAAATACCAGGGCAACCACCAATCACTCTGAGTATGCCATCGAGAGAATTGATATCAGATGCACATTTATTTCAAATCACTTGGACTATTTTTTTTTCTTTTTTTTCCCCAAAGCCTGTGTTCTATTCAAAGAGAAAAACATTCTTCCTGTGTGAAGTCCTTTCTCAGAAGAGAACATGGTGGTAGTCTATGTAAATGTTTGTAAATGATGAGGAAAGATGTGGTACAAATGCATGAGAAATTGGAGACCCATACCCTATTCCTCTGTCTACCTCTGAGCTAACTACTAGCCAGACTGTTCAACCTTGCCTTGCCTTGCGTTTTTCTCCCTTGTAAATTAGGATGATCTTTTTTTTTTTTTGTCTCAAGATATTGTACAAGGGATACCAAATAGGAGTGGAACATGTCTCTTATTTGGAAGGAAAGTTGTCTTGCCTTTAGAGTAATTAAAATTGAATAAATTGAGCTACAATAGAAAGGAAAGCTAATATTCATATAGAAGATTTTCTTCTTAAAGTCATTTTGGAGAAAAGTGAGCAAATTAGATTTCCCCAGAGATGGAATACAATCCAGGTTTCTAATTATGAAGAAATCATAGTTATAAAGAAATAGGGAGTAGAATACATTTAATTTTGCCTTGCTTGTTTTTAACAATGATTTATTTTGAGTTGGGGGTAGTTTACTTAATTTTTTTTTTTTTTTTTAAATAAGAGCAGGCAGTTTTGCTATTGAAATCTCTGGGCTGGGAGGTGGCGAAGAAAGGAAGAAGAAAATGAAACATGGATACCCTGGGGGATCTGTCCTTAATTTAGATTACATCAGCTATAAGAATACCTATTACATGCCTTTTGGAACAGGGATTTGCAAAGATAAGTTAATTATTAAAGACAAGCCTCTGGAGTCTTCTAAAGAATCATAAATAATGGTTTCCTCTCTGCTTGAGTCTCCATGTCTTTTAACAGTCTCTGACCCACTCCATGTTATACTTATATAATTGCAAACTTACTTTTCCTTCTCCTCCCTCTACCATATTGGAATTTGCAGTAAGATTATAGAATTTCCTTTTTAATCTAAGTATTAAAAATCACACCCAGTGTTTTTCACAGTACTTCATAAGAAGTTAGCTGTCATGTTATTGTTTGATTTTGAATCACTGTTGGACTTTTTTTTGCTTTTTGCTGGAACCCCACACACACAGTGAACAATTGAGCACTGCAGTAAAATTTTAGAGGAGCTATCAAGAGTCATGGGCTCTGTATTATTTCAATGAGAACTTAAGCAAGAGGTTGAATGGAGAATATTCCAGAATTTTGCTTCTCAAACTGTCATGTGTCTACCAAGCGTTTAAGGATCTCGTCAGTGTGCAGATTCCGATTCAGTAGGTCTGGGTGGAGCCCACAAATATGCTATTCAACACACTCCCAGCAATGTCACTGGTGCTGGTCCATGGACCACACTTTGAATAGTAAGGTTCTGCAACCATGGCATAAATCTTAACCTTAGGGGTTTTAGTATGGTTTTATAGGAATTGA
Source organism: Leptonychotes weddellii (assembly GCF_054177405.1). Lineage (NCBI taxonomy): Eukaryota > Metazoa > Chordata > Mammalia > Carnivora > Phocidae > Leptonychotes > Leptonychotes weddellii. The sequence goes on from NC_138374.1 coordinate 58,302,156, forward strand.
CACTGAAATGTTAGTTTTGGTTTGTAAAGCTTTAGATAGAAATTCTTAAAATTGCCCCGTCAGTCTGTACTGAAAGACCATTGCAATTTGCTGCTGATACGGACTTTTGGGCATTTTGTGGATATTTCTTATAGGAAATAGTGGTCTCTCTCTCTTACCAAAGAATGAGGAACAGGTTTCTTTCTGCTTTCTGCTGTTTCTAATTCTTTGGAGAAAGCATTGCTAATATTTCTCAGTTCTTTTATTTATTTATTTATTTTAAAGATTTTATGTATTTGACACAGTGAGAGAGGGAACACAAGCAGTGGGAGTGGGAGAGGGAGAAGCAGGCTTCCCGCGGAGCAGGGAGCCCGATGTGGGGCTTGATCCCACCACCCTGGGACCATGACCTGAGCCGAAGGCAGACGCTTAACAACTGAGCCACTCAGGTGCCCCAAGATTTCTCAGTTCTTTTAAAGCTACACGAATCTAGGCTTATAAATATCTTTGCTAATCCCTGTAGAATTAATCTTATTCTGTGGTGATGTTTTAGAATGGTAAGGTTACTGTTTGCATTAGGTTGTACCTATCTATGTATTTATGACGTCAAATCTATGTTATACGTAATATTAACTTTAAGTAGGAGTACTTAAAAATATGAAATCATAACACAACTGTCAAGATTCCTACATTCCATTTTATTGTTTTTTTAAAGATGTATTAGAGAAAGAGCATGGGGTTGCAGAGGGAAAGGACAAGAGAGTCTCAAAGTCTCAAGTGGACTCTGCACTGAGCGCAGAGCCTGACGTGGGGCTCGATCTTATGACCCTGAGATCACGACCTGAGCCAAAACCAAGAGTCAGATGCTTAACCAGCTGAGCCACCCAGGTGCCCCAAGATTCCTACATTTTATTTTATTTTTTATTTTATTTTTAAAGATTTTATTTATTAGAGAGAGACTGAGAGAGAGAGCACATGAGAGGGGGGAGGGTTGGGAGGGTCAGAGGGAGAAGCAGACTCCCCGCCAAGCAGGGAGTCCGATGCGGGACTCGATCCAGGGACTCCAGGATCATGACCTGAGCCGAAGGCAGTCGCTTAACCAACTGAGCCACCCAGGCGCCCAGATTCCTACATTTTAAAGTGTGTCTTTATTGGAGGTAATTGAGAGACCATCTCCCATAGTAACTAATTAAAAATAAAACCGAGGGCACCTGGGTGGCTCAGTCATTAAGCGTCTGCCTTCGGCTCAGGTCACGATCCCAGGGTCCTGGGATCGAGCCCCGCATCGGGCTCCCTGCTCCGTGGGAAGCCTGCTTCTCCCTCTCCCTCTCCCCATGCTTGTGTTCCTGCTCTCTCTGTCAAATAAATAAATTAAATAAATAAATAAATAAAAAATAAAACCAATCAAATTTTTAAAACGAAGCCTAAAATTACTTTATTGGAACTGGTTTTTATTTACCCTACTGCAGACTTACATAATGACAGGCATCAGGCTAGACTTTAGGGAGAGAATGAGTAAATATTTGGTATTTTTATTCTTAGTGATGTTTTGATAAAATACAATAATCAAAAGAGGAAGAGTGCTTATGTTGATGTATACAGAAATATATATCAATAAAATCATATATATGTACAAATGATTCATAGATATTTCTTGTGCTTATCTTTCCATATTGAAGCTTTTTTCCCTCTTTGTTTCAATAACAGCACTTCCTATTTCCACTCTAATGATTTCCTTCCATCTCCAGTGAAACCTTATATCTGTCTGTTTTTTGTTTTTGTTTTTGTTTTTAAGATTTTTATCCATCCATCTGACAGAGAGACAGGGAGAGAGGGAGCACAAGCAGGGGGAGTGGGAGAAGGAGAAGCAGGCTTCCCACCGAGCAGGGAACCTGATGCGGGGCTTGATCCCAGGACCCCGGGATCATGACCTGAGCTGAAGGCAGACGCCCAACAACTGAGCCACCCAGGTGCCCCAGTCTGAGTGTTTTCTACTTCAAGTAACAGAAACCCTGACTCAATCTGACTCACACATTAAAGACCACTATTTTCTCACATAGCTTGAGGTCTAGAAGCTGCACACTCCTCAGATCAGGTTGATATATTAGTTAAGCAATTTCATTAAAGGTCAGGTTCGTTCTTCTCCTCAAACAAGGAAAAATTTCCCATAAGTCTTCTTCCATACTTCTCTTTGGCCTTAGTTGGGTCCGTGAATACCCAGTTTACTAGCAGAGGACAAGAATTATGACTGACATGAGCTGATCATTTATAGTAACAGAATGGATGGCAGGCGATCAGGGTCCACTATCCTCTTTCTCTGCCAACCTTAAAATGTTATATTCCCCAGCTTTGTGTTTGAGAATCTAGTCTCAATCTAGTGTGTGTAATTTTATCCACCCCCATGGCTTGACTACCACCTTGGTGTGTGAAAATAGTTCCCACATCTATACACTCAACCCAAAATAGTTTTAGATTTTCATATCTATACATCTAGTTTCTTCCTGGAAAGCTCAACTTGAAACTGCCAACAAAGTCTCAAATCCATTATAGTCCAAGATTGAACTGATGGTCTTTACTTAAAAATTCCAACATCTCTACTCTTAATGTGGCAAGTCATTTAACCTAAAACCCCAGGAGTCCTGTTTGACCACTCAGTTAATCAGTAGCCAAAATCTGTTGGTTCTTCATTCTCTTCTCTTGGTCTGATCTCCTTCTTTCCCAGTTTCTGCTGCCCCCTTTGAGCTCGTATCATTGCTGGTCATTAACTCTTCTGTCTCCATCCAAGCTACAGCCCCTTGCCATTTCTTCACCTCTACTCAGTCAGCTGCCCAGAAATACATCTCATAATTTCTGACTTGAAATCGGCTGCTCGCCTTTGTCAAGTGAAATTCCTTTCCATGACCTATCAGCATCTTCTGTATCCTAGCCTTATCTCATGCCTTGTATTTCAGTTAGCTTTTCTTACTTTGACCCCAAACATGCAGTGCTTGCTCTTCTTCATAGTGCCCGTGTTCCTATTTCCTTTACTCCTATGTCTCCACTCAATCATTATCCCCTTTTTAAAGACTTCAGAATTCTTCTACTCCCTTTATATTCCCAGGAGAATGGAGAAGGAGGCAATGGTGGTGTTGGTAATGAGAATTAACAATGACAACTAATATCTCAGCATATAGAAATACATATAGTATAAAGTATGCATGTAAGTTGTATAAATACTGTTCTGAATGCTTTATACATATGAAGCCATACAAAAACACTATGAGTAGACACTCCTATCTCTATTTCCTAGCGGAGACTGAACCACAGAAATGAAGTCACCTGCCCAAGGGCTGTAAGCAATGACATTGGGATGTGACCTTTGTGTGGCCCTTGGGTCTGTGTTCTTAGTCACTATACCTTCCTGTGTCTGTCATTTGATCAGCTTTTTCTTGGGCAGCATTTTACTTGGGACATATTTTTATTCTTGCACTAAAAATATTGCACTGCACTGTCCTTCCTGTCCAATTTCCACTTCTATGCTAGAAGTTCCCTGAGCAATTCTTATTCACACCCAGTCCCAAACACAGTAGGCACAAGGTGTTATTAGGGTGAGGATAGGAAAGAATGGCAAGAATGTTTGCTTGGTATAATATTTATGGATCAAGAAAGGAGTTCTGCATTTCTCCCAAACACTTGAGAACTGTGAACAGCTTTCTATTTGTAGTGGCAGGGCTTTTGATTGAATAGTTTAATGTCTTTAGGGCAAAGGTATTCCTGCATTTTTGCTGACTCTGAAACTTAAATTCAGGACACATAACCCAGATTCCCTCAGTATGTATGTTTATCAAACACAAATCAGTTTCAAAAAAGACTTACACATGAGTATTCACTGAGTTCTGCTCATAATATAAACTGAAGCCAATCTGTATATCTACCAACAGGTGAATGAATAAACAGAATATAGTATATTCACATAATGAAATATTACTTGACAATAAAGAATAAAAAAGCATGAACAACTGATGTTATGCAACAACATGGATGGATATCAAATATATTGAGCAAGAGAAGCCAGATACAACAGTACATACTGTATGATTTCATTTCTATGAAGCTACAGAGGAGGCAAAATTACTCCTAGTTCTATAAACTGGGTGAGTGGTGGCCTGAGTGGGTGAAGTGGAATTGATCGAAAAGGGGCAGGAAGGAACTTTCTTGGGTGATGAAGATGCTTTACAATTTGTTTTGGGTGGTGTTTACATGGGTTTAGACAGTTATCAAAACTTAAAAACCCAAACCCTTATTTTATTGTATGTTAATCATACTTCAGTTTATTGTATGTTAATCATACTGCATTTTATTGTATGTTAATCATACTTCAGTTTAAAAAGACGGTGGAAATAGGGGCGCCCAGGTGGCTCTGTTGGTTGGGCATCTGCCTTTGGCTCAGATCATGGTCCCAGGACTCTCCCGTAATCAAACCCTGCATCAGGCTCTCTGCTCAGTAGGGAGTCTGCTTCTTCCTCTCCCTCTACTTGCCCCCATCCCCAGCTCATGCTCTCTCTCATGCTCTCTCTCAAATAAATAAAATAAAATAAAAATTTTAAAAAGATGGTGTAAGTAGCTAGCAAGGGAAATGGAGATCAAAAGGATTTTTTTGGGGGTGGAAATATCAGCAAGTTTATATGCAAATATAAAGTTGAAGGGAAAAATACTGCTGAATACTCAGTGAAGTGATGTACTTGAATGGGACCAAAGGTGGGATGCGAGCACAGGTGAGGGACTAGCTTTAGAAAGGCCACAGATGAACTGCAGTCTGTAGCTATAAATTGTGGGGGGTGCTTGGTTGTGTTGTTCTGAGTTGACACGAATCTTTGCGTGATTTTTCTCGGAAGTAGGAAGCCAGGACAGCAGTTCATAGTGAGGGTAGTGGAGGAGATGCAGGAAGTTAGAGGAGTATAGAGCAGTGTCATCAGAAGCGTGATGCATGTTAAAACAAATTTGCTGGCCCTTGCCCCGGAGTTTCTGGTTCAACAGGGCTGGGGAACGCTCCGCAAATGGGCCAACAAGTTTTTAGAGGGACCTCAACAAGACTGTGGTCTTGAGAACCACTGGCATAGAGTTCTCACTTTCATTGTTGAGACAGTCCTGCTTTCAGGTATAAACCAGTTCATCCCTGGTGCTAGAACTGTGACGAATAAGTAGGCCAGGCCATGGCCTCCAGCTCAGAATCATCCGAGTACCACCCTGTCTGGTTTTAGAAAGGAGAGAGGTGGAAAGCAGTGGGTGCCCCAGGTGAAGGAGGGGTAGGTACTGGGAGAGACGGGTGGGGAAGGGAGTAGCTGGGATTACCAAAGCAGATCTTGCTGAGGTCACCTTGGTTTACTGTGCCTTGAATAAATGTGGGCAAAAAAATGGGTTTGTCCTGTTCAGTATACATGAGCGTAACTTCAGATCTTAGGAGCGCTTTGTTTTCCTTTCTACCTATAAGGAAAATTTTAGAAAGTTTATTGATGGAAATAATATTACATTTTCTTAAAAAGGCTGGTACTTCACTTGTAAACACATGCTTTCTTTGGTATATATTATATATATCATATATGTCATAAGTAAGATCATGTGAATATGATTGTGAAAACACCCATGAAATATTTAAAGGCCTTTTAAATTTTATGGACATACATGCTGAAGTTCTATTGAATAGCGAGAGTGAAATGTGACTCAAACTATATATACAATAATTAATGTACCTGTTTATATAGAGAAAAGGCTAGCTGTGGCTTTTCTCTAAGTAGTGTGACCACAGATGATGATTTAGTCTTTCCATGTTTTCTCAGATCTTTAAAATGAGTATACGTTATTTTCATAAGAAACTTATTTTAAAAACTATTTATAATAACTAATACAATAACCTATAACATGTAACATAATAACTAAACAAAAACAAATTAATATTTTTTTCAGTGCACTGGCTTGGGATGCTTGGGTTCTTGGGATATTACCTATGAACAAGTAAGATGTCCCTGTCCTTTCAGAGCTTCTATGTTCAGACATTAACGATTAAACTCCCTGCATCTCAGTGAAGCTCTTGTTCCTGGTGGATATTTCAGCATAAGCTAGCTGCACATTAATATTTTTGTTTGAAGTACTGTTATTCACGTTTGTTTGCCCCCTATGGATTATAAATTTTTTGGGATTATGGGCTACAGCCACTGGAGAAGTTATAATTTGTTTCAAAGGCAACCATGATAAGAATGAAAGGGCTGTAATTTTGCCCAGAATAAATTATTAAATGCATTTTTTTAGTATAAAAATATATAGCATCCATTTCTGGTGGGGGTCTATTCATAAATATGAGCAAAAGAATGCCAAGAATATGCTTGGTAATGTCAGATTATATCAAATAGGATCAACTCTTTGATTTAAACAAGTTAGCCACTGGCATTATGGTATATTAGTCTGATGCATGAATAAGTAAGGGCTCTTATAAGGGTTCTTCTTTTGTAAACACTTGGTTTAAAAATGCATTTTTTTTGGCAGTCAAAAGGAATGAAGCGCATGCTACATTCTACAATGTGGATGAACCTTGAAAGAAACCAAACACAAAAAACTAACAGATTATTCCATTTATATGAAATATCCAGAATAGGGAAATCAATCAAGACAAAGTAGATTCATGGTTCCCTAGGGCTGGGAGTGGAGGGGGATAACTGGGGGTGTTTACTAATGGGTGGAGGTTTCTTTTTGGGGTGATAAATCCTAAATTGCACAGCTCTGAATACGCCAAAACAATTGAATTGTACATTTCAAATGGGTGAATTGTATGGTATGTGAATTATATTTCAATAAAAACTGTCACAGAAATTGTTAAACATTTCTCAAGTCTTTAAGAACTCCTCATTTAAAGTGTGGTGCATCTTTATCTTTCTTGGATGACCGATTTATGGCACTGCCAAAGACTTTGACTCAAGCATCCCTTCCCGCTCACCTTCCCACTCCTTCTATGGCATGTGTAAACTGATCTGAGCATTTATACTTTGAAGTATAAAGAGAAGTGAAAGAGAACTTGGCCTAAGGGAGTTTCTTAAACTGAGTTACTTTTGGCAAACATTTTAATTAGCTGATAAGCAGAGAAAATCCAGATGGTATCTATCGCCTGTAATTAAACACTTTAAAACTTGTTTCAAATTCTCTACTCTCTCCCACACATCATTTTTTCTCTGTACTTTAATTTCTTTGGTGTAATAGAAAAAACCCTCAAACTGAAATCTATTTGTAGGTATGTTTTTTTTCTTATCTTATAATAAATTTTGATTAGATGCCCAGGGTTTCAAAAGGTAACCCCAAAACCAGGAGCATCGAAATTATCCGGGGAATTTAAAAATGGAGATCCTTAGTCAAGTTTCCAGAGATTCTTGGGGGAGGGGAGTCACCAAATACACTTACCAAATCAGAATTGACCAGCTGGTACCTGGAAATATGCATTTTACCACGTAGTCCTCCCTCTGCCCCCCCAATAATCCTTATGTGCACTAAAATTGAAAATCACTGCTAATTTATTAAAAATCCTGTCCATCGATCATGCCCAAGTATTGTTCATGTCTTTTCTTTCTCACTCGGTTTAGTTTTTTCAGGTATTAGGATACTCCTTTGCTTTAGTCTTTCCTTAATGAAGAGTTGGGCCAAATGCTTATCTGAGATACATTTGATTTTCTCTTGAAGACTGCTTCCACTTTTTCCCCTTTAATTCCTTTATACCTCTCCGTGTTTCTTTACTCTCATACAATGTATTGGGTGATTGTAGATGATATGTGCTAAATACTGGGTATTCTAAGTATTCCAGGATGAATAAAATTTAGTTGGTGTCTTCAGAGACTAACGGTATAGATTTCTCGCTACATGGTTGAGTTTTATTTCCCCTCTAAAAAAAATTCGGTCTTTTTTTTTTTTTAATAAATCATTCCACCCTGCCACATAACTGCTCATAGCTATAACTTTTAGAACTAATATATTTGCATTATTAAATTTGGAAAATATATGTGGCTCCTCAGCTTAAACATTTAGCTTTAAACATAAATAACATGGAAATTTAATAAAAAATACTGAATTTTATTTACAAGACTAGAATACAGACTAACATTTGCCACATAACTTTTAGGAGTTAGTCTATTCTGAAAAGCATCTTTTAAAAGTCATATTCCTACATATGCTACTGAAAGTTGGAGAGACCCATTTCTTTACGTTTGCAGGAATAGATCAATAATAGAAGTTATTAATTTACTTTAATATATATTGTTAAATAATTTTTTCCTTAACTTTCCATGGCTTGGAGTATTTTAAAAATATCGACTGCAGATAGGTTACAAAATAAAATCAAACTTGAAATTCAAGTACGCTTATATAACTTGGTCATACTTTTTTTACTAATCACCATACATTTTAATGGAGGTTTAATATTTTCATTAAAACTGATAAACAACTCTTGCTATTCTTTTACTTAATTCTCACTTATATTCAATTAATAAATTCTTCCCATCACATGTATTTATAACACTGCCAGGAATTCCTGTCTGAGGGCTTGCTGTTAGCGTGTCGATGTGCATGACTGACATCTGGCGCGTCCACCTATGGGATAGACTCAGTCCTGTTTGAGTTAAGTTTTCCTTTTCAAGAACCTCCTTCCTGCTTCATTGGTTCCTTTTTTTCCCTCCTTCGTTTTGCCAACTCATTCTTCTGTTTTCTCTTAAGTTATACCTTTCCCGATCCCCTCCCTTTTTAGTATCCAAAAGCCCATTTTTAGGTGTACTACTTAAAATTTACAGCTACTTTAGATAGAATGTTCTCAATGTGACTGTGGTGTTCATATTTCCCATGCCATCTCAGGTTATCCTTACTCTCCCTGCAAACACAAGTGAAGAATGCCAGAAATTTCTGAATGCTGGAGATACACTGTGAATCAGAAAGCCACAGGCTCTGCCCCAACAGCTCATGGAGCTAATTATAAATCAGTGTGACAAATGTTTAGATTTGTTCACGGAACTATGGGGACATAGGTGGGGGACACCTAACCCACCCTGGGAGAGCTTTATCACCTTCCCCACCTGCCTGCTTCCCTCTATCTCCCTCAGAAGTCGTGGGTCCCTTGTTAGTCTTCCTATAACCCCTTTAGACAAATCTCTGTCACAGAACTGAGCAAATTATAAGGATAATCCCTTCCACGTGACTGGGACTCTAAGATTCCCTGCCTGTTTGCATGGCTTCATTCACATCCGATGAGAAAGATCAGAAATAGACTTCTCTTTGCGTTCCATCAGTCAGACTTGTTGAGACCTCGAGCCTTCCTAAAATTGGAGGTGTCATAATCTGTGGTGAGTACTGGGTTCCTGAACAGGTGTAGACATAGGGAGAAACAGATTGCATGCAGCCTGTAGGTTGTTAGAACCTAGGGAACCTTGGATGGCATGTAATAGAACCCAGTCATAGTGCAGATGATGAAGCTGGGACTCATAAGCTGAGTGACTTGCCTGGATTTACATGCCAAGAGTTACTTTCAGCATAGCTCCTATGTCTCTTAATTCTTTTTTTTTTTTTAAAGATTTTTTATTGATTTATTTGACAGAGAGAGACACAGCGAGAGAGGGAACACAAGCAGGGGAGTGGGAGAGGGAGAAGCAGGCTTCCCGCAGAGCAGGGAGCCCGATATGGGGCTCGATCCCAGGACCTGGGATCATGACCTGAGCTGAAGGCAGACGCTTAAAGCCTGAGCCACCCAGGCGCCCCTGTCTCTTAATTCTTTGTTTCCTCCAGTGCTCTTTTTTCTGATCATACTGCTTTTCTGAAATTAGTGGCCTTTTATTATTTTTCTTTGGTGAGCCTCATGGATTATATCCCCAGATTTAACTATATTGGTGTTATATAGTTAAATGCCATTTTTATAAATGTAAAATACACATATGTATATGTATAGTTTCAAAAATCATTATTTTACTTGCTATAAAGGGGAAAGTAACATTGGGGTCATCTTAATTGTTAGATGTAACCATGTAATAATTTCTTTTATATATTTTTAAGTGTTTAAATTCCAGTTAACATGCAGTGTAATATTAGTTTCAGGTGTACAATATCATGATTCAATACTTACATTCAACACCCAGTGCTCATCACAAGTGTCCTCATTGATCCCCATCACCTATTTCACCTGTCCCCCCCGCACATCTCCCCTTTAGTTACCATCAGTTTGTTCTCTGTAGTTGAGTCTTTTTCTTGGTTTGCCTCTCTCTCTCTCTCTTTCTCTTTGCTCATTTGCTTTGTTTCTTAAATTCCACAAGTGGGTGAAATTATATGGTTTTTGTCTTTCTCTGACTGACTGATTTCACTTAGCATAATACTCTCTAGCTCCATCCATGTCATTGCAAATGGCAAGACTTCATTCTTCTTTTATGGCTGAGTAATATCCCATTGTATACATACTACCTCTTTTTTATCCATTCGTCAGTTGATGGACAGTTGGGCTATTTCTGTAATTTGGCTATTATAGATAATGCTGCTGTAAGCAACGGGGTGCATGTATCCCTTTGAATTAGTATTTTTTTCCTAAAAAGTTTAACTCAAATGGAAAATTCTCAATTTTTTTATTGAGGTATAATTGACCTACAATATTATATTAGATTCAGGTGTACAACATAGTGATTTGACCTTTGTATACATTGTGAAATGATCCCTACCCAAGTCAAATTACCACTTGTCACCATTCAGTGTTAATGCCCTATTACTGATTGTATTCCCGATGCTTTTACATTATATCCCCATGACTTATTTATTTTATAACAATAAGTTTGTACCTCTTGATCCCCTGTACTCCTTTTGTCCCCCCACCCTACTCTCTTTCCTTCTGGAAACCACCAGTTTGTTCTTTGTATCTATAAGTCTGGGTTTTGTTTTGTTTGTTTTGTTTTAGCTTCTACTTATAAGTGCAATCAGGCAGTATTTATTTCTTTGTCTAATTTCACTTAGCACAATACCCTCAGAGTTCATCCATGTCTATGCAAATGGCAAGCTTTCATTCTTTTTTTATGGTTGGATAGTATTCCGTTGTGCATATATACCATGTCCTCTTTATCTAGTTGTCCATTGATGGACACTCAGTAAATAATGCTGCAAGGAACATAGGGGTGCACATATCTTTTCAAATTATGTCTTCATTTTCTTCAAATGGATACCCAGTACTGAAATTTCTGGATCATATGATAGTCCTATTTTTTAATTTTTTTTTTTTTTTTGAGAGAGTGAGCGAGCACAAGCAGGGTGTGGGGAGGGGTAGAGGGAGAGAGAGAATCTCAAGCATGCTCCGTGCCCAGCACAGAGCCCATCATGGGGCTTGATCTTATTACCCCAATATCATGATCTGAGATGAAATCAAGAGTTGGACGCTCAAACGACTGAGCCACCCAGGTGCGCCTATTTTTAATTTTTTTTTTAGGAACCTCCATACTCTTTTCTGTAGTGGCTGTCCCATTTTACATTCCCACCAACCATCACAAGCATCTGATTCCTCCACATTCTCACCCCATTTGTAATTTTCTACTTTTTTGATAGCAGCCATCCTAATGGGTATAAGGTGATAGCTCATTGTGGTTTTGATTTGCATTTCCTGATGATGAGTGATGTTATGTATCTTTTCATGTTCCTTTAGCCCTCTGGCTTTGAAAAAAATATCTGCTCAGATCCTCTGCCCATTTAAAAAATCAGATTTTTTTTTTTTTTTTGATGTTGAGTTACAGGAGTTCTTCATATATCAACCCCTTATCAGATATATAATTTGCAAATATCCTGTCCTGTTCAGTGGGTTGCCTTTTAATTTTGTTGATGGTTTCCTTTGCTGTGTAGAAGCTTTTTAGTTTGATCTAGTCCCATTTATTGAGTTTTGCTTTTGTTGCCCTTGCCTTTGGAGTCCGATCCAGAAAAACATTGCTAAGACCAATGTTAAGAAGCTTACTGTCAGTTTTCTTCCAGGAGTTTCATGGTTTCAGATAGTACATTCAAGTCTAATCCATTTTGAGTTAATTTTTGTGTATAGTGTGAGGTAGTGGTTTAGTTTCATTCTTTTGCATGTAGCTGTTCAGTTTTCCCTACAGCACTTATTGAAGAGACTGTCCTTCCCCCATTGTACATTCTTGCCACCTTTAACCATATATGCATGGGTTTACTTCTGGGCTCTCTATTCTGTTCTGTTGATTTAGGTGTCTTTTTTATACCAATACCGTACTGTTTTGATTATGGTACCTTTGTAGTATAGTTTGAAATCAGGGTGCAGGATATCTCCAGCATTGTTCTTCTTTCTCAAGATTGCTTTGACTACTTGGTCTTTTGTGTTTCCATACAAAGTTTAGCATTATATCTTCTGGTTCAGTGAAAAATGCTATTGAATTTTGCTAGGGATTCTGTATATTGACTTGGGTAGTATGGACATTCTAACAATATTAGTTCTTCCAATCCATGAGCACAGAGGTTATCTTTTCATTTATTTGTGTGTTCCATTTTTTTAAATCAATGTTTTAGGATTTTCAGTGTATGGGTCTTTTACCTCCTTAGATATATTTATTTCTAGGTATTTTACTCCTTTTGATGTGATTGTAAAAGATTGTTTTCTTGATTTGTCTTCCTGATAGTTTATTATTAGTGTATAGTGATATAACAAATTTTTGTATATTAATTTTGTATCCTGCAACTTTACTGAATTCATGAATTTGTCTTAACAGTTTTTTGGTAGTCTTTAAGGTTTTCTATATATATAGAATCATGTCATCTGCAAATAGTGACAGTTTTACTTCTTTCTTTCCAAATTGGATGCTTTTATTTCTTTTTCTTTTCTAATTGCTCTGGCTAGGATTTCCAATACTATGTTGAATAAAAGTGACAAGAGGGACATCCTTATCTTGTTCTTGGTTTCAAAGGAAAAAGTTTTGGCTTTTCACCATTGAGTATAATACTAGTTGTGGGTTTGTCACATATGGCCTTAGTTATGTTTAGGTGCATTCTCTTTATACCCACTTTGTTGAGTTTTTATCATAAATGGATAATAAATTTTGTTAAATGCCTTTTCTGTATATATTGAGATGAATATATGATTTTTATCTTTCATTTTGTTGATGTAATTTATTACTTTGATTGATTTTTTTTGAATGCATCCTGGCATCCCTGGAATAAATCTCACTTGATCATGGGGTATGTATGATCTTTTAATGTGTTGTTGAATTCAGTTTGCTGATATTTTGTTGAGAGGATTTTTGCATTTATGTTCATCAGCAGTAATGGCCTGTAATATGTATGTGTGTGTGTGTGTGTGTGTGTGTGTGTGGTGTTCCCGTCTTTGGTATCAGAGTAATGCTGGCCTTATAAAATGAGTTTGGAAGTGTTTCCTTCTCTTAAATTTTTTGGAAGAGTTTGAGAAGGATAAATATTAAACCTTTGAATGTTTGGTACAATTCACCAGTGAAACTGTCTGATACAAGTCTGGACTTTTGTTTGTTAGGAGGTTTTTGATTACTGATTCTATCTCCCTTCCTAGTTATCAGTCTATTCAGATTTCTTATTTGTTCATGAGTCAGCCTGGAAGATTATGTTTCTTGGACTTTATTTTTTCTAGGCTGTGCAATTTGTTGGTGCACAGTTGTTCATAGTTTCTTATGGTTTGTGTTTCTGTGGTATCAGCTGCAACTTGTCCTGTTTCATTTCTGATTTTATTTGGGTTCTCCCTTTTTTTTTCTAGATGAGTCTGGCTAAAGGTTTGTTAATTTTGTTTAGAAAAAACCTAGTTCTTGATTTCATCTTTTCTATTGACTTTTTCATCTCTATTTCATTTCCACTCTGATCTTTATTATTTCCATCCTTCTACTTACTTCAGGTTCTGTTTATTCTTCTAGTTCCTTTAAGTATAAACTTAAATTGAGGTTTCTCTTGTTTCCTGAGGTAGGCCTGTGTTGCTATGAACTTCCCTCTTTCCCTTCATCCAGCTTATCAGTTGTCAATTTATTGCCATTCTTAGTTCATTTGTTTCTCTCATCACACATATATTGATCAAGGAGTACTTTAAAACAACCCCCAAACATCATATTATTTTATCTGTAAATAGGACATATATGATAGATAAGAACTTAAAGTATTTTTTTATTTTTTTTAAAGATTTTATTTATTTTTTAGAGAGTGAGCGAGAGAGAAACAGCATGAGAGGGGAGAGGGTCAGAGGGAGAAGCAGGCTCCCCGCCGAGCGGGGAGCCCTATGTGGGACTCGATCCCAGGACCCTGGGATCATGACCTGAGCCTAAGGCAGATGCTTAACCATCTGAGCCACCCAGGCGCCCTAAAGTATTTTTTTAAAAACCATTATTTTGTATAAAAAATAATGCTTTGATATCCTCTTAATATCCATCTACTCAAATTTCTAAGATTGGATTTGAAGATTTAAATAGTGAATCACTTCGACTGGCTTCCTGCTTTTATTGATTAGCTTGATAAAGCCTCACTCTCATTTCATCCTAAGCCTGCCTGTCACAGACATCACCTGCAGTATTTCTCATTCTGTCTTCTCCTCACTGACTTTGTTTTCCTTGTCATCGCTCGCTCTCTCTCAATTTGCCCTTCTTACATATATATTGAATATCATATACATTTTTAATACCTTCCTATTGGCTACCATTGATGGTGAGTGTTAGTTATACTTTATTGCTTATTTAGGATGTCAGTTTAATAAGGAAAAAAAGATATCTCTAAGAGTATGTATGTAGTGTCAGGAGGTAAAAGTCCAGGGTCTTCACCTTAGCTTTACTCTAATAGTGGTAACCTGGGCAAGTCTCTAAGTCACTCTGAGTCTCTAGCTGTGAAATGTGAACAGTCATTGGCCATTGTTCTTGTCCTATTATATGTGTCTTTCGCAAATGTATACAAGCCATTTTGCACCTAAGTTTCGGCATGAATAATGAAAAATTCTCTCTTTGTCTTCTAAGTTCTTTGTCAGGGGTATGGACAATGCAGAGTGTGCATTTGACTGGGTCCATGGTTACAGGGTATCCGTCCATAATCGTTTCTGGGGGCTAAAGGGAGAAATCAGCAGAGAAGCATTTAGACTTAAAAAACTCTTACATCATTAAAATCAGAGGCATAACAAAATGTATTCTGTTATATTCAAATTGCTATGGCATATTGATATAAAAGCAAAGAAAAAGGAAGAAAAAGATGCCACTTACCTTTTGAAAGCATAAAAAAAGAGCTGAATGGAACCCATTAAATCAAAGTCGTGTTTCATTCTATTTCTCACCATACTGAAAATTATCTTTGAAGGAAAACGAGCATGAAGAAGGGTGAAAATGGGCAAAAAGTGTGGGGAAACATACTATTGTTTACAAACTTGGGATGTCATATCTACAAATTTGAAGATTCTAGGAATACTGCATGTAAAAATATTTTGGAAATGTTATTTATTTTCATTTTCAGAATTAATGTTTTGTGATACAGTTTTATAGGCAGAAGTCATTTTGCTTACCGTGAATTATGATTTTCCATATTCTTTTTTTTTTTAAGATTTTATTTATTTATTTGAGAGAGATCACAAGTAGGCAGACAGACAGGCAGGCAGGCAGGCAGAGGGAGAGGGGGAAGCAGCCTTCCTGCTGAGCATAGAGCCTGATGCAGGGCTCGATCCCAGGGTGCTGGGATCCTGACTGAGCCGAAGGCAGATGCTTAACCGACTGAGCCACCCAGGCACCCCGATTTTCCATATTCTTTTCCAGGAGAAATGACATTTTAGAGTGACTGAAAGATTGGGTCCTGGAGTCCAACAGACCTTGTTAGCAAGTGTCAGAGCTGGGATTTCAAACATTTCTCAGGACTGATAAAATAGACAACTTTGCCAAGTTTCAGTTTATTCATGTACAAAGTATAGAGAAAATACTTACTGTAAATTGTAAGAATTAAACAGAAGATTTACCTAATAGAGACTAGTGCTGACACATCCATGTGAAGCAACAAAAAGACATGGCTATCACGTGTCCTTCCTGGATAATCAAAACTTAGGATAATCCTGTGATTCATTCTTTAACTTTTCTCAATAAGCATGGTTCTGTTACATAATCGGTTGTACTATGTTTTTTGTTGTTGTTTTCCTTGCGACCAGAGTCACTTATCTTGGGTAAATTATTTTTATTTTTATTTTACTTCGATAAATGAGACCTTCTAGATATTGGTAGAGTGTGGTTGTGATTGTTTTGATTGGGTTTCTGAGAACACTTGCAAACTGGATGAAGGAGATTTTATTTTACAATGGTTGGGGATTAGATGAAGGAAAGACTGGGAATACCTTTGGTTTGGGAATTGGAAGATTGGGTTCTGCCAGGAACTAGTTGGTGATTTCAGGCAATTTACTTCATCTCTATGGACACCACTGTCCTCTGTTAGGAAGGAGGGGTTTGGAATAGATGATGGTTACGGATGCTTTCAGTTTCAACATCCTGTGATTATCACTGGGAAGGTAGAGCTTCATCATTTGAACCAGAAAGAGCAACCCAGGAGCAAGGCTTATGGGTGGGAGTTGGGAATGAAAGAACACCAGGAGATGACAGAAGGCATTACTTTTCAGAATGAAGGGAGCAATATGGAGAGTGGGAGGAAATAAGAGAATTAAAGAACAGAAAAAGAGAGCAGTGCCAGGAATTTCTAGCCGTGTCCACTGTTATTTCTGGTACATGTTTTTGTTTTTTGTTTTTGTTTTTTAATGCAATATTCAGTATGTAGACTATAAACCCAAGTTCTGGGGAAACCCCAGGTCTTTACAGCTCATTGGAGACAAAGGTAGTGGGTTTTGGTGTCCGTGCCGGGATGTACACAGAAGTATAGTGTGATGGCTTTCACTCTCAGGTTAAATCAGAGCTTCAAATGTGTGGCTTGTGTTGATAGCCAGTAGGAGCCGTGGGATTGCACTCGGTAGCCAGGCAGCAGAATGTACGACATGGCTTTCGCTAGAGGCCTTGATATCAGTCATGCTGGCGGATATGACAAGATCACTTTAAAAACATGTTGCTTATGTTGCCTGATGCCAATCTTTTGTAGAATTTCCAAAAATTCTCATTGTGACAATCTGGGATTGGATATAGGCAGGTAGGAAGATCAGTATTTAGCAGTAAAATATTCCTTGCTACTCTTTGTAAATAATCTCTGTTGTTCAGCCATTTTAGGTCACTTTGAGCAAACTTTAAAGGTTTCATAGTTAGAGATGAGAACTTTGGCAGAGCTTCACGAAACAACAGTATCTTAATGAGGTCATTAGCTTCTAAAATCAGGAGTTTAGTCTGGGATTCCAGAAGCATCATGTGCCAGTGGATTCGTTGACAGTGTAATTCAGGGAAACTGCTCCTAACAAACGAAAATCTACAAGATGCTGATGTATAAACCAACATGATGATTTACAATGAAACCTATGAATAGATTCAAAAGTTTTGTCAACTCTTTTCTGTCCAAATGAAAATTTACCTGGAAAGGCCATTATTATCAGAGTTTGCACAGAGTTTGGAGAAATAGTTGAATGACTTCCTTGGCCAGTATCATTAAGTTGTGATTATCTGTAGTTCAGGGACAGATCTACCCAAAGCACTGGGTATCCAAGCTGACTGACCAGGGAGCTGCCTGTGGTCATTTTTCCCTGCCTTATTTCTATGTTCATCATCATATATGAATTCTGTCTTATCATTGTATTTCCATTTCTAGTAAAGTGCTTATCGTATATTTGCTGAATTATTGAATGAATTGTTAGGTGCTAAAATATATTGATTTGAATTTTGTTGAAATTGAATAATAATCTGTTTTATTTTAGCTTTCACATCACTTTTTCTTTTGCCTCTTCTGATTGGAATTGAATGTTCCCACGTTTCTGGGCCACAAATTGGGTTACTTTGTTACCTTGTCCGTTAGGTGTGAATTATTTCAAGTTTCATTCTCTTTCTTCTACACATTCTCTCTACATAAATACTTCTGTTCCCATGGCTTTTTAATACCTTTATTTTTTAAAAAGATTTATTTATTTATCTGTCAGAGAGAGAAAGAGAGAGCGAGCGAGCACACAAGCATGGGGAGAAACAAGCAGAGGTAGAAGCAGGCTCCCCACTGAGTAGGGAGCCCGATGCGGGACTTGATCCCAGGACCAGCCACCCAGTCTTCCCTTTTAAATACCTTTAAAATGCTGATGATTTCTACTTCTAATAGGTCTTGAGCTCTCGTGGCCATTTCAAACTGAACATGACCACACCGAACACATGATAGTCACCCAAATATGCCCTTCTCTAAAATTCTCCTTCTTTAGTAATGACTCAGGTGCTCATGTTGGAACCCAGCAGTAATTCTTAATCTCTCTCTGTCTATACATCTAATTAATCCTGGTGTGTCAGTGTTCAAAGTGGCCACATTTCCTAAACAATAGTGTTATTTTACCCAGGTTGTGCCTACCACCTTTCTGTATTTCTGACTAACCTCCAAATGTACTAAACAGTTAACGAATTTTTGCCTAGTAGTAAGGACATATTTTACTTGATGACTTTGAAAAATATTTAGCTGATACGTAGTTCTGTAATTTGATCCTATGTTTTCTAAAACCATCAAAACTCAGAAATGAAGTAGTCAGCATATCCTTTGTATGTACACTTTTGTTTCTTAAGAGGAAAAATCATTCAGTTGCCATGATCTGTTATGACTTGAATTTTAACCAATTCCTAGTCCAACCAGTCACAATTTTAGTTCAACTTTTTAAAAATTGATGAACAAAATAGTTTAAATCTTGGAAGTGGCCTTAGTAGCATATACCTAGAGATACTTGATTAATACAGGTAAGAGACTGGTTTAGGAACAGCTGTATTTTCTTAAAAAATCAACAATATTGATAACAGTAAAAACTATTTTCATGTGCCAAGAATCATATTATGTATTTTTCATGTGCTACCCTACTGAGACTTCATAACAACCTGTGAGGTAGGTTTTATAATCCTTATTTTATAAATGAGAAAATTAAGTTTCAGATCAGTTGTGATCCAGGTCTTTTGACCCTAACGTTTGTGTTCTTAACCACTAATGTGCTATTTGGTTTTCCATGATTTGTGTTAATGAAGTGTATCTATTAGGTTTTGCTTCTTTTAGTAAGAGTGATTCCATCAATGACAATGATTAGCTTTAAAATATAATGTTCTCTTACCTTCCTTATGCTTATTGTAACTAACAATTACTATCAAGGTGGGTTAAATTATCAGAAACTTATATCCTTCTTGTACAGTTTTTCTTTGTTCTCAGAATTTGCTCATATTAAAAATGATCTGTATATACTTGAAAAAAATACCTTTTATTCCATCATCAATTATTTTAAATGCTGATGTCAGATTAGAAACGTGGAGCTATAATGGTAATTTCATGAAGTGCTATTAGTCACTCTTCATCCCATTTGATTTTTATTTTACCACTGTATAAAATCCTCTGCCATATAACCTGCTAATATAGCTATAGAATTTTTTTTAGCATTGCTGAAAATGCATAATTCTTATCAACAGAATCAGAAAATATGAGAAAATGGCCATTTTCTAAAGTTTTGAATTTGAATTTTTAATAGGACCATGAAAAGGACCCCATTGGCTCAGGCTAATGACCTACCCAGGTTCATTTGCTAAAATTGTTGAGTGTTGGTTGTTCTACAGATGGATTGATTGTTTGGAAAATTTCCTGCCCTAAATGTTATGTCATACTCCTCTCTTGGGGCAGAGGGGAGGACAAATTCATTATTTATCCCCAATCTCTTTCCCCAAGTATTTCTTTTCTCAGTAAAAAGACTGGTATTTCTTTTCTCAGTAAATGAAAATCTTACAGAATTATCAGGTATGAATTTTAAACTTTATAACTTGCCTTCATATTATTCTGGGATGTCCTTTCTATGGGATAATTATAGATTGCATGTAAATGTCCATTCAAATTGTCCATTTCAACCTCTTTCTTAATCTTGTCCTTGTACTATGGAAAGAATGGGGGCATACACTTCTCTAAATGGTTTTCAGAATCCACCTTTTTTTGCTTATCTGTTTTCTCAGTCATTTTGATAATTTTTATGTGAGAGTTTAATGGACTTCTAAGATATTTCTATTTATGCATTTCTATCTTCGAGCTTGAAGTAACCGTCCTGGAACCAGCATTCAATATCTTACTGTTCTTGTAGAAGTCCTGTAACACTTCGTATTTTCTGCTATTCTTCCTACTACCTGGGGTGTGTGTGTGCATGCATGTACTTGTTGCTTTGCATTCACCTGTACTTTGTGTCCCCAAGACCTGTTTTTTCTTTAGAAGTTAGAGCATCATTCCGATTCCAGTGGCACAGGAAAAAGGCATCTGTAATTCTTTCATGTAATTTCCGTATGCTTTTCATTTGTTGCCATATTTATTTGCTGCACATTAAATCCCATAATTATGAAGTCTCCAGAGGGAAAAGTTTATTTTCAAAGATAGGAACATCAAAGGCCGTCTGTTATCCACTTCCCCCACCTGGACCCCCCCATTCTTTCAATTAAAATGTGTATTTTAAGTAGCAATTTTCTGAGGCATGCGAAATTGTGGAATTGCATAGGTTTTATAAAGGGGATTCATTTGAAGGCTAGAAGTGACCTTTCTTGGCGAATGTTCTGAAAGAATATTGCGGGCCCAGTGTCCTAGAGTGTGCTGCCATTAGCAATCGTGAAGCTGAAAATGCTCACAAACAACCTTTCATATTAACTTAGGAGGAAGAACAAATGTCCCATTCATGGTAATCTTAAGTTTCCAGCTAAAGTTGGATGATTATTGTTTTCCATTTTGCATCTATAATCTAATTTAACTTTTAAGTGAGGACCTTATTTTCTAGATTAAAGAACTGAATCCTCAGAAGTTCATTGACTGATTCAGGCTGATGTAGCCTATAAATAACAGAGCCAGGATTCAAATCTAGACTTCTGAGTATAAATCTATTCTCACCACTGGAGAAGAGTTACAATTTTGAAAATTGCCCCTTTAAACTTAGCATATGGTGAGTCTATATAATTTTTGGCATTGCATAAGATAGTTTAAAATAGCAGAGTAACTACCCTATGAGCTTATAGTTTTACATGAAGTCCTTGTTGGTTTGAACAAAACTGTTTTCTGCGTCCTTTTCATTGTTTCCCGAACAAGTTACATCATTTAAAGAGGGAGGTCATAATCATCAGTGCCTGGAGAAATTACAGTACTGTTTATCCCCTAAAAATACCGTTCTCATCATTCGATCACAGGTGGGCTGTCCTATATTTTGAATGTTGATGGCTTTTAAGGTTATTCCTTTTGTTCCCTCAACTCTACTCCCTCCCTCCGTCTTCATTGGGAAAACTATTCTGGAGAGCGCATTTAGAACTCCACTGTTCTCTTGTTCTTCTTCAAATCCCCTTTTAAGATGTTTTATTTATCTTTCATTGTGAGATCCAAATTTATGATAAACCTCTAGGTATCATGTTATTTCTCAACCTTTGGCCTCATAGCTGAAGATGGAATATTAACACAACAACAAACCATGAAGATGTGATCTCTGTTCAGTCCTATTGTTTTGAATTAATGGAAAATTTTCTTTCACCTGTTTCTTCTCCGCATTTGGTCAGAGATGAGATGTTTGGGGTTATAAATGCTTACTTTTAAAGCTCCTGCTTTTAGGTTGAGCTGGAATATCTGTTGGCATGCTGTGTGAGTCTTCAGTGCTTCTTGGCTACTATAGAACCAGAGTTTTTAAAAAAGCAATTGCATGTCATGAGACCAGAGTCAATGTGGTGGCAAGATGGACAGATGCACTGGCGGGGACGTGGCCGGTCTTGGAGACAGGCTCTCTGACTTGTGAAAATGCATCTGTGTAATTGGGAGTGATGATCACTTGCTAGGATTTTTATCTTTTTTTGAGGAGGAAAAGATCATTCTGAACTTTATAAACGGTTTTTGCGTACAGAGCTGATAGACTGTTTCAGAATTAAACGATATGGCCTCCTTTTTGAAAACAGTTTCCAGATACATTTAGACCAGGAAAAATGTGTACACTTGCTCTCTTAAATAAGTAAGATGAGTTCTGTTGTTAATTCTGAGATAGGATTAAACCATGTTTGTACAGTTGATGTGACAAACTGAAGCCAAAATTTATGGCCACAGCTAACACCAGTAACCAGGAAGTGCAACTCTTATCTACAGTTGGTAACCCTAGGTGCAGTGTGCTTGTCTTGTCATGACTTATCCCATGGGTGTTTTTCCGATAAGGATTATGGTCAGTAGGTATGGTTATCAATGGCGTCCATTTGCTTTTATGAAGAAGAGGTTAAGATTTGTGTTCAAGGTTTCATTTTCATTCAAGCAGCACTGTACCACATGGTGGTATACATGCCTCAGTGCTTCCAAATGAGTCGCTGCTGCCCACAAGTTTTATGAATCTTTTAATTTCTGACTAGATTTGTATGGTAGCTTTTGAATTCAGTTTGGGGTTATTTAACAAAAGAACATTTAGATCATGGGTACATATATACATATAATAGCCAAATTCGCTTTTTCATGTTTTAGATATAAAAACCTTAGAAAAAAAAAATTTAAATGTAGGAAAATATAAAGAAAATAAAAATCTTCCAAACCCCCCATTTTGAAATAACTACTAGTCACGAAGTAGTAGATGTGCTCAAGAGATATACACACACACAGACATGCATGTATTTCTTTCAAAATAAGCATGGACTATTTGAAAAACAGTGTAATTGCCTACATAATGATTAGATTTTAGATTTATGCTGGAAAATCCCCTAAATCCCACAGAGCTTCTCATTAAGTCTTATTCATTCATTCATGACCCGTATTATTTTCAGGTGTACAACATAGCGATTTGACAGTTATGTAGATTATGATATGCTCACCACAATAAGTATAGTTCCCATCTGTCACCACATAGTTATTACAATATTATTGACTGGATTCCCTATGCTGTACTTTACATCCCTATGAAGTCATATTCTTTTTTAACCAAAAGAAAAATTCAAGTCTGAGTCCTTTGCAAGGTCGTGATTGCTGGAGGCCAAAGTGTGAACTCCCAGATCCTGAAATCATCCAGTCTTCCTGTTCTGTTGCACATCCCTGAGGTTTTTACGTAAAGCTGGGAAATGATGTTTCATTTGATGACCCTGCGGCTCGTGGAGAAAAGCAAAGCCATCTTGAGCCACTCTCCCTGGCTGCCTTCTCTTCAGAGTGACATAAGCAATCTGGAGAGATTTTGGCTCTCCTCACTGGCACTAGAATGCCTGAAAGATCTCTCATGCTGCCTGTGCATGGGGGATGGGGAGAACGGTCTCCATACAGATGTTAGTTTCTTGGCATCCTTTCTGGGTTTGTATTCATTTCCCCTTCCCGCGCTCCCCAGACTTTTTGAAAAATTGTTAGAGGGCACTGAATTCTTATCTGTCCCAAACTGCAGCAAGCTTGAAATTCTTGGGAAGTTTTGGAAATTTTTCTTTTATGTTAGAAGTTTGTCAGCTTGGCATCCATCCTATCATAAGTCAGCATTTGCTTTGATAGAAAGAGAATATGCTGAGCCGTCACCACCCACTCCTCCCTCAATTAAACACGCACTCCAGGAAAATGTCGACATGTATCCCTGGGTTTTTGTACTCCACTCTCCTCACCTCCAGCATGTGTACTTGAGGTTGAGAAGCCACGAGAGGCACTCATTCATTTAAGTCCAGCACCTGGTGTTCCTATGTGAACACAGTAGGAAAAAGTGATGCCCTTTCTTAAGAGGACCTTCATGCTCATACCCTTTTTGTTATTCTGAAGGTAGGGTCACATTTGAGACAAGAGTATTATTGCCTCAATATTTTTTGAGCCATGTTAGTAAATACAAAACCCCGAAGTTACATTTTTGTATTTGAATATGGAATTAATATGTAGACAAAGAATACTTAGGCATCTGGAAATTTTGGAGCATTGGCAAGTAGATTTGTATCCTAGTTTTTCTTTATAAATGGATAAATATAGGCTTTTAATGTAATTATTTGTAAAAATGTAGAAAATAGAATTATAAAGAGAAAATCAGTGTCAATCCCATCACTGAGACCCCCCCCCCGAAAGAAATCACTTTTTTTAGCATCTCCTTCCAGAAATTTTTTCCATTCAGATATGAGTGTGAATGTCTGTGGGTATGTATAGACATGTTTGTGAGTATTGCAAAATGGTAATCATGTTTTATTTTCAGTTTTGTATTCTGCTTTTTATTTGCTATATTGTGAGCATTCATTGGTATCATTAAATATTCCTCAGTTGTCCTGAAAATATTCTCAATTGTGTACCCTGTTACTTAAACATTAAAGAATACCTATCTCACAGCTGTGTGTGGGGACAGGGTGGGACACTCTCATTGAAGGTGTTTGGTAGGCTTGGTAAATGGTTGTTGCTCCCATTTCCAACATTTTTAAGTTGCTTTCCAGAAGTTTTGTGCGCACAGTGTGGAAGAGAGAATGCCCTCACCAGCAATGAATGTTACGATTTTACAAATGTGGGGTAAATTTAAAACTTCAGTTTTCTTTATAATGAGAAGTTATTCATTCACCAGATTATTTCTTGAGCTTCTCCCACGTGCCAGGGAACATGTGAGCAGTAGAGACAGTCCCGTCCTCAAGAAGTTTGCAGTTGCCTGCTCAATCACTGTTGAAAGTAATAGTGCATGAGTATTTTAAGGGGAGAAAATTCATTGGTCTGATAAGTTTGCAAAATGCTCCAACTATATCTCACTCTTGCATGCTCACAGAGCTTATGAAGTCTTTAAGCATGTCTTGCAGGGGGAAAACACCCAATATTTAGCTTCATTAAATCAAGCATTTAGTCAACAAATCTACCCACAGAAATCTTTATCCCATCACTCTAGGGTTCTCTTAAATTCTCCTAATGAGTATGGTAAATTACTTAGTGCCACAATATTTTTTGCAATTTTTCTATCTATTTATGAAATCATTTATTTGTTTTAGGTCTGGATTGGAGGTTGAGTTGTTATAGGAAAAAATCAGTGTGGTGGTATAAATTACTGATGGACATTTTTCCTTGTCTGGAGTTAGTCTCAAATAATAGCATAAAGACCATCAATACCAAAGTGCTATCCTGAGATTTTAGCACTGCTTGATAATTACAGAAGACTGCTGTAGTGCTTACCTACGTGTGTCTGCTTAAGGATAGTTCAATTAGTTTCTGCCTTGAACCTCTGAAGATCTCTAAGTTTATTTGATATCTGTCATAGCATGACTTGAAATGCTGAATTGGAAACCACTTGATCTGATAAAGTCTCCTTCTCTAAAACTTTTTCTATTAAGTATCTCTGAAATAAATTCTGAGAGTACAAGGGCTTTCATTGATAATGGCTTCTTATCAAATATTAATATTGTTATTAATCTGCTTTTGGCTTCTTTTTGTAACTCTTCTCTCGAGAGCCTTTAACAGTGGTGCAGGCAAGCTCTATTACCCAGGGATGGCACCATGCAGTGAAAGCAACATTGACAGGTATTTATAAGCCAAATTTCCTTCTCAGCTGACTTATTCAGATATGTTTTTCTTGTGCAGTATTTCAAAAATGTAACCTGTTGTCAGGCCGTAAGTAAAAAATGCATTTTGATGTATCTGAAATGAAGTATAAGGAAATTGGTAGTTCTTATACTGCTGATAGGAGTTTTAAGTTATTCTAATATCCTTGGGTGACAGTAAAATGTATAGAGTTTTTGATTGAACAGTTAAACTGTTAGAAACCCCTAGATAATGTACAAGGATAGTACATTTCAGCTCTGTCTTCCTGTAAGGTATTAAATGTCAATAAATAAAAAAAATGTCATAATTACATCCATGCAACTGAATACCAGGCAGCCATTAAGAAGTATAAATATATCTGTCTGGGGAAATTTCTAGGAAATAATACTAAGTGGATAAAAGCAAGATGCCGAGTGGCTTATACAGAGTGATGCCTTTTAGTTAAAAGTAATAACACAAAAAAGTTATACATACATACACATATATATATACACAACACATCCATGCATGTGTGTGTATAGGTTTTCTGTTTTGTATTTTTAAAGAACTATACACAGGAACTGTTGGCTATGTTTCTTTTGGGGATAAGGACTAGGTGTTTTGTGTTTTGCTTTTTACATATTTTTTTGTATTTGAAATTCTGAACTCACCGCATTTATTACTTTTTAGTTTTGTTTTGTCCATGGGAGTTGTCTGTATGGTGTGATTTGGGGTCTTTTTTGGTAAGTATTAAATGAGATAACACACGTAAATAAGCCTAGAGCAGTATTACATTGATGATTTCAATCCAATTTTTAAAAATCAGTATTATTCAAAAATAATAAGGGGCACAGGAGATGAGAGAGAATATGCCATGGAAAATCAGGAATGGAAATCAGGGAGAAGATTTGAGAAGAAAGATTTATTTGGGAAGTGCAGGGAAAGGTGGCTTTCTTTTTAAAAGAAAAAAAAAAAAAAACTTTACCAACTACAGTTTCTTCACTTTTAAGTTTTATTCTCTCTGCAAGTCTTCTGTGTTTGTAGTTGTGTTTCTGCCTTATTTTTTGGTTTCTTTATTACTGGATTCCATCTATTCTGTGCTGATACAATTTCTCCCACTTTCGGTCATTGGTCCATGTGGCTCTTGGCTGTGCTCACTTCAGCTTCAGACCGCAGGGATGAGCAGGGATTGGGGTGTTGACAGCAGGTAGGCATCAGCTGCCGTCAAGCGCTTGCCACTGGCTGGCCACATGGTTGATGCCCTCCAGCAGCCTGACTTTCAAACTTCCTAAAATGTGTACTTGTCCTTATTTTTGTAATTTTTAAAAAAGATTGAGAGAGAGAGAGAGCAAGAGCGAGTGGTAGAGGTGGAGGGAGAGGGAAACTTAAGCAGACTCTGTGCTGAGTGCAGAGCCCTATGGGAGGCTCGGTCTCACAACCCTGAGATCACAACCTGAGCTGGAACCAAGAGTCGGGCACTTAATGGACCGTGCCACCCAGGCGCCCCTGTGCTTGTCCTTATTAAATCAACAAATTTTGACGTTGGCTAGCTTTATATTAGGAGACAGTGAATTGCTGGATTTTTTTTTTTTTTAAGGGCTGTGAAATTGCATAATCATGATACTTCATTGGTATTTTGGAAAATGTGAAATAGTGCATGGTAGAAGAAAATAATTGATTTGCAAGAAATCATTGTTTATTTATTGTCGTGATTATTTAACTTACCAAACATAGCTCTCTTACTGTGCAATTGTATAAATGAACAGCTGAGGCCTACAGTTACCCAAAATGACTAATTCCTATTTGTTGAACAACACTGAGCTATAAAATGCACACTTGCGCTGTTATCGTACATTTCTCGATGCTCAAATGCTTAATATCCCACCATTTCTGTGATTTTTTTTTTTGACTTGACTGGTAAACCAAAGAAAATCCAAAGTACTTTGCATACTAATATGGGGGATTATTATAAATATATCCTTATCTACACAAGGAAAACAGTATTCAACTCTGATTTTGGTCCCCGTTGGCTTTTCTGTGTCACTAAGTCTAAAGTTAAGAGCTTAGGGAATGAAATCCACATGAATAAATAGATTATCATAGAATTTGTCTGTGACTATTCAATCTAGCTTGTAAAGCTCATTGCCTAGCATGTCCCAGTTCCGTATAGGTGTGACCTTGGTTAGGTGAGAGAATTGGTTACATTGGCACAGATTTTTTTTCCAATCTGGTAAATGAAAGGATGTGACTCATTGATAATGGGTTTATAGCCAGTTTTTAAATATAGCCAGTTTTATTTTATTTTATTTTTTAATGTTTTTTTATTATGTTAATCACCATACATTACATCATTAGTTTTTGATGTACTGTTCCATGATTCATTGTTTGTGTATAACACCCAGTGCTCCATTCAGTACGTGACCTCTTTAATACCCATCACCAGGCTAACCCATCCCCCCACCCCCCTCCCCTCTAGAACCCTCAGTTTGTTTCTCGGGGTCCATAGTCTCTAGTGGTTCATCTCCCCCTCCGATTTCCTCCACTTCATTTTTCCCTTCCTGTGATCTTCTTCTTTTTTTAACATATAATGTATGATTTGTTTCAGAGGTACAGGTCTGTGATTCGACAGTCTTACACAATTCACAGCACTCACCATAGCCAGTTTTTTTTTTTTTTTTT
>NC_138374.1:58330873-58347217 GCF_054177405.1 Leptonychotes weddellii
AGAGAGACACAGCGAGAGAGGGAACACAAGCAGGGGGAGTGGGAGAGGGAGAAGCAGGCTTCCCGCGGAGCAGAAAGCCCGATGCGGGGCTCGATCCCAGGACCCTGGGATCATGACCTGAGCCGAAGGCAGGCGCTTAACGACTGAGCCACCCAGGCGCCCCCCACCATAGCCAGTTTTAAATGTAATAAAAGTACACAGTTGTAAAAGAAATACTATGATTGGTTCACGTTCAGTGTGAGTTCATAGTAGTATATGGGATGATGACTTCAAAGAAATATTAAAAACAATACTGATCAAGGCAAGACTGTCTTAGGATTTCATTGTAGCATTATCTTTAATGATTGCATGGTATATAATAATAATACTAGCCAGTGTTTACTGAGTCACTGTGCCACATTGGAGTGCTTTAGTTGAACTGTGATATCCCATTTATTGTCACCTTCACATAGGCTGTATCATTAGCTCCATTTTAAAAGGTAAAGAAATCTGCCAAAGTTCACCCAGCTGGTCAGTGGTGGAGCTAGGATTTGAACAAGGCTAGAATATCCTTGTGGATGAATTGATAAGCACAGCAAGAAAGCAATTGCTTAGGGGACCCCTGGGAATCGAATAGGAAGAGAGACAGTCTGACCTTTATGATGATGTTTTGCTGTTTTACTTGAAATGCACATTTGTGGAATATCAGATACCCATACTTAAATGAGTACAGCCAAACTGTTGCAGTTTCCTTTTCTTTCAGAAGTAGGGTATATAAAAATCTGTTTTGTGTAATTCACTAATGAGTTTCTCTACAAACTTATGGGCATTATCCATTTTAAGTACATATGGTGTTGGAGTACATATATACAAAAATGTTATATATATTTCCCATTTTATCTATAATTTAATTTTGTGTTACTAATTTCATTGTCATGTAATATGTGAATTCAGTTTATCTCATTGATTTGCAACTCTGTAGATTCCCCCAACTTATTAATAGATAGCCTATACAAATTTCAAGGAATAAAATTACTGTTTGATTTTTGTTTCTAAACTGGTTTCCTTTTCCTTTACCTATTCTCTGCTATGAGAAAACAATATGAGTAGATGTTACATTTACTGGGAAATACTTTTGGTTGAAAAATAATATAAAATAATTAAACCATTTTTGCTCAAATTATGTAAAAATTGAATATATGTGTTTTAAATGTTTCTTACAAATATTTAGGTGAAAAATTCTCATGAAAGATTAATAATCCCAAGCTGTGGCTAAATATACATTCATTGATAATTGATATTTAAATGTGACCAACACAAACTTGATGGGCAGTTACTTTTGAAATCTTCAAGGAATAGAGCCATACTTTTCTATATATCTCATGGTGATTCCCCTAGGCAACCACTGATCTAATTTCTGACTCTGAAGATTTTTCTATTTTGGACATTTCACCTAAGTGGAATCATACATTCTGTGGCCTTTTGTGACTGGTTTCTTTTACCTAGCGTAATGCTTTCCAGTTTCATCCATGTTACAGCATGTATTGGTACTTCATTCGTTAAATGGCCAAATAATATTTCACTGTAGGGCCATACTACCTTTTGTTTATCCATTCACCAATTGATGGACATTTGATGTTTCCACTAATGTTTCTACTTCTTGGAAATAATACTGCCGTGAACTTTCATGCACAAGTAAGTGTTGTATGGACAAGTTTTCAGTTATTTTGGGTATATACCAAGGGGTAGAATTGCTAGGTCATGTGATAACTCTATATTGAACCTTTTGAGGAACTCCCAGGCTTTTCTAAAGCAAATGCACCATTTTATATTCCTATCAACAGTGGATGAGGAGTCTTTACAATGGAATAATAGAGCCTATTCCACAAATGTCATGAAGATTAAATAAGGTAACATATGGTGGTTTAGCACACAGTGTGAGGGCTCAATAAATGTGTCCTTCTTTGGCTTGTCATCATTAGAAAGACCTCTCTTATCTTGAGCCAGAAGAATTTAACTGAAGAGAAACAGTGAATCTACTGCCTCCACTAAAATTAGCCCTTGGGATACTGGAAGACAGTTATGATGACCAAAGACCTTACTTGAACAAATTCAGTCTTCCTCTGTTAGCTTTACCGTGTACATAAATGGGCACATATATTCTTATATAATTACAGAAGCATTCAAAAGGACCGAATAGTGAATGACCTGACCCTCAGTGTCATGAAAGGGTGAGAGCTCTTGGCGAGAACCGACTTCTGTCTCTGCCACCATCAGTCCTTGAATTGTTACTCAGCGTCTCTGTAAAACAAGGACTCAGATGAGATGGTCTCTAGGATCACTTTCAGCTCTACTTGACATTTGGATTTTTTTTTTTTAAAGATTTTATTTATTCATTTAACAGAGAGATAGCAAGAGCAGGAACACACGCAGGGGGAGTGGGAGAGGGAGAAACAGGCTTCCCGCTGAGCAGGGAGCCCAATATGGGGCTCGATCCCAGGACACCGGGATCATGACCTGAGCTGAAGGCAGACGCTTAATGACTGAGCCACCCAGGCTCCCCTGACATTTGGATTTTAATATAGTCACAAAAAAATAGCTTAAATCTACATGTTTGGACTCTTCCAAATGAAATACCTTTCCATTGTTGTAGAGCATTTTGTCAAGTTTTGCTATTAAATTCTAGAATTCCAGAGTTCATTTGAGAAGAGATGGTTCTGTGTTCTAATAGAGGAATCCTGGAAAATTTAGCCTAGGGGCAGAAGCAGCCGAGTTTCTTTCTCTCCCTCTGATCTCACTCCTTTTCTCATTTGAGTTTGGTTTAATTATACCCCAAAATTCTTCTAGAGCAATGTCTTTTCCTCTGCACTCAACAGTTTCCTGCCCTATGGACACAATGACTGATGACTAGTCAGGAATATATTTCACTGGACATTGAATAGGTAGATGTAGATATATATGTTATCCCAAGTAACTCAGAACCCATAAAAATTGCCCTGCAATTTTGTGCAGGTATATAGGAATTTTCATGGTCTGCATGGACTCCAGAAATTCTGAGTGTCTTCCCTATTAGACTCAAGGGCAACACTCCTTCAAATGCTTCCTGGAATTTTGTAACTCACTAGTGAAACTCCTGTCCTGGTCTCAGTAGTAAATTAAGAACTTCTCATGATAATCTAGTTTACCATAGAAACATGGTAAGAAAATAGAACTCTTTACCATTTGCTTTGAAGAGCCCCAGAGATGTAGTGTGTGGCTCATTGATTTCTAGAGAATAAACTGCAGCAGGTGAAGGAAGTGTTCTTATAAGCATTATATTTTTTTAATGTTTTAGGGTGGAGATTTTGCATTTTTATTTTTTTAAAGGTTTTTTTATTATTTATTAGAGAGAGAGAGCACAAGCAGGGGGAGCAGCAGGCAGAGGGAGAGGGAGAAGCAGGCTCCCCGCTGAGCAGGGCTTGATCCCAGGACCCTGGGATCATGACCCGAGCTGAAAGCAGACGCTCAACTGTCTGAGCCACCCAGGCGCCCCAGATTTTGCATTTTTAAATATTGTGGGTATAAAATTAGTTCTACACATTGCAACCAAATTATAAGTGACATTTGTATTACAACTTTGACTATTTGCCATGAGGCAATTGATATTGGGGAATAGCAAGGAGAGCATAAGCATAATTTACTTAGTTTTTGAAGATAAGAAATAGAGCAAAAATGTCCCATCTTCATATGCTAAAGGAGAGAAAGACACTGGCAAACAGTAGTTCTCAGTACATTCTGTGAGGGGATCACTTTTAGTCAGATAATGTTTAAGAAGTTTTAGAGAAGACTGCCTATCTCCCTGCCCTCATAAAAAAAACTTTACGAATCTGACAAATTATGGCAGAAATCTTGGAATCATTAGAGGTTATGTCATTGTCCACTATTATCTGGAAATAATATAATGAAATAATCTGGAAATATAGTATAATGAAAAAATATCTGGAAATAAATAATGAAAAATTATTTAAGGAAAAACTGTTGTTTTGAAGTACCACCTTTTAAAGCAAGAACTGAACAAAAGTATTTTTAGTTAAAAATGCAAAAACTGAAGGAAAAAACCCTCAGTAACTTCATATATAGAATTTTTCTTTCCCAAATAAGTCATTTGGATTGTGCACACCCCTTGAGTAGTTCCGTCATGCAGGTTGTTCTAACGTATGGTGACAAAAGCACCAATTAGCACACTCAACCTCTAGCATCATCATTTCCCAGTAGACTTTTAGCTGTTTCGTCCTTAATGTGAGTACCTAAAGTCTCCACATGGGAGGTGCAAAGTTTAACACAGCCTGGAGATAAATTCTCCATGTTAAGCAATGCCAATCTTCTCTGTGTTTCTGGACCATTTTAAAGTTATAGTGGAGTGCATTTCTTGGCAAAGAAGAAGGAATCTTTTGTTCCCCAGCAGAGAATTAAAATGTCTTCTTGATGGAATGAAGCCATCGCTCCCCAGGGAGCACTAGATACATGGAGAACTCTCCTCCAAACAAATACAAAATCTTTCTGGAGGAGGAAGAATTGAGTCTATTTTATTATGTTCATTAAATTTAGGTTCAGAAAAAGAAAAAGACTTTCTTTGCAAATACTTTCCAATCAGCTCTCTCAAATCTGGGATGTTCTTGGGTATTTGGAGTTTTTTAAAGCAAGGTAATAAAACCATTACAGCTGAGAGTGAAATAGAATAGTTCTGGCATGCCAGAATTTCCTTAGCTTCTCCTTTGACAGGTTGCTAGCCTGGTAGATCAGGAAATTTCAGTCTATGTTTGATAAGATCACCCTTGATATTCTTATGGGAAAGATGGAGAAATTTTAGGAAGACAAAGAATGGCAAATAGTTGAATGATCCTACCTAAAGATAACAGGGAGTTTTATAAAAACACGCCACAGGATTCTGTCTTGGGCCTTGACCCAACCATTTTTGTCAGTGGCTAGGATAAAATGTAGACAGAATCTTCTTGACAAAAAATATTGTAACAAGATCTGGAAAAGTGGATCAAAGAGATGAATCTTAATAGGGAAAAATGTAAGATTCAAGAAAATCTATGGAACAAGTCCAAAAGAAAAGAGAAATTTCTTAGCTGTGGAACCTCAAGGAAAAATGTAGGGCAGAAATTTTCAGCTTTGGTTACACATTCGAATCACATGGTGGGTATCTGGGAAGCATTAAAAAAAATGCCAATACTTGGGCATCACTCCAGCCAATTAAAGCAGAATCTCTGAAGTGCATGTATTGGTGTGTTTAAAAACCTCCCCTGGTGATTTTATTGTGCATCCAAGGTAGAGAATGACTGAACTTATTATGTAGGCACATTATAAAGCCAGTTAGGAAGTAACAGATATGACCATCCACCTTTTTTAAAAAGCTAAATTTTTCTTGCTTGGTAAAACCACAGAGTATTATGGAAAAAAGGGAAGAACAAGATTAAAATGGTGGAACGATGCAGGTCTTCTCTGAGAACTCTTTAAGCAGTTGGAAATGCTTAGATGGTTAACATCAATAGGCAGTAAGCATTTTTAAGGAAGAGATTTCTGCCTGTGTACCTTTATACTCTGGCATATCAAGGAAGAGTCCTCTGGGTTACTATTCTGGGGATGTTACAAAAAACCTTAGGCTAGATTGCGTATAGAGAGTCTGCATATTATGAGGCTTTCTTGCAAGAAATAAGGGTTTCCTTAAACTGAGTCTTCTTTTGACAGTCAGGGTATATGCATGTGTATTAACGCTTGTGGTGTTTTTTGTTGTTGTTCGTCAACAGACTAGTTGAGAAACCACTGATTTCTGCCAGCCCTTGACCAAATCTTCCCATTTTGCCCCTCCTTGTTAAAGAACATTGTAAATTTCTTGTTTCTTCTAGTTCCTTTCTCGAAGCACAATCAAATTGCATATTTCTACACCTGCACTTCCACTGTTCTTTCTTTAGTTCCCTCGGGCACCCAAACCACTGAGTGCTTCTTTCACAACTGAGCAGTGTTCTAAAGAACCTCCCCTTCCTCTTCCATCTTGAGGTGGGCAGCTGGGACTGGCTTGGTGAGGACAGAAGGGGGAAGAATGTGAGAAGAGGTTATTTTCACTTCAATCTCTTTACTCTGTCGGCATTGAAATGTGTGAATTGATATTTGATTGCATGATTCTCGACCTTGCCCAATCAGCTTGCAAGGGAATCCTTTCAAACACTTGTGTGGATATTGAGCCACTTCAATGACAGTTATGTTTGCCCTGTTATTAACTTGTCCTCAAGTCACTGATAGCCTTTTCCTGAGGACATTTTTGCTGTGATATTTGATGGGGCGTTGGAGTCCAAGCATATACCTAGACTAAGCAGCCTACCCGAGTCTGTCTTACATACACAGAATGTACCTGAAAGAAATGTGTTATTGGACCCATCTGGGCCGACAGTCTTTATTGTGCCTGCTTTGTCAACGTGTCTACAACATCAGCAGGTGAAATTCTCTGTAACAGTTGTTTAGACATTCCTATCCATTAGCAATGAATCTGTGCACTGAAATTATCATTTTGATCCAGTTATTTTTATGGTGACTATTTTAATAACTGTAAAGCATTATTAACATGTGTTATTTTCATTATTGTTTGTCAGGGTAAAGAAGTAGCATTCATTGATGATTGTTCAGGTTTGAGAAAAGAGTTTCTTCAGGTTTAGTATCAGAGAAGGAATGCTTGCTCTATGAGGGAATGGGCCAGAAATCAGGGCCTTCATTTTAATGAGATGTTAGCAGGCTGTGATAGGAGGTGATGCTAGGGAGGGGCCACACATGAAAAACCAATGAGAGCATTCAGGGTAGATTTGTGCACAGTTAAAAATGGACATGCATTGAGAGTTGTGTGACCCATGCTCAGATCATGTCCCTGCTTCTGATGGGTCATTGACTAGAAGCCACAACTTTTCTGAACACTTGTGTCTTTGTAAAATGAGAATATTTGACCAGAATAATTCTACAATCTCTTGTCACTCAAAAACCTCTATGGTATTATCATTATAAAGCCATATCCCATTAATTAATAGTATTATGCCATAGTTATATTTTAATAAGACTTAGAAGTAATTTGTTCATCTATATAAACTTGCTGTTCTTGCATTGTCTTGTTGGCATCTTTACATGGAAAATAAAATAAATTCTTAGGATTTTGGGCAATATGGACTCTCAGGTATTTTTTTGGGGGAGTTGTAATACTTTCAAAATCAAGAGAACTATAACATTTGCCCTCTCACTGCCACTTTAACTACTTAGACACTTCAAAATATTAGTGAGAATATAAATTCAACATACAGGTATCAAATAATACAAATAGATAACTCAATGGGATAAAATCTGAGCAGTGCCCTTCAGAAAGCCCTGAAAACACTAGTCAGTCTAACGTAAACGCCCAAGGAGACAGCTCGTCACTTTCTTTTTTTTTTTTTTTTTAAGATTTTATTTATTTATTTGACAGAGAGAGAGAGCGAGAGCAGGAACACAAGCAGGGGGAGTGGGAGAGGGAGAAGCGGGCTTCCCGCTGAGCAGGGAGCCCGATGCGGGGCTCAATCCCAGGACCCTGGGATCATGACCTGAGCCGAAGGCAGACGCTTAACGACTGAGCCACTCAGGCGCCCCAACTCGTCACTTTCTTAAAGAAATATTCAAGGATATAGGAAAAATGAGATGATGTATCTGTTGAAACTGCATGATTCCTATTGCATTTTGAACAATGGGCCGCTACGCTCCGGGTGGATGCCAATTTTAATTCTGTGAAAATTGAGAGTTTGCATTGGTCATAGCCAGCTAGGACAATTGACAAAATGACCCAGATATGCTTTTGTCTGTTTGTTTGTTGTGGTGGTGGTGGTTATTGCTATTGTTTTAATTTTCAAAAACCGTATGTTTTCTGGATTGGATGTGCTTGTTTCTTTGTTCTAACACAGTACTTTATGGTAATTATCTTTTTGTGCCTTTAAATCACTTAGGTAAGTACCATGCAAAGTTATATTTTCTCCCTGGGTTCTAATGATTTTTTGCTTTCTTAATATTGCTTTTCTGGTTTCTTTAGTTTGCTGAATCATTGCCTGTGCCTCTGGGAGACATGTAGTTATTTCCCAAAGGATTCACCCCCAATGAGAAGTGATTGCCTACATATTAGCAGCTTAGGTGTTTCTGCTCTTGGCTTCTTTCTTGATAAATCACAGTTGTTGCAGAGCAAGTGTGCAGCTAAGCTCAGGAATAGCAGATTTCATGGTGGATGGGCCCAAAGGAATTGGTAACATGTTCTTCTCTGGCTTTTCTCTTTAGACCTTGTTTCAGATGTCAGAGGGTATTGGTGATAAAACCATTCTGCCATCTGCCCTTTTGAGCTGAGGGGTTTCTTGTTGTACCAGGCTTCTGTCTCATACTCTTGACTACTTTTGAAGCTCCTGCCACCAGGGGTATTATATATTTCAGAGACACAGGTGCAGGGGGTTTTATAAAGACCAACTAGAAACATGTCTAAGAGAGTGTGTAGGTTTCCAAAAGAAGTAAATTACTGGAGATGTCCTCACCTGGACAGTCTGAAGAAAATCAAGGTGATGGATCTGAGATCACTTGGGTTAATTAAGGTCATATTCCATAAAGTGGCTGTATTTTACTTCCTGGGCAATGAAGACTGGGAAAGCTCTTTGGAAACAGTTTGAAACACCATTATGCATCATTAATTAGAGCTGACAAAAGTGGCAATCAGTCAGAAAGAGAAAAGGCCTAGAACAGTGCTTCAACATTGAAAGCAGGTTATAATAAGGCAGAGGAGGGTCCCAGGCAAGTGTAAAAACAGCTACAGCTGCAGGGTCTGGAAGAGTCCGTAGTACCTCATTCATCTCATCCAGGGTTGTGATTGTCGGGTAGAAGCTTCTGGTTAGTACAGGATCCAGTGCTGTTTCTCCAACCTGCCAGGCCTTATAGGCTCTGAAAGTAAGGTATATGGCAAGAGGCAGGCAGATGTGGACAGCTTTTAGGTAAAGGAAACACTGCAAATATTGGCAAAAGCTTTCGGCTCTCACACCAAGTGATTTAAAAGTCTATTAAATGTCACAGGGACAGAATCTCATACTGTTTATATAGCACGTCTGTCCTTTAAAAAATGAATAGGCTTGTTTCTTGTAAACCAGTTGTCCCAAGGTAATGTTGAGGATTTTTCAGCTTAGGTTCTTTATGATATAGGTGCCATCACTCATTTTGATGCACTGTATTTTGTGGTACTTTTTAGTTTGCCTTTTATTTCATATAAAAAAAAAAAATCTCACCCATATTTTAAGTAGAATAAATATGTCATCTACCTTTTTTTTTTTTTTTTTGCCAGTAGCATTAAGACCAATCCAATCCCCTTTGATAAAAGAGATGCATATCCACAGTCTCTGTTTTGGGGGATATGAATAACCTACCTGTCCTTCTTACTTTAACTACATTATTCATAGACCCTAAACTATGAGACCAGTTTCCCTTCTTCATGCAGGCAAAATTCCACTGAAATAATTGGGAGTTTCATGTAACTCTGGCTGAAGTTAATAATTTTCTTCTGCTGCTATCCCTTACACTGCCCATTGCTATGTGGCAGATATTTTTACATAAGCTTATTTTTCTCTGTTTCCCTTTCATTTACCCATCCAAAATAATATTACAAGTTCATAAGGAAAAGTAACCTTTTGCTTTAATCTCCTCTGCTCCCAAAGGATAGAACCAATCTCCTTCTCCAGCAGGTTCTTGTTGAATTTTCTTAGTATAGCTGTTGTCACCTACAACTGTTGTATGTGATGTCATAATCAGCTGGCATTTGTCTTTTTCTTTCTCTAGACTATGAACTCCTTTTTTGAGGGGGTGAATATCTTATTATTCCTCACAGTGGCCTAAGCTGTACCAAACACATGGTAGGACCCTAGAAATATTGAATTGTATCTTCCTTTGAGGGGAGTTATGGGACATAATTATGGAATATGGAAAGCATGTGCTGCTAGCAAATTTCATTTTCTCAAGTTACTTTGACAACAATATGAGATCATTGGAAGAAGCTAGTTTGAAGTGGAGGAACATGACAGAAAAGAGTATACTTCCATTTCCGAGAAATTTCCTTCCTTACCAATAGGGTGCCAATTCAGTGAAGATGATTTTTGCACAGAATAGCACAACTTGTCTGAAAAATTTTTGCATATAGGAAATAATAGCAACCAGTGATTTTTGTTCATGCCATGTACTAGATATTTTCAAAGGTACTTTCTATCCATTACCTCTTTTAATCCTTACAATAACTCTATGAAAAAGATTGTATATTCCTGTGTATGTGAGAATATAGAGAGAGGTTATTACCCAAGACCATGTTAGAAATAGCACAACAGACCCATGATTGAGCCTGTTTCTGATTCCGATCACATCCTCCCATCTATATGACACTGCCTTGCACCATACCCCACCACTGATTCTCCCTCTCTCAGACTCAGCAGGATTCACCAGGCTAGGAAGAGTGAGGACCCAGAGATTAGGCGGATGTGAAGGGAAAGCTGCTTTTTAAAATAATAAGACAGAAACTAGAACCTTCAAGGAGATTATCTTGAAGGACACCCTGAGGCCCTCACTCTTTTCCTCCCAATTTCACCTTCCCCATGAGGCTCCTTCCCTTCCTGTTTCTCAGCCACCTTCCTGCCTCAGGGAGACACTGATGATCTTTTTATCCTACGGCTTAAGGGGTGATGTCAGATGATGCCCTCCTTTGGTTCCATTAACATAGCAGAGCCCACTGGAACTTGCTAGATGCCACGGGAGAACAAAACTGATAAAAACACAATTTTAAAACTTATTAGCAATCCAGTCTGTAAATTCCAGGCTTCTGTTTTACCTGACTTAACTTTCTGCCCATTTCCTTCAATATCCATTATCCAGTATATATTAGCATAGTGAGTCACTGAATCCTATTTAGTGGCAGAGAGCAATCGGCAATAGGCTAAGGTTGGTTAGCATCAGGAACTTGACCGCAGGAAGCAGAGACCTAGACTAAGAGATGGGGCTTCAGGAGTCAGATAGCAATCCCCAAGTTAACTCTCACAAGGCAAGACTTGAGTTTTGGAGGAACTTGGGTAGCAGATTAAAGCTAGGGCTGCAGCTAGATTGAGTTGATGTTGGCTGATGAGGTCCAGGGGTGGTGCCAGAGGCTGCTGCTGGGTCATCTGTTGATGATCACAGTGCCTCGAATGTAAGGAATCAGAAGGACAGGACACATGGTATGGAGGCAGACATGTAGTCAGGATCACAACGGTCAGTTTCGGTCCTGCTCCTTATCATGTTATAGTTTGATCACTGGTACTTCAGTTAGGTCAGTCATGGTGGGAGGCGGTAGGGAGATGGGGGTTGTCCCGGGAAGGGTGTGTTTCCTCTCTCTGTGTGATCAGGCTAGCGGGTAGATATTTGAAAAAATATATTGATCAGTGTTTTAACTTTTTTACCCAGGGGGGAAAACAATCCTCTTGTTTTTATAATATAGAGTATGGAAACTAAAGCTCCACGGGTTCTTTTTGGCTAGTGGTAGGGAATACAGTGATTCACTCCAAGGAAGTGAATCAGAATCTCCTGCGGAAGGTGAGCTAATTTTGTTTATTCATAGTGGGCACTGGTGGCTTGGCTCTTAACTGGAATTTTTTTTGTCAACTCCTGACAGGCATTTACTTCCTTGGTTAGATGCAGGAAAGGAGGGTTTGCTCTCAGACTGAACCCCTGGCAGGTGTCCTCCACTAATTGGATTAGTGATTCAGTCTTTGAATATAGATGGATCTCCAAATTATGTTGCATGCATGACATTTTAAAAAGATGACATGCTGAGCCAAACCAGCTGTGAAGACCTGGCCTTCCATGCCTAGAAGACTCTAAGACAGATGCACCTTTAACTAAAAAGGACTTGGTTAGATAGACTGAGGAGGGAACTATTTATTTTATTTATTTTTTAAAGTTTTATTTGTTTTTTAGTAATCTCTACACCCAACATGGGGCTCGAACTCACAATCCCGAGATCAAGAGTTGCATGTTCTTCCAGCTGAGCCAGCCGGGCGCCCTGAGGAGGGAACTATTTAAAAAATCTTTTTGCAGATGCTCTCTCCATAGATCATCATCATGTCTCCCAAGAGGGGTGACTCTTAAAGTTAGAGTGGAAAGAGGATGGACACCATTAAGACCTAAGAAGGATTCGTTCTTAAACCAGCAGCCAAGACTGAGTTCAGACATTGCCTGATTAGGGCCAAGAATGAACCTGCAACAGGGTCAACCTGTTGATGGAGTCACAGTGCCTCAAATGTATGGAATTAGGAGGACATATAATGAGACAGGCATGGAACTAAAATTAGTTAACTATTTTATTAAAGTCAAAGTAATTTTGGAGTGTGATGTAGACAAATGGTTTACATTTATAGGCAAAGTAAAGGGAATAAATTTTAAACTGTGTTTAAACAACAGACATAAGAGTTTTAAAGTAACCAACTATAAGCTACTTAATCTATAAGGAATTACAGAATGTTAGCACACTGAAGCTTCTCAGTGCATTAACTTTTGTTGCCCAGTTGAATTATTTTTTACATACTTTGAATAAAGCTTATATCATCATCTTATGTTTAACTGAAGAATATCTTGACCCAAAGTAAAAAATTAAACAGTATTGTTTGAAACTATTTGTATTAATTGGCATTTTTCAGTACTGTGCACCCCAAAAGAAACTACAGACCTAATTTGAATGCTGAAACAGATATGATCTATAATGCTCAGTTTGAAATTTGGGGATAAATCTAGTAACCTCATTATTCTCATTAATCAACTTTAGAGTGAGCAAATTTGATAGAAAAATTAGATTTAATAAAATAATTTTAATATTTAAAAACCTCTTGTCCTCTGCATTGAGGGCTTCTTAAGATTTTGTTTGAAAATGGTTACTCTGCTTTAAAAACATTTTCACAACAAATGTTTAGACACACACACACCAAAGAACGCTACTTAATGCTGCTTATTATGATACAGAAATGTAGTTTTCACAATTATTTACAACTTTTCCAAATTTAAGAACGTGGCCTTCTTCGTATTCAATATATTTTGAGTGATTAAAAAATTATTTGTGAACATGTATGAAGTTTTACTGTCTTGACATTAGATTCTTTTGTGGCTCAACTTTCTTAGTAAAAACGTCTTTCATTAGTGTGTCAGGCCTGGCAAGCATATTCGTGAAT
The DNA here is from genome assembly GCF_054177405.1 of Leptonychotes weddellii. NCBI lineage: Eukaryota > Metazoa > Chordata > Mammalia > Carnivora > Phocidae > Leptonychotes > Leptonychotes weddellii. Next base: position 58,344,106 of record NC_138374.1, read on the forward strand.
CCGACAAGTTCAAGTATGGAGGGAGATTACTTTATCTGTGATTTTCAGGTAGAGGCAAACAGAACAGAGGATCCCTTGTGTGCATTCAATGAAAACATCACTCCAGGATGTCCTACTTTAGGCACAGCCAGAGGGTGGCCTATTTTCATCCCAAGTGCTTTGAATGGGGCTTCTCTTTGACCGGGGCCATCCTGTAAACCATCCTCCTTGGCCTTCTTCCCTGTTATAAAGGAAGTGCTCTTCCTGTCCTTATTAGTGTTGGGGTTACAATTTCAAGGGGGGCTCTGAAGCCAGGAGACACATGAGAGATCCTAAGAGGCTGGTTTGGCATTAATAGGAACTGAAGGAAAGAGCCTGAGGGCATTCTGTGGGTAGGAAAAGAGAAGGAAAAAAGTGTCATTCTAGATTGTGCTTCTACTGGCTTTCCATGGATTGTGCTTTTTCTCCCCCTCTCATTTTGCAGCATATAGAAACCAGAACATTTTAGTGTTAGAGAGGACTGAGAATGAGGTTATCAAGAGATACAGCTCTTGAGAGATTTCTACTCTGAATCAACATGACAGTTCAGTAGTTAGAATTCCAACTGCTATTATGATTTTGTAGATGGAACAAAAATACAAAAGAAGCATCCAGTTTCTTGTGAATTTAAATCCACACTTTCAAAATAGAAGGGAAGAGAGTGGTGGAGGAGAAAAATGGCTTTAAAAAGACCGAGTTTGCATATTAGAAAGAAAACATGCCACAGCTGTTTGGTTCATTGTTAGATGTAAATAGTTAGAAACCCATAAACCGGTCATGTTCAGTCTGGCTATAAATTTATATTTCATTTGTTTTCAGTGTCTGGTTACCAGTAGTAACCAGATAACCAGATTCTTTTTTTTTTTTTAAAGATTTTATTTATTTATTTGATAGAGAGAGTGAGGGAGCACAAGCAGGGGGAACAGTAGAGGGAGAGGGAGAAGCAGGCTCCCCGCCAAGCAGGGAGTCCGATGCGGGGCTCGATCCCAGGACCCTGGGATCATGACCTGAGCCGAAGGCAGACACCTAACCATCTGAGCCACCCAGGCGCCCCCAGATAACCAGATTCTTATAAATCCCTGCTAATGGGACTATCCCAGGTAACTGCTAATATTTAGGCATAAAATTTCAGAAATTATAACTACTTCAGAAACAAGAACAATCTGGGAAATTCCCGTTTATATTTTCATTTTCTGTTTCCTTTTGGTTGGGTCTAGTGGAGTAAAAGGTCCATCCTCCGTCAGAATAAAGGGGAAAACAAGGAAAAATGAGAAGGGGGAGTTCAACTTTCTCAGACATTTATTTGCCATTTGTTCTCGATGTCTTCTAGATCCTATCCAAATCCCAAGGCATTTTACTTTTCGTCTTTACGGTCTCTAAGACACGGGGAATTTGGTAGCAGCACTCAGAGAGAGAGAGAACTGGAGATAGATTTTAATTTCCTTTGAGAACAGAACATCATGAGAACAATTTAAATGGCTGGAAAATGTATTCAAGTTAAAGAGGGAACTCTTAACTTGAAGGAGCTGGAATGGATTATGGAAGTGGGTCAGAGGATTTTATTCTCCAGAAAGTTTCTGCAATGTGCTGGGGTGGGGGTGGGGGCGGGACAGGAGCACCTGTCACGCGTCAGCATCCTGCCAGGCATATGTATGTTCAAGCTCCACCACCGCTGCGTAGCTTCCATGTTGCTAATGAACTTGATGTAGGAGTAGACACACCCCGAGGTTGAGCACTTTACCCAAGTTTCCACAGCTAGCAAATGCTGGAGCCAAGATTGAAATTCAAATCCTTGAGGTTCTAAAAGTGCTCCACGGTGCCTTTTCCCCTAAAGATCATATTCATAAGTTTCGTTTTCTTTGAGGCCAACGACAAAATTGACTTGCCGAGTTTCTTCTGTCCCCTGCTGCTGTGTGCCACGGAACAGAGCTCTCATTGACGCCGTCCGCACATCCCCAGGCGCCACGGAATGTGTCCAGGATGGTTTGTGTCCGGGGATATGTGATGGCATCCTTTCCCCAAGGCTGTGAACATGTGAATTTCTTGAATTCATTCAGCTATATTAAGCTTTCCAGTAGCCCTATAAGAAACATCCTTTCCCAACAAAACCTGTAAAAGGACAAGTTAAATGAAAAGAGGTATCCAAATTCTGTGGGCAACCTATATATAATTTAGATCAAAAGTATGATCTTTGAGAACTTCACTTAAAAAAATAAAACCTCGTATAATTAAATTGAGTTTGAATTTCTAGGTATCTTCATAAAATTCAAAAAAGAACTTACGATCAGAAAATTCACTTTGTGAATTATATTTGGCATTTATCACTCTTTGGTGGTCTTAGGCAGACTCATTACAAGGGCTCTCCGTCCTTTTAAGACTTTCAAGACATGGCAGGCAGAATGAATACTCCCTAAGGTCCCACTTCATTTCTCTGGCTATAGAGTATCAAGAACACTAAAAGAGTATAATGGGTGATTTTTCTAGTGATGGTTGTTTTTGCTGCTTTTGTTTTTTTTTTTTTTTTTTTAAGATTTTATGTATTTATTTGACAGAGAGAAGCACAGTGAGAGAGGGGACACAAGCAGGGGGAGCGGGAGAGAGAGAAGCAGGCTTCCCGCGGAGCAGGGAGCCCGATGCGGGGCTCGATCCCAGGACCCTGGGATCATGACCTGAACCGAAGGCAGATACTTAATGACTGAGCCACCCAGGCACCCCTGCTTTTGTTTCTTTTGCCATTGCTTTATTCTTTTGGAGTGGCTTTGCCATTCCTGCATTCCTGTCTGCAAGCGTTAGGTTGCCCTTCTTGCTAGCACTTCTATCAAAATGTCCATGTCTATAGGAGAGTCTTGTCCACAATGAGAGGAAATTCTGGGCTGCCTGATGTTATTTTCAATGTACACCAGAGACCTCGTTGGAAGAACAAGATCACCGTGGCTCTTTTCTTTTCTTTTTTTTTTTTTAAAGATTTTATTTATTTGAGAGCATGCACAAGCTGGGGGGGGGTGAAGGAGGGGGGAGAGGGAGAAGCAGACCCCCGCGGAGCAGGGAGCCCAATGCAGGACTCGATCCCAGGGCCCTGGGATCATGACCTGAG
>NC_138374.1:58347717-58363621 GCF_054177405.1 Leptonychotes weddellii
GAAGGCAGATGCTTAACCACTGAGCCACCCACGCGCCCCTCACCGTGGCTCTTGAGGTGAGCAGCCATTCTTGTATGCTGCCAGACCTTCATCCCAAAGGAACACCACTGGTTGCCGTGAAGAAACCACATAGGAGAGCCGGTGGGGCTGCAGCCGTGGTGGTTACACAGAGATCGATAAGGGCACATTTCTGGCAACGTGATTGGCAGGGAAGCAGTTCCTTGAAGTTTGTCCCTGGAAAAAGGTGACTAAAAGTGTTCCAGAGATTGATCCATCCACTCTGCGGGTTCGTGCTGTGCTCTGCTAGGGGATGGATGTCACCTTTCTTACCCCACACTTCGCAAGATTTCAAGTTTAAAGATAACACGTTCAGTGAATTTGCGGGACGTGTTGTGCTGTTTTTGTTTTCCTCCCTAGAAGACAACGTACTTGAGCAGAGTTTATGGAGCGAGACAGAGAGCGTGCCTGACACCTGTGTTTTTCCATGTGACCTTGCCACTGGGCCTCCAGTGTGTGTTCAGTGTCCTAGAAGATGGTAGAAACCCTTGGGATAGACTTGTCAAATCCTTCAGTGGTGGCAGAAATCACTCCGTTCCTTAAGTGACTTCTGTCTCTCAGGCAAGGCTCCACACAGCAGCGGAGCGGGAGTCACGAGAGCAAACAGCACAGAGCCAGCTGCCCTTGGCGCTGCCACACGGCCCGAGGATACCGTAAGGCCAGCTAGATGGCCCAGGTCTGGGTGCTTGGAAACAGTCGTGGGTGCAGGCAATCGGGGCCGGAAGGAAAAGAAAGGAATGAGAGCATGATTCCGTATTCTGGGCAGAAGGTGAAGTTCACCTCTTGCTCCTCCCTCTCCCCTCGTGCAGCTTTTGTACTTTTCCTGGACCCCCGTGTGTTCTTTACAAGGTGAGGCCTTGTGAAATAACAGATGGAGCACTAGACCAGCGGCCGAGATACTTAGGTCGCAGTTCCAGCCTCACCAAGTTCTCGACCAGTGGTTTTGAACACATAACCTCACCTCTCTGCAGCCTTAATTTAACACTCATCTCCTTTTAGAGGTTTTAGGAGTTTCCGAGGGCTGCCGTAACAAATTACCACAGAGTGGGTGGCTTAAACAACACAAATTTATTCTCTCTCAGTTCTGGAGGCACGACGTTGGAAATCATGGCGTTGGCAAGGTTGGCTCCTTGTGCCGGCTCCTAGGTGGTTGTTGGCGATCCTCGGCCTGCCTTGGATGGTTGTCCCATCATTCCGGTCTCTGTGCCCGTCTTTACGTGGTCTTTCCCTCTGTGTGTCTCCGTATGTCTCCTTTTCTGTCCCTTAGAAGGATGCTATTCACTGGATGCAGAGCCCACCCTAATCCAGGGCGGTCTCATCTCAGGATCCTTACCTTAATTACATTTGCAAAGACCCTTATTCCCGGGAGGGTCCCATTCCAAAGGTCCGAGTGGACATATCTTGTTTTGTATTCAACCCACTACCGAGGTGGCAGTATCTGCTTTCCCTGCTGCACAGGTGTGTGTTAGGGAGCCGTGAGATAACCCACATGTGTTTTGTGAGAGGGCAAGGGCTGTGTTTTATTCTTGTCACCGTCCAGCTCAGAGGCCTTTGTGAACACCCCCCCGTTTGTGGAAGCCGCTCTCCTCTTCTTGTATGCTGTTTCCATTATGATCTGATCCTGAGCTGTATCTAGAGATTTGTTTCCTATCACATTCCCTACAGCATCTTACACTCTGGCCCCAGAAGATTACTTATTTTTTGAATCCTCATGCACCACACCCTCTTAATTTCCCCCGCTTTTCCTGCCCCCTCACTTTGCACTCACTTTTCTCTCCTCCTTATCTTCCACGACTGGGCTGATAGCCCACTTCCTTGGCTAACTGTTCTTCCCCTAAGTTGAAATTCCTCCAGGAATGTACTGAAGCTAGCTCACACTGCCAAGAGAGCCGAATGCTGAGGGTTAAATATTCAGTAATGCTCTGGCAGCTTGAATTTAGCCACCGTGGGAGTGTTTCCATCATGGAAATTGGCAAGTGCCTCAAAGGAGAGCATTTTCTTTCTTTTTCCTAGCACACCACTGCGTCTTCCCTTTCTCTGCACCTCTGTAGCACATTGTTTTTGCCTCTCTTTTAGCATCATAAACATTATCTATCTATTCTTAATTATTGAAATAGCCATGAGCTTGGTAGATTTTGAGTTCTTTGACACCAAAGAAATAGGCTGTATTCTGTAGAGTTGTCTTATATCTCACAGCACACGTGCTATGGACTGGTGTTTCCCAGGGTGAACGTGTTGAAGCCTTAACCCCCAATGTGACTATATCTGGAGGAGACAGGGCCTATAACGAGGTCGTTAAGGTTCAATATCATCCTAAGGGTGGGGTCCTGATCCAACAATATTAGTGTCCTTATGAGAAGAGACACTAGAAAGTGAGTTTGTTCTTTCTCTCTGTTCTACGAGCACACAGTGAGAAGGCAGCCATCCACAAGCCAGGGAGAGAGCTCTCACCAGAAACCTAGTTGGCTGATACCTTGATCTCGGACTTTTCTGCCTTCAGAACTTTGAGAAATAGAAGTCTGTCATTTGAGCCACTCAGTCTGTGGGATGTTGTTAAAGCAGATGAGCAGACTAATACAGCACCTAGTACATAGATGATGCTCAGCAAACATTTGTTAAATTGAGTCAGATAAAGGAACAAAAAGAGTAAGGACAACCAATTATTGAGCCCTCCCTCCGTGCCAGGAACTCTGTAAAGCAAGTACTATTATTAGACCCATTTTATAGATGGTAACTGAGGCTTAGAAAAGTGAGTAGTTTGTCCAAAATCTGATTGTATAGCCTAATTCTTAAACACTATATTACATGTTTTTTTTTTTTTAAGATTTTATTTATTTATTTGACAGAGAGAGACACAGAGAGAGAGGGAGCACAAGCAGGGGGAGAGGGAGAAGCGGGCTTCCCGCCGAGCAGGGAGCCCGATGCCAGGACCCCGGGATCATGACCTGAGCCGAAGGCAGACGCTTAACCGACTGAGCCACCCAGGCGCCCCTACATGTTTTCTTGAATCAGATGAATTTCCTATCCCAGACCTATACCATCCAGAGGGTAGCCACTAGCTGTGTGTGGCTATTGAACAGTTGAGAATGTGGCTGGTCTGAATTTTGAAGTACAAAACACCAGGTTTCAAAGACTTAGTATGGAAAAAGTGAATGTCAACTATTGAAATGTTTAAAATAGTAATATTTCAGAGTAAGGTATATGGGGTCAAGTCAAATAATTTTTACCTCTTTAATATGGCTGCTAGGAAATTTTAACAACACACGTGGTGTCACTATATTTCTGTAGAAATAGACACAACTGTTTTCCCGGGATCTGGGAACAGTAGCTGCTGAGTTGCTATACAGTGTTTGTATACCCAGAGATCTCTGTGTAGGGCCAGACCCGATCATTCAGACACTATTCCACATGCCCTTAACTTCCTCCGGAATTTGCCTTCGGTCATTGCCCTGACCCTCTGAGACGAGCATTTGCCAGGGATAGAGGGATAGAGCCCAGTGCCTTAGTCACACTGGCATCCAGGGAGTCAGGGAACAAGGTTGGAGCCGTTGGCCAAAGTATTATCTCCAAATAATCTGTGAATATCGGTTACAATAAATCTTATGTCTGCTCAGTTGGAGGGAAGCCTCAGCTCAAAAGAAGATATTTCAAAGGAATTAGTAATCGATTCCTCTCTTCCTTTAAAGGGCAGGAAACTGCTTCCAGTAAACACAGAATCAGCCATGCTAGAATCCCACAGCTCTCCCCAACTAGCAGGTTGAGGTCATGGGGATGGGCAGTCACTTCCAAACAGAGGAGCAGAGAAGAGAGACAAAGCAGGTAGCTAGGACTTAGCTGTTCTTTCCCCACCAGGTTATCGCAGGAGGCAAATAGTAAGGAAGGAAGTTGTATGATTTGTGTAAATAGGTCAAATCCTTTGGAAAAGAGAAAATGAAACACCAGTAGGTGTCAGTCAAAGGAATCCACCGGCCTCCTCGCGTTTCTGTTTCTCTGCCAGGGAAGTTCTCACACGCTCTGAGTCAGAGGAAAGAGAAGATGTTGGAGCCCTAATTTTCCTGCCTTTCTAACGAAGAAATAAATTCCGAAAATGTTATGATGACATGTTATGTTTCTCCAGAGTGCTGTAGTTTCATGTAATTATTTTGGATTTTCTGTGGTGGTCTAAGCTTCTCTGTGAAGCCCTGGAAGCGTCCTGAATCTCACTGATGTTGCAGGCACGGAGCCTGGCTATTTGTGCCCGAGCTGCGGCGAGCTTGATGCGGTCTCTGACGAGCGGTTGCAGAATGCTGCAGGAGGCCCTTCCCTCCTGTCTTCTCCAGATTCCCCCGGTGCACGGAACGGGTCCTGTCTACACTCCTCTGCTGGGAATGTGCGGGGCTTTGTGGAGGGTGGCAGGGAGGGTCTCCCCTGGCAGGGCGAGGACCCACCTGCTCCTTCATTCTCGGAGCCCCGTGTGAATTTCAGGGGTCACGGTCTCCATATCGGTTAATACCATTCCTCTAAGGAGAACAAAACCGTAACAGCTTCAGAGATGGTAAAGATTTTTAAAGTCATCTCGTCGCTCCCTAATTTTTAAAGTGAACGAGCCGGCACGGTTAAGTCCTCAAGCAGGGTCATGTCCGTAGGTCTTGGTGCCGCTAGCCTAGCCCCCTCCCCACCGTGCCAGCACGTCCTCATTGCAGCCACAGGAATAAACTAGGATGGCGGGATCCTGCTTTTAAATCAAGGTCAGAAATAAGTGATTGCCCCTTTTTGGCATAAGATGCAAAAATGCGTGCATGATGTATTTGGCCCTGGGAGCATCTTGTCTCACCGTGATTTTGGAATTCCCAGCTGCGTCGGTTTCGTGGGTTTCCTGGGCAGAGCTCATTTGTTTCTATTCGTGCAGATGACGGGAACTGAGCTCCTGCTCCTCCTGGAGCGGCGCAGGCTCTTCTCCTGTTTGTTAAACAGGAAAAAAAAAAGGGAACTTGAGTATCCTTCAAAAAAGTATGAAGTTTCCTCAGGGAGAATTAGCTTCTCCAGCAGCGGTAGGAACGCTTCTATTTTTGCCTTTCCTGCACTGGCACCATCCCCTCCCCCCACCCTCATGCTGGGACTTCATCTCTGCTCTCCCTCTGTCCTGATCCCCCCTGGGTCACAGGTGGGGATGTTTTTAGAATGCTTTAAAGTAAAACGCCTCATTTTCTTCCTGGTCTCTTCTACCTGGGGGAAGCCCTCTAGGCTTTGAACACACACCTCTCCCTTTTCCCTCTAGGAGGAAGCAGGGCTCACGGCCACCCGTGATGCATGATGCAGCTGGGTGGCATTTTGGCAGTGCGGTGGGCCCTGGGACAGTGCCCGGGCTCACACTCCCCTGGCATTTCCTGTACTTGTGGAATTTGTTGCCTGTCACCTTTGCTAACCCGTGTGGGTTTGTATTTTAAGCAGACTTCCTGCTTCCGCAGCACTTCTCACATACAAGATCCACAGTAACCCGAGGATCAAACAGAATGACTAAATGGCTAAGTACGTTCATCTTAAGTGGCACTTTACCTCCAGACACCTCTTGGGTTCCATCTTATGACTTTTTTCAGAGGCGTTGTCATTAGTTAGGGTAGTTTTGAGCAAGGCTTCATCTGTCTTAATTAAAATAAAAGTACCTTACTGTAGCCTAGTCTCGTTCCCATAGACAAGCCCCCAAATTACCCTTTGAAGTTGAAGATGCTTTTAAAACAACCTTGCCATTGCTATTTGAAAAAGCAGTATCAAACTTGATAGCCTGCACATGTTACCTTGGCTGGATAGAAAAGCTCCAAAGAACAAACGAGAGAGAGAAAGGGGAATAAAATATTTTGTTTTGATAAAGCTGTCACCAAACGTCATTCCAAACCCAAAGAAGTCCCCCCAAATTCTCTAAACCTTGAATTCATCTGCAAACCGGGAACTCCTATTAATTCATGCTAATCGTAGGAGTGAAGAGATGGAGAGGATAGAGGAGCGCACGGAGCATATCAGGTGCTACCCAGAATTAATACTAATTGATTCCAACTCAAGCTGCTTAAGCTTTGGAGATGAAGGAGTTCCTGGGGGCATAATGGAATACACTGTGAGATGCAATTTTCTCAAATTCACTTGGCCCTGGATGGATGCATTCCATTCTGATGGTTGAGATATTTGCTTCCTGGGAGTGTTTTCCTTCACTGCAGGCAAGAAAAATTGCTCCTTAAAATATACCTCTTCATGGTTGAGAAATACAAAACCCTCCATGGTTTAAAATTCCAAATGGCTAGCTGTTGTCAAAAGTACCAAGACATGAAAGCATCCAGGCACTGGTCTTGCTGTGCTGTCAAGTTGGGTATTTATAGCAGGTCCTCATTGCCCCTGCCTTCCCTTCCTCCTCGTTCCTCTGAACAAACAGGTTGTAATTTCAAGAGCAGCACTAATAGAGAAAAATGTTGATGATAAATGTCCATGTTTGCCTCGGGCAGTTAGAAAACACATTAGCTTTCAGGATTTGTGTTCCCCCCACTTCCAGTGTCTGTATTTTTGTCACTGATGAATCTACTGTTGACAAGACTGGTAAACAAGATGTAACTAACCTTGAATCAGCCCCTTAGAAATTTCCCTGATAACCTGGTGGGCCACAAGGCTTGAGAACTATGGCGCATTATTTAGGTTACTGTTCTGATTGGAAGTTACCCAGAAATTCTTGTTTGAGGCTTTTATTGCAGTAACTTATGAAATTGTGTTTGATGATGTGTGAAACCAGCTATTTGATAGTGAGACTTGTAAAAGCAGGAATGGTGGTTACATCTGAATTTCAATTCTCATTTTGCAATAAGGTGGAGGGGATAGACTGCTGAATTTTCTTTAAATCTGTGATTTCAGCTGAATTATTAATTTAGTTATTGTAATCCTAGTTTGTGCCAAGCACCAAATGTTATCTTTTTCCTAAACACAGAACTTCAAATGCATTTTTTCTTATAATCTGGACCATTGTATTTTTTTTTTTTTTTTAAAGATTTTATTTATTTATTTGACAGAGAAAGAGAGAGTTCACAAGCAGGGGGAGAGGCAGAGGAAGAGGGAGAAGCAGGCTCCCGGCTGAGCAGGGAGCCCGATGCAGGGCTCGATCCCAGGACCCTGGGATCATGACCTGAGCCGAAGGCAGCTGCTTAACCGACTGAGCCACCCAGGCGCCCCCCTGGACCATTGTATTTTATTTCAAAATTACTTTAAGATCAAGTTTATTAAAGAGTAAAACTAGCTCTCAAAACAGATTTTCTCTTACTTTACTCTCACTTTCAAGCTATATCATTGTGATGCTCACAGGAGGGATTCATTTTCAAAACAGTGTAAATGCTAGAAGACCTTATATATGATGAGATTTAATTTATCAACACTGTGTTGGGTTCAGTTGATGTAACTACAAAATTGCAACCAAATCAACACAGAAAATTAGAAGGTCCTCCAGATACCACATGACCTTTATGACAGATTCACATTTCAAAACTTAAATATGTTAAACACATTAAAGAAAAAATAATGTTTTTCTTAGCAACTTAAAAACTTATTTAAAATGAAAAAGAACCACTGCGCCCTCTAGTGACAAATCATAAATTAGCAATCAAATGCCATTTGGTTAATATTCCAAACCCCTTGGGACGAAAGCCCTGTGTTTCAGTGGAAACATGAGTTATGACTAAAATCAGTAGATTGAAATGTGAAAAAAAAAAGAGCGTGAGGGGCAAACCTGGGTGGCTCAGTCAGTTGGATGGGATGGAGCCCCGCATCGGGCTCCTTGCTGGGCGGGGAGCCTGCTTCTCCCCTGCCTGCTATTCCCCCTGCTTGTGCTTGCTCTCTCCCTCTCTCTCTCTCTCTCTGTGTCAAATAAATAAATTAAAAAAAAAAACTTAAAAAAAAAGGGTAAGTAGGACACACTTTGTGTTTTTAAGTGTTAATAGTCCAGTCCGTCTCTCCTTTTATTTAGTTTATACCTTCTTTTTTGTTTTTTGGGTTTTTTGAGAAGTATTAGATCATGTGAAGGGGTTCAAATGTACAAGCTTGCAGATTGATTTTGGAGTTATTTCACCATTTTCAACTTCAGTAATACTCCATTTTGCTCTTTAGTTAGGATTACGTATTTTAGTTCTGGTACTGTAATCACTGGCTAGAATTTCAGTACTAGGGGTGCACAGTAAATGGATATAAGGTAAAAGTAGAAAAAAAATACTACCAAAAGAAAATGAACACTTATAATCCCACTACTCAGAAGTATTAGTGTTAATATTTGACATAGAGATGTATCTTTTATCATTTTTTTAATGAAAAAGACTGCCATTCTCATGCCAAATGTCAGCTCAGCAGCAGCATTGGGGTGGCTCCCTGGTGGACTGAAGGTGAGTTCAAGGGCTTAAGATGTGTTGGTAAAATGTTGGGTTGAGCTTATTCTGATGTATGTGCAGCTGAAATAAATGTGGGCCCCAGGTAAACAATATCTGCCACCTTGCGGGACACCCATCAGGGAGTTAGTAACTGTTCGCTGAATGAAGGAGGTAGACTCACTATTAAATCAGAATTTTGTAGATTAGAGCTTTTGTGATATACTAACCCAAGATGGACATCTCTTTTCCGATCCTCCAATGTCTGTCGGGATCACACTGGGGCACTCTCCTTGAAATTTCAAAGGCTTTTATTTTTAACGTTGGGGATGCTGAAATGAAGGAGTTTAGCTTGGAAGTGGGCATTGAACGATGTGATTGGGCAATTTTGGAAATTTGTGGTTTGTTATTTTTGAAAGGCTTGTGCACAATCTCTTTTTTCACTTTCATCATTGTCTCAGGGTCCTAGTGAGGAATCAGAGGCAGGGCAGAAAAAAGCTAAGCATTTCATCTAGGCCACCAGACAGCAAGGATCCATCCTCACCCTGCTTCCTCCCCTAGTCCAACGCGCACACGCACATGAAAAATGCTTGAGTCTAACCTGCCTCCTTTGTTTCCCCACCTCTATGCCTTTCCTCCTGTACCACACTAGGGGGGAGTGTTGCGAATAGCAAAAGAACACAGAAAGGAATGTATAATGGAGATTTTATTGTACTTAAAAAATATTTTATTTCCTTATGTTAGATATAATCATTTTCTAAACCTGAGTAAATTGTTTAAGTACTAAACAGATTTTTATAGGAATTCTGCTCACGTAATTGCTGTCATATGTGTAAGGGACCTACATATAGCATTTCTGAAAGAAAAATGCTAAATTTAGGAAGTAGAGATTCAGCTGTAGAAACATCACTTATTAGCAAAAGATACAGAGGAAAAAAAATCTTTTGGTAACATGAATTGGAGATTTCACTGTGTATTCATTCATGATACCTTAATAAAACTCATGCTTTGACTTAGAAAGATTTTTTAAGTATATTCGGATTACAATCCTGGATTTTAAGTTCTCAAGAAGTTATTTGTTTTCAGCTATTTGTAGCAATTTTTCTGATCTCTGTAATATCAGGCATGGGATAATATTTTGATTAACGATTATAAAAATAGTAATGGTTATTGAAAAGCAATTTCAAACAACGTAAGAGGAATCATATTATAAAGAGAGTAGAAATTGTCCACAATCCCTTTTGCTACCCAGACATGACTACTATGAATGTTTTGGTGAATATCTTTCTAAATTTTTTCCTGTCTTCTGCTGCTTCCCCATCCCTCTTCCCCACCCTCCTGCCTACAAGCAATAAACCCTAAATCCACATTACCAGCTCAAATATGTCTCCTGAGTGCCACGCGAATGTCCCACGCGCTCCTCGAACTCAATACTATTTTAAAACCAGTTTATAGAGAACGACTTCTTTTTAATTTTTTCATGTACACAGTCTCTAATATTAGTTCCAATTGTTGAGGCAATCTGCCAGACTCCTACAATGTATGTCCTACATTCATTGAGGCTACTGGAATAAATTCAGGCTCCTTTTTGCCACATAGTCTCTCAAGCACTGGGACCTCTCGGATCAAATCCCCAGGGAGCAAGATGAAATGCAAATTCCTGTTCTCTGCTTTTGGAGAGCCGGAGTCAGTGGATATTTGGGTGAGCAGCTTGGGAATCTGCATTGGTTCCAGCCCACCACCACCACAAGTAATTTGGTACAGCTGGTCCCGAGCTCCAAGTTGGTGAAACTCCACACAAAGTCAAGGACAAGCAGGTGAATGTTGATGAAATTGTTACTCTCTTTGTCTTCCTCCCACTTACCCTGAAATTTGTTTTGTTTCTATTTTGTTTTCTGGCATACATTGTTGGAGCCCCCAAGCTTGTGAATACCCACCTGCTGGCAGCTTGAGTCGTCTTTGAATCGTGGAAGGTTCCTGGGGGCGCTCAGCAGGGAAGGGCATACGGAAATGTGTGTACAGATTGAAAAACTCCGTGTGTGGAATGTGTTAATTAACTGAATTTTTTTCAGCGAGGTGAAATTTGCTACAATTTGTTTAGGTTTTCACACAGTTTATTCAGCTGCTGGAAGGAGGGATGTCCAGCTAAGGTGGGAATTTAGGACAAAATTGAAGTATAATCATGAAGTGTCAGAGCTGTGAGAACTTCAGAGATCATTGGGACCAATGTTCTTATTTCATGGAAAAGGGAACTAAAGCCCAGAGACTGTAGTATCCAGTCCAAGCCACTCAGCAAGTTATGGTCAGAGTCAGATCTAGAACTGAAATCTTCACTCCAGAGTACCACCTCTGTCTAGCGTGTGTTCTTATCCCAGATTAGATGGCACCCCGAGGCTTATAGGGGTTAACATTTAACCCCCAGGGTACCTGGTTTCAGGGTTTCACAACTCCAACTCTAAGTTCTCAGACCAGCTCTATTATGTGTGTGTGTGTGTTTTTTAAGGGGAGTTTGGAACAACAAATTGTAGCACATTGAATCCTATTTACTAGAGCGTCACATCCCACTCAGTGGCTAAGATCTAAAAGTCAAGGCATATCAAAATGAACCTTGAAAAGCACTTAGGTAACGTATCATCTCTCAGTTTCAACAATACCGATTTCCCCTCCAGCTTTGGAATAGATCTTTGTTTCTTCCATGGAATTAGTTGGTTTGTGTTTGAGAATGATGTTATAAGAAATAAAATACTATTTCTGGGCGCCTGGGTGGCTCAGATGGTTAAGCGTCTGCCTTCAGCTCAGGTCATGATCCCAGGGTCCTGGGATCGAGTCCCGCATCGGGCTCCCTGCTCCTAGGGAGCCTGCTTCTCCCTCTGCCTCTCTCTCTTTTTCTCTTTCATGAATAAATAAATAAAATCTTTAAAAAGAAATAAAATATTATTTCTAACACTAGAATCACAGGGGTTCCCACATCCTCAAGATCCTGAGGCTTTCTGAGGGCATGATAGACTCTGCTCACTTGATTTGGGGGGACTTGGGAAACATGCTCATTCTGTGGCATGGCCAAAGGAATTTTCCTCGCTTTTATACTTGTGTCTCTCTCACTCACGCCCAGCAGCAAGGGACCAAGTCATTTGCTCTTGAGGGGAATGACAAGCGAAGTGTTATCAGGGAAAGATCCCACAGCTCTGCTACAGTTTTCCTCATGGTGAATTATGGAGAGCACATGGTTATTCTTTACCAGTTCCTTCCCTGAGTAGGTTACTGCTGGCTGCTCAAGACAGTGGAGGTGTGGTTCTAGGGACTTATTTGGTCTTCTTCTCTTAAAATGTACTCCCCCTGCCCCCCCACCCCCCCCGATCACTGTGAGGTCATTAATGGCTGCAGATGGCTCCTGCGTTCACGTTTGCCATCTTCCTTCCCCTACCTTGCATTTTAGACTAGGCTTTTTATTGCTTTAATGGAAGAAATAGAGCACCAGATGCTGGAACGTCAGGAACTAGGGTAGGTCCTTAAAGGGATACAGTCGAGGAGGAGGAAGTTGGGAGAATAAATTGCAGTAGGAGCCTCATATCTTGTCATGGATGGCAGAGTTGGGACCCCATTTTTTCAGAGAATAGAGTTCGGGTTTTTTTTTTTTCTCCATGTCTGCCCATCCCAGCCTCACCCTGCCTCACCCTCTCAGCTCACAGGTGCATGTATGTAACTTTGGAGGAGAAAAAGCTGGTATATCAAAAGTTATTTTTCATTAGATACAATGATAAAGCACTAGTTAATATGGGAAATCGAGTGGAGAAGTCCATGCAGTAACCACACATAGGGTTCATTGTGAATTTCTGGAGAAGATGTTTCTGTCTCCTTTCAGCTTTGGTAGACAACTCAGGTTTTCCATCTTGAAAAAGTAGGAAATAGTGCTTTGTTATTTAATAATTGTCAGAAATGTTATAGAAGCACAGAATCTTGGAGTTCGTAAGACCTTCAGAGCTAACTCGCGACAGTGTGATGAAATGGAAAGATATGCATTCTGGGGGCAAACTTCAAATCAAATCTGACTTGCTGTGTAGTCCCAGATAAGATACACAATCCTTTTAAGTCTGTTTCTTCATCTGACAGAGCAGTCAGGGTGAAGACATCTAACGAGTAAGCTTGTTTTGAGTACTTGTTCTGGGTCAAGAGATAAATACATTCACATTTCTGCCCTCCTGCCTCTATTATGCCTTCTCTAGGAATTCTTTCCACCATGTTCTGCTTATTTCCAGAAACAAGGAACTCATTAATTCTTTGGACAGCATTTGCTATTTTGGGAGCTTGCGTGTGTTCATTCATTCTTGTATTCAGTCATAGTTGTTGAGCCCCTCCTTGAGCCGGGCACTGCTCTTTATATCAAATTCAGAGTCAATATCCCTATAAATTCTGCACTGGGACCCCCTCTTCTCATCCCGGCGATAATGCAAGTTTCCCACATGCGAGCCCTTTGGCTGGGTAAGGACAATCCTTATGTCTTCCGTGCCTCTTTTCTTCTAAGAAGTGTCTTCTGTGGTCTCTAGCCTCCTCACTGTCCTATCTACCCAGCATCTGGTTACATTTCCATTTTTTATTTTCCTTAAAATATGGCACCCAGGAATCCTACCCCACCTGCTGTTTGGCTCATGCAAGTAAGGCTTTTACTTCCGCTGATTAGGACTGTCTGCCCGGCATGATGCATTTGAAGACTGCATTTGCTTTCAGCTGCTTTTAGGTGGTAATTGTGAATTGTTGATGCCTAAACAAATGTCTCAATGTGCTGGGGAGTCAGTTGTAGCTCTGGGAAACAGACGGTCACTCTGTTAAAAGGAGCAGTGTTCCAGGTGCAGGGAAGGAACAGCATGTGCTAAGGAAGGAACCTCTGAGAATACAGTTGTGATGAGGACTGGTGCGCTCTGACCCCAGTCTACGTCTGACTGGATACAGACTCGATACCATGATACAGCTTCTCTGCAATACTGTGCTTATGTCTATTGTTGTTCTAAGTCCAAGACAACATTTGTGGACCAAGATGGGTTATATTGATATGACACCAAAAACACAAGTAACCAAAGTAAAACTAGATAGATTGGACTTATCAAAATAACTTTGTGCCTCAAGAGACACCATCAAGAACGTGAAAATACAGTCCACAGAGGGGGAAACAGGTTTGCAAATCAGTTGACAAAGAGCCAATTGGATATATTTACAAAGCTCTGCAGTCACCACCATCATCCAGTTCCAGAACACTCCGTCACTCCAAAGAAACGTGCCGTGCCTACTGGCAGCAGTTGCTCCCATTTCTCCCCCTACCAGCCCTTGTCAATCACTAATCTACTTTCTGTCTCAGGATTGACCTATCCTGGACATTTGCTGTAAAGGGAGCCAGGTAATATTTGTCCTTCTGTGTCTGGCTTCTTTTGCTGAGCATAGTGTTCCGAGGTACATCCACGCTGTAGCATGTCTCAGCATTCTGTTCCTTTCGAGGGCTGAATAATATTCCATTATATGGACAAACTACGTTCTGGTTCTCCGCTTATCAGTTGATGGATTGTTCCTACTTTTTGGCTTTCATGACTAATGCTGCTGTAAACATTTGTGGACAACTTTTCATGTGGAAATAGGTTTTTAATTCTCTTGGGAATATATGTAGGCATGGCATTGCTGGGTCAAATGCTAACTGTCCCAGTTTTTGAGGAACTGCAAAACTGCTTTCCAGAATGGCTGTACCATTTTACATTTCCACCATGTGTGCAATGTGTGAGGGCTCCAGTTTCTCCGTATCCTTCCCAACGCTTGTTTTGTTGTATATCTGTTTGATTATAGCTAGCCCAGTGGGTGCGAAGTGGTATCTCATTGTGGCTTTGATTATTTTCCCTCATAGCTAATGATGTGGACCCTCTTTCACATGCTTGTTGGCTATTTGTATACATTCTTTGGAGAGCTATTTGGATCCTTTGCTCTTTTTTAATTGGGTTTTTTATCTTTTTATTATTGAATTGTAAGGATTTTTTCCACATATTTTAGAATTTTTAACTGAGGAAGATTTTTGAGAAAGGCAAAGAGTTTTGGTGATTAGAGCTCATCTAGAGAAAAGATCTTACAAGGAAAGGAGATGTACTTGAAATAAGAGCAATGAATAGGGAGACACAACTACACTTATTTCTCAAAGCACCAATTATGTATTTTTTATAGATGGATCATTATTTCCGATGTAAAACATCATTTATATCAAACCAGCAGGAAAATAAAATTTATTTACAAACTCTTAAAGGTAAACATTCCAACAACCAACACACAAAAAAATTCAACCCATAATCCTCTAATGTCTTGTAATACCAGAAAACACTATATATTTTTAAAAACCTTGAGCAAAGTATTATGATCTTTTGTGAAAAGCCCCTTGTTTCTTGTGCTATTTCAGTTATCACTTGTATAAAAATAATCATAGTTCTCAGGATTGAGGTTGGACCATGGGAATAGGTGAGTGTTCGGGTGACCTCTGACCTCAGCCTCCTTTCAGATACAGTGTAACACTAGTTCATTGCCTCCTGCACTCCCTCAGCTACTTCTTACATCTGTACAGAGCTTTACATAAATTCTGATTTGGAAAAACAGTGCACATGTTGAAAAGGAACCCAAGTTCACATGAAGCTGAATTTTTTTTACATTAATCAAAAACGGAACATCCGTTTTCCCTTATTCAGAGAGTGTTCAGTGAAAAATTCCAAAGTGCAAAGTCATTGCAGATACGTACATTATGAAACCATTGATTTGAGCTTCTGTGAAAATGCATGTACTGTACTAAATAATGCAAAGTCGAGTATTCTGGGGCGGGTGGTGCTGGCGTTCCTATCAAGTTATGCTTTTTTTTTTTTTTTTTTTTGTCTGAGTGTCTTCTCTGAATCTTCCACGAGGTGGCAGTGCAGGGAAGCCATATACTGTCAGATTTGGACTGAACATTCTGGTACATAAATTGGCCCTGCTGAAGAATTTAAGGCTTCCTATCTACAAAAGACTGTTTTCTGAACTAGGAGTTAATGTTACACCAGATTACATTTTTAAAATAAAATAGGGCTCCTGGGTGGCTCAGTCGGTTAAGCGACTGCCTTCGGCTCAGGTCATGATCCTGGAGTTCCAGGATCTAGTCCCGCATCGGGCTCCCTGCTCGGCGGGGAGTCTACTTCTCCCTCTGACCCTCCCCCCTCTCATGTGCTCTCTCTCTCTCATTCTCTCTCGCAAATAAATAAATAAAAAATCTAAAAAAAATAAAAAATAAAATAAAACACAAGATGGAAGGTGAATCACATTACACATTTCTTTTGGCTTTATTTTGTTCTTGTTTTAGCCCACAAATATTCATTCACACAGTGAGTTCATGTACATTATTCAACATGTGATTTGATTTACAGGCCACATGCCAATAACTCCATTGTACAATAAATAGACTATATTGCTTCTTAATATTACAAATGTCGGCTGTG
>NC_138374.1:58364121-58388556 GCF_054177405.1 Leptonychotes weddellii
CAGGGAGCCCGATGCGGGACTCGATCCCGGGACTCCAGGATCATGACCTGAGCCGAAGGCAGTCGCCCAACCGACTGAGCCCCCCAGGCGCCCTGAGCTTCAGTTTTTGATATGCTTGCTTAATTCAGTGATGGTCCAAACAGGCTTTTGAGGGACTTTATAAACAGCTTTGAAGAGTTCATTGCCTAAACTCACTGCATGGAAATGCAATTCAATTAGCCATTCAGAATTGGGTACTGGAGGAAGCGAAGCAGTGGGGAAGAGAGATCTAGCTGGTACTGCTGATGTGGGCTCTGGCTCTGGGAGGGCATGGCGGTGCTGATTGCGTTCTCTGAATCAGTGCTTGCTGCCTCCTCATGGAAGGAAGACAAGGGTGCCTGCCAGAGTGGAGGCCTGAGATCCTCACCAGCAGCCATACTGGCAACTGCTCATGTAACCATGTTCTTCTCAGAAAGAACATGGGTGGTGCCCACTTATTCCGTGCACTTACAAAGAGTCTGGGCTCCAGTCTGGCTCTACGTCTAAGCCACCGACTAACCTGGTGACCTTGGGAAAGTCACTTCGCTGCTCTGGATCTGAAGATGAGACACCATCAGTGTTTTTCTGCTCTTTTTCTTTTATTAAGCCATGAACCCTTTTAAAAACATTAAAATTTCATGCCCTTGTGTTTTTTTAAATCACAAAATGCCCGTGGTGAGTACTATCAAAAACAGTATCATATTGAATAGGTTATTTTTGAAAGATACTTAACAGACTCGATTCTGATAGGCCATTCCTTTCACTTCCCGAGCTGGAACTCCAGAGGTTTCCGAGGGCTCTAAAACCCTACATTCTATGTCATAAGACCTATTGATACAAAAATACTTTTAAAACAATCACCTTGTGTTTTTTTGTTGTTGTTGTTCTTTTTTTTTTTTTTAAAGATTTTATTTATTTACTTGAGAGAGAGAATGAGATAGAGAGAGCATGAGAGGGGGGAGGGTCAGAGGGAGAAGCAGGCTCCCCGCCGAGCAGGGAGCCCGATGCGGGACTCGATCCCGGGACTCCAGGATCATGACCTGAGCCGAAGGCAGTCGCCTAACCAACTGAGCCACCCAGGTGTCCCTGTTGTTGTTGTTCTTCATGGTTCATCAAGAAGACTCACTTTACTCTTCACTTTTTTCTGGGTGTGAACTGCCCTGGGGTTTCCCCTAAGATGCCGACACCTGTGTGGGCCAGTGCCAGGATGGGTCCGGCTGCCTCTGTCAAGACCTTTCTGTAATTTTTACCAGAAAGAAATGTTGACTGCTGTCTTCTTTGATAATCTCTGATCCCTTTCTTGATGTAAAGGTAGTGTTTTGTCGACCTGGTTACCTGCTTTGGAATTCGAGGTATAACTGTTGCTCTGTCTACGGATGATTCTCAGAATGACCTTCACCAAATGCTCTGTTAGTTTCCCATGTGGTAATGTCTTCTTTATCACTTACTTTGCTCATCTGGTTGCACAGAATGTTAGAGCTGGACAGGAACTCAGAGCGTCAGATTCAGCCCTCTTGTTTTTGCAGATGAGGAAACAGAGGCTCCAAGTTCATCCCCAATGAACCTCTCTGGGAATCGGATATTATGATTTTGCTTAAACGGCAGCCTCTCCCTTACTATGGTTACACGACACCTACCGTTTTCATAGCCCCAATTTGCATCAGCTGCTCTTTACATACTGTCTTCCTTACTTCATAAATGTAGAACTTGGGTGACCTAATTGAACATGCTGATTTTTGCTTTGCTTCTAAAAGCTTCTAAAGCTATGAATAAGTAATTGTGGGAAGACGCTTGATGGTCTTTCAGCTGAAATAATAATCTCTTGGATTGATAGAGTGTCTTTCCTACAAGAGCTAAAAGCACCTCTTACATATTAGCACATTCATCTTTGATATCCTCGTGGAACTACAGGGCCAGACTTGATCATCTGGATGAACAGAACTTTGAACAAGGCTTTGTTGAATGCCCCACTATGTGTTCTGCCCGTAAGTAAATGAAAGTTGGTGGGATTTAAAGAAATTAGAAGGCAAGATCCTAGCTTTTGACTTCTTGTCATAATAGGATATAGCATCATGAAACAAGACCGAGAACATCAGGAGGCTTTGTATGGTCATGAAATTAGGAAAAGTAGAAGACGGTAATGTCACAACTGGAGACAAATATAGGGACGTGCCAGCTGTGGGAGCAGGTGGGATGGAACACAGACTTCTATTGGAGCAAGGCGGTGGGAGTGAGAACTAGGTTTATTTATGTTAGATAGTAAAGCATCCGTGATATAGTGGGGGTTTTATTGGCCGCACTGAAAGCAAGAAGCAAGAGGAGACCAAGGGAGAAGGTTAGAGAATGTTTGAGAAGGTTAGAGCTGCCAAGGTTAAAATACAAATCAACTGAAGAGCAAGAAAATTAGTTTGAAGTTGGTCTACATTTGCATACCACTTCAAGCTTTCTCAAAGTATTTTTACTTCCCTGTATAACTATCTCTAAGGCTTTTTCCTAACCCAGCAAAGGAGTCTACTCTTTTTTGTTGTTGTTGTTCCTTTTCCCTTTTTCTTCTTTAGATGATTAGGATTGTACCCATTTTAACAGATGAGAAAGGTGAGGCTGTCTCAAGGTCACATGGGAAGTAGTAGCACGAAGACTCAACACACCATATCTGCTGATCCTCTGGTAACTCGCACTCATTATTCTACCCCTTTTATTATCTCTAATCTTATTTGAACTGAAACCCAAGACCCAGTTCTTTATGTGGGCTTTGCTGATTTACCTCAGTCATTCCCTTGCATGCCACAGGGGTCCACCCAAACTTCATTAATCTTTCATGATCCACTGGCTATGGAGCTTTTCAACAAGGCAACAGCCTGCCTCAGGAAGAAAAACTTCCATTCACAGAGTATTGTTAGGGTTGGTTACCTAAGCAAGGGCTTTAGCCCAGGTTAAAGACAGGTGATGGAGAACACAGTGGTGAATGAACATGGCTCCCAGGGCAAAAGGAAAGGCAGAAGCTCTCCTACTTACCAATGACTGCAACTGCTTCAAGGAATCTATTATTTAAACACACAGGTCTTATGAACATGGCCAGCTATTACTCATCCTTCAAGATTCAGCTGAGGCACCATCTGGTCTAAGAAGTAGCCCTGAACTATACTTCTTTGCTGTCTCTAGGTGGGGATCGGATATCCCTTTGCACATCCTGTTCTATCACTGACATGGTACACTGAAATAATAATAAATGTCTGTAAACGTCATTGTTTACCTTACGTCATCACTGTTAATTCCTCTTTAATCTCTGTAACCACCTCATCCTTGGCACATAGGAAGCAATCAGGGAAGTCTTGTTGAATAGAATCAATGAGCCTATAAGAGGTATTATCTAGATTTTTCCTATGATAAAACTCATTTTCAAAATGATTCACTAACTTTACTAAGGTTCACAGCTTGGAACTGGGGGAAGGAACTGCTGTACCACACTGCATACCAAACTTCTGCTTTAATTTCTGTCTGTTCCATCTAATCATAAGGACAGAATTTAAGGTCAAGTACAGGAATGATACCTTTTTGTTCTCATTCCCTAAAGCCCAGAATGTTAATATAGGAGGTGCTCCATAATGTTCAATGGGATTGATTTGAGTTCTCTTTGAGTTCTACCCCTTTTGATTATTTTTATTTGGGACACAGGACCCACCTCTACTTTGGCATATATGCTAAAGAGACACTATAAACTATTTTATGGCTTGCAGACATTCAAAAAGACTTGATTGGTTTTTTTCCCCTAAAATTAGCTTTCCAGTTCCTCTTCTTGGTGACTTTGTTATCTGTCTCCAGTGACTCTAGAAATAATGAGAGTGGTCACATAATTGATCACACTTTTGAGAATAAGAGGGAATGTTGTTTATAATTACATCAGGAGAGGAGACAGAATTGGGACTGTCCTGGGCGAACCAGCTTGTGTGGTCCCCGTGAGTGTGATGCATCACAGAGAGGAGAGACTTAATGCAGGGCTTTGGACCAAGCCCTTAAATCAGACTGTTCTCTTCTCAGTTTCCTATATTGTAGAACAGCCCCGGCAGTCTAGCACATCTTCTCAAAATGTGAAATTCCTGGAAGAAATCCGGAACGGTCAAGGAATTCGTATGTTCTTACTAATATCAATATGCTTGCATGTACCTCAAAGTTTATTTTTCTGCAAAACCACCAGTAGAGGTAATTTTTTTGAGTTATTAATGAAATTTAATAAAATTATTTAGTCAAGAAAAGTACATTGGTATAAAGTTATTAAAAGAAATAATAGTTTATAATATAGTATATTTATATACTATACAACTTTATACATAGTACATTTATCTACAACAGTATAGCCTTTCATTCTTTTTTTAAATTTTTTTAAATTAAAAAAATTTTTAATTTTAATTCAATTAATTAAGATATAATGTATTATTCATTTCCCGGGGCACAGGTCTGTGATTCATCAGTCTTATATAATACCCAGTGCTCATTACAAACATACCCTCCCCAATGTTCATCACCCAGTTGCCCCATCTGTCCACCCTCTTCCCCTCTAGGAAGCCTCAGTTTGTTTCCTATGGTTAAGAGTCTCTTATGGTTTGTCTCCCTCTCTGGTTTCAGCCTGTTTCATTTTTTCCTCTCTTACCCTATGATCCTCTGCCTTGTTTCTTAAATTCCACGTATCAGTGAGATCATACAGTAGAGGTAATTTTTAAGAAACGCTGGTAGGAGAGTTGTTTGCAACCAGAGCTACGGACCTCTAGTGTGCTGTAAGCCTTTTATGGGAATACTGCCAAGTTTGGATCATCACGTAAAATGTGTATTCTCGGTCTTTACGCCATCTCTAGAATGCCTGTCTGTTGACATCCTGTCTGACGTAATTGGTCATGAAATGCAATCGAGAATAGAGACCAACTGACTCTTAGTTAAAAGATAAAATGTTTGGCAACACGAAGCCATTGGCAAAGATAATGTTTTTCCTGGAATATACAAGAGGTTTGCTTTGTTGGTATGTAAGAGATACGGTCAAGGCAGTTGTCCTCAATAGTCACTCTGGCCAGAAGTGTATCCACACGGAGATTGGGACAACTACAGATGCTATCAGAGACACTGTGAGTCAGTGTCTCTGCTGTTGTTTGATTGCTGGTGGTTCTGGGAGTTAAACCAGAGTGTGCTGTGAAAACAAAAGGATTGGGAAACGCTATTGCAGAATTCCATACTACTCTATCCTACCTTGTGTAAGATTATTTTGGCTCAGAGGCAGCTGTAAATATTATTTTTTCTTCTTTTTTAAACCAACTTTGTCAATGAAAGAAAGGTGATGTGCAGATACTTGAGTTGGAAATAGACCACAAACAAGTTTTTCTGACTCAAATGAGATAAGTTTATCTTCTTTGGTTCTCCTCTTGCACTACAAATGTATTTAGGACATATACCTTTGGAGAATTTCACTAGATTGGTTTTCATCTGGACTAATCTTTGGGAATTATTTGGAGGTGTGTTGATTGCTATAGCAACTAGAGGGACACCATTGATAGTTGGGTGGAGGTCAGGGAGAGTACAAACCCTTCGCCCTTCAATGCACAGAATTGTCCTGCAATATAAAGAATTGTCCTTTCCCAAATGTCAGTAGTGCCCTTTTGTGCAATGCTTGGAGAGCATACATTCTGATTTGGAGAGCATATTTTCTGTTTTCTTCGTATGTACCAATGGTGAAACAGTGTCTTTAGGTTTTGAAGTCACTGAAAATTACTCCTCGTTGACCTTTTTATTCTGTTAGTTGATGTGATTATTTTGACAAGTTTTTAAAAAATATTTGGCAGAACTAACTCTATTACCTTTTGCAATCTACCTACTGTCTATTTGCATTTTAAAACTTCCCTTATTGCAACAGCTGTACAAAGGCCATTACAGATTAGGAGGAAAAAAGGAGACCGTATGTATGAACCAAATTAATGAAAGGCAAAAGGAAAATGTTTTTCTCAAGCTTTGTGCCCAGAAATGAATGAAATAATGTGTTGCTGAATCCAAATTGAACTGAAATATAACAGATAAAAATCTTATAAAAAGATATCCTACCTCTTGCCCCTAGAAGCTTAGATGTTAGGCAGATGTTTATGATTATTTCAACTAAGATAACAGTATAGGGTCTGGGTCTCTTGGCAAATCACCCAAAGTTTAGAGCAGTTTTCTCAATTAAAATTTACACTGCTAATCACATATGAAAGCAAATAATTTTATAGATAGAAGATGTTCAACCGGTATTTGTTGACATTTGTATGAATGAATAAGTGAATGAATGAATGAATGTTCCCTGTGGCTTTTATTAGCCAAGATCTGTGGCTCTAAGCCACAGCCAAGAGTAATTAAAGGTAGAATTGTTTTGGGGAAAACTTTGGTGGAAGTTATTTAAAATTAAAAGACAAGACAAAGTCAACATTTAAAAAATACTCCAAGGATAAAGTCTGAAAATAGATGATTTCTTCATCCCTCAAACCCAACCCATTTCCACAGCCCTGCTACATAATGTCTGCACTGAACTTTTGTCCAAGCACTTCTATATTTTTATACATCCTAGTTCCAACAATCCATTTTGGGGTCTGGGCCCTCCAACGAAAGCCACATGTCAACAGACTTTCTCCTTTTGGCCACCAGAGTGTTCCCTAAAATAATTGAACCCTGTGGGTTTTAAATATAGACCTGACTGATGTAACTTGATTACAATGACCAAGTTTGAATTCCAGCACAAATGCTATGTTTACAATGTCAGAGTATGGTTGGATTTTTAACAATAGATTTTAAAAGGTCTATTGAGGTTATCTGTGCCTCCTTAGCACTTTCTTTGAGTGCTTATCCACTCAACAGAAGGGCTAAGGTTTCACTTAGCTAGCCCCTTAGAATGAGGGCTTCAGGGGAACGGCTGGGGGGGGGGTGGTGGAAGGAGAGGTCACGGGATCATGGCATTGTCATACCTGCAGGGACTCCATTGGTGGAAATGCGCTCAGTCTACTCATTGCCCCTTACTTGATTTCCCCCTAAGGAATGGATACCTGATCGCTCCAATCCCACAGGGCAGTAGGTGGCGCAAATGGCCCCTCCTCACTCTTCACAGTGTCCTTGTAGTTTGCAGGGAGTGCTGAGAGATTGGTTATCTTCTCCCCTGACCCACGCTTACTAAAGAAAACTTTCCCCTTTTGCCCACCCATTATTTTTATTGTGGTAAAATATATATAACGTAAAATTTGCCATTGTAACCACTTTTAAGTGACATTAATTATATTCACAATGTTTATAACTGTCTCTATGATCTATTTCCAAAACCCTTGTGTTACCGGAAACATAAACTCCGTACCTATGAAGCAATTACTGTCTAGTCCCCTCTCCCTCCAGCCCCTGGTGACCTCCGTTTTTTGTCTTTTTTTTTTTTAAGATTTATTTATTTGACAGAGAGAGCGAGAGAAGGAACACAAGCAGGGCGAGTGGGAGAGGGAGAAGCAGGCTTCCCGCAGCGCAGGGAGCCCGATGCGGGGCTCGATCCCAGGACCCTGGGATCATGACCTGAGCCGAAGGCAGACGCTTAATGACTGAGCCACCCAGGCGCCCCGTTTTCTGTCTTTATGAATCTGCTTACTTCAGATATTTCATGTAGCATGAATCCGAACTTAATTCCTTGTTATGGCCCGACAGTATTCCACTGCATGTCTGTATCATATTTTGTTTATCTGTTCCTCTTTTGATGGGCACAGGCACAGGTTCTTTTCACCCCTTGGCTATTGTGAATAATGCTGTAGTGAACATTTCACATGCAAGTATTTGTTTGAACCCATTTTCACTTCTTTTGGGTATATACCCAGCAGTGGGATCACTGGACCATATCGTAATTCTATGTTTAACTTTTTGAGGAACCACCAAACTATAAATTTTTATTTATTCCCTTTTGGGAAAGGGATCATCTCCTCTTCTCCCCAAGTCTGGAGATGACCAGATGCATTATTGGAGCTTGCTGTGGATCTGCGTCTTATGTGTAAGCACTGCCCATTTGGGTGGGAGGGGCAAGTGCCCTATCTAGAGAACAGTTCATTTAGATCCAGACTAATACATAATACACAACTGTCCTGGAAACATTTTTTTCATATTTGTTTACTTTATGGAACATGCACTTTCCCTGTTCTGGGTGGAATTTAACTGTATTTATACAATAAGTTCACCAGTAACTGTTCTGGAAGGCAGGCATACTTTATACGAAAGTTGCTCAGAAGACTCGGTTGTAGGCCCAAGTCTACTGGCTCATAGCCTGTGCTCATTCCTTCGCACTGGGTCTCATGACTTTGGCTTCCTGAAGTTATAGGCTGTCAGAGTTGGAGAACGGGGCCACTGAGATCATGTAAAAAATCCCTCTTCCTTTTATAGATGAGAAAGATGAGTGATGTGCCATGCCCAAATTCACATTTCAAGCTAAAGACTGAGGTGGGGCTGAAATGAGGTCTGCAAACTCCTGGTCCAGTACTTTTTATATTAAATTCATCTCTTCTCAAAGCATGTGTGTTAGACTCATGGAACATTTATAAATGTTTCCAAAACTTTAAGTTTCATTTGAGAATACAGATGTTTATATCCATAGATGATTGAATTCACGCGTTAGTGCTTTGAAATAATCAAATTAAGAATTTTTATTTTAATCTAAAATTTTATTACTTAGAAATAAAAACACGTAGGAGAGAATTCTTTTCTCCTGAGATAGATTGTAAATACGACATTTTTACCTGTAAAAGATCTAATAAAAATATGGATGTAGAGCCTGGGTTTGGATCAGTTTAAGAATATGAAACTTTATGAAACCCAGGGTATTTTATATCTCTGAAAGTGTCACTGTAAGTAAAGAGGAATCAAATTTTTTTAAGTTCTCTGAAAATTTCTATTTAGAGTTGACAGGTTAATACAGAATGCTCAGTTAAATTTGAATTTCAGATAAACAATAAATAATTTTTTTCTAGTTAAAGTTTGTGTATGTAATATTTGGGACTTACACTAAAAATTTATTTATTGTTTATCTGATATTCAGATTTAGCTGTATATTATTTGCTAAATCTGGTAAACTTATTTCTATTATATTTCTAATTTTTGCCAATATTACTATTTTTTTAGAAGATTTTCATATTCTATTTAGATCATCCCCAGTTTAGGTGCAAGGTGTCACAAAATGAATAAAGCACCTCTTTCCCTGAAGGCATTGAGAGCAGCCCTGAACAGATAGAATTGTTGTGCTAAGTGCAGCTCTGAGGGCAAAGAGCAGAGGTGCGCAGCCAGCCCCGCGGTCCAGGGAAGGTTTCCACAGGGAACGATTGCTGGGCTCAAGTTTCACAGGTGAGAGAAAGTTAACCACGTGACGAGACATCCAAAGGGTGTTCAGGCAGATGCAGCGGCAGCAGTGGGCGCTACGAGGCATGAGTCAGCATGGTGTGTGTACGTTGAGGGTCTAGCGAGAGTCAGAGGGGCGAGAATGTTAAGTCTGCTCAGAGTTCTGCTTCAGACACACCATGCTGGGGTGACCTGGAGGGAGCATTTCAGGAGGATGGGACTGGTGGTAAGAAGGTCAGCATGGAGACTCCTGCAGTAGTCCACCTGGGACATGATGAGTCAGAACCAGGGTTACGATGATTGAGGAAGAAACAGACCAGACCAGATGTTCCAGAGATCAAAATCACCAGGCCTTGCTTGCTGATTAGATGTGGACATCACAAATAGCAGGTGATAACTACATAGGTATTTTCACTTCAGGACAATAGACTTGTGTATGTGGATGAAGTGCACACAGTTGTCAAAAGACCCTTCCCATGGTAATTAATAGGTGTATTAGTTTTCTTTCAGGTGGTTGTCTTGATTATATATATATGATGACCTTGATCACACACACCTGTTCACCAGGTAGGAAAGAATGGTCTAAGAAAAAGACAGTGGTACTTATTTTCTTAATATTCGTTCCTCAAAATTCTCTCTAGGTTGTAGGGTCTAATTTATCTCTGTCGGTCCTTGTGGCCTCATCCATCTGCCATTTTGTTCCCCTCTGATAGTAGCAACAAGCCTTCCATGAAAACCACAGAAGTTCACATAGGTTTTCATCCACTCTTTCTGCAGGACGCTGACCACTTCATAGGTGGCACATCCATCTTTCACTGAGATCTTTCTGGATCCATTGTTCGGCTGCAATCTCCTCGAAAAAATGCATGCTCAGACATCTATTTTTAAGTTCAAAACCATTACATGAAACAGCAACTTTGCACAGAATTCCCACGTTCCCAGGAAATAGGCCTGCACTATGAAACCAGCTGGACAAACACATCAGCTTCTATACCTGTTTTTATAACAGGTTTCAGATCTTGGCTGGTTTATGACTTTTTATCTAACCCTTGGGGCATTCGATTTTCTCTGCTGGCCCCAGTGAAGTTGCTCTTTCTCAAACCACCTGAATCCTGGCCCAGTGATTCATTTTGGTCTGAGATACCTTCCAAAACCTTTATGTCTAATACCTCTCTTCCAGGACTTCATTCCGCTCTGGATGTGCATGTTCTCTAGAGGTCTCTTTCAGGTCTCAAGCTTTTTCTTGCCCACTCCTCTCTGTCCAATTAATTCAGTTCTTTTCAGTTGGCTGTATGCTGCAAAATGTTCTACATCAAATCTTCCTGCCTTCTCTAGAGATCTGCCCAGGCTTGCTGCTTTTCTCACATGTCCTCTCTACCACCATCCACTTCCCTTCATACTTCTCTCTGGATCTTAGACAGCATCTATTGTCAGACATATTTTCTCTCAAAAGCTATTTTTAAGTCCATTTTATTTTGGTATTTTAGCACACGTGTCTGTGTGTGTGTGTGTGTGTGTGTGTACGTATGACCACTGGTTAAATCAAAATATGGATATAGAACATTACTGACTGATAAGACTTTTGACAACAAGAAAAAATGTTCTAGGGGAGCCTGGGTGGCTTAGTCGGTTAAATGTCTGCCTTCGGCTCAGGTCATGATCCCAAGGTTCTGGGATCGAGCCCTCCATCGGGCTCCTTGCTCAGCGGGGAGCCTGCTTCTCCCTCTCTGTCTCTTCCTGCTGCTCCCCCTGCTTGTACTCTCTCTCTCTCAAATAAATAAAAAATCTTAAAAAAAAAAAAAAGAAAAAGTGTTCTATTCTGTACTGTCCAGTATAGTCGTCACATGCTGCTGTTGAACGTTTGAAATGTGGATGGTGTGGCTGAGAAAAGGAACCTCTCGTTTTGTAAATTTTTAAAATCCAGGGTCCTGGGATCGAGTCCCGCATCGGGCTCCCTGCTCGGCGGGAAGCCTGCTTCTCCCTCTCCCACTCCCTCTGCTTGTGTTCCCTCTCTCGCTGTGTCTCTCTCTCTGTCAAATAAATAAATAAAATCTTTAAAAGAAAATTTTTTTTAGTGTATTTAAATAGCCACATATGGAAAAAAAAAAAAATAGCCACGTATGGAGACTGTACTATACTGCACAGCTCAGATATAAGACTTTTCCATCACCCCCAAACTTCCTTAATTCCTCTTTCCAGTGCATCCCCTCCCAGCCCTACTCAGCAAGCATTACTGATGTCGAATTTTCTTATTTAGAACTTCTTATGAGTCAAGTCACATTGCTTGTCTTCTTTTATGTCTGGCTTTTTAAAACAGTTTTATTGACATATAATTCACATACCATCCAATACGCATATTGAAAATGTACAGTTCAGTGGTTTTTACTATCTTCAGAGATATGTGTGGGTCTGGCTTCTTTTGCTCAACATAATGTTTTAAAATTCATCCATATGTAATTGCATGTAATAGCTGTTCATTTTTATGTATTTTCCGTCATAGTAG
Organism: Leptonychotes weddellii; assembly: GCF_054177405.1. Lineage (NCBI taxonomy): Eukaryota > Metazoa > Chordata > Mammalia > Carnivora > Phocidae > Leptonychotes > Leptonychotes weddellii. The sequence continues at coordinate 58,376,003 of NC_138374.1, forward strand.
AAACCTTAATGTAAATTACTGTTACTGTAGCCCATGTAATCTACGTGTCTAGTATTTGAATGAGCAGGATTTTGGAATCAGAAACAGCTGTGGTCAGTGCCCCTGTTGCCCATGGAAATCTTTGCTGATGTTTGATTTTCTTTGCTGCCCTGGTCAAGTATTAGGGCTCGCCCCACAACTTGTTTTGGTCACTCTCACAATAACAAAAGGCCTCTGGTCACTCTGTCACAAGGAGACTCTCATTTAGGAAATTAACAGGCTTTTTCAATAATAATAATAATAATAATAATAATAATAATAAAAACTTGGAACTTCATAAAAGTTAAAGCCTTTTTTCTCCTTCCAGCTGGAGCCCGACTGGAAGCTTGGGGCTGGTGACAGGAGCATGGAGTTGGGGCCCCACTTTCTCACTGGGCATTTAGCCTCCCTCCCCCACTAGCTCATCCAGCCTCCAGCTGCTCTGCGGTTGGAGCAGGTGGAGGGAGCAGAGACCGGACTGATCGCTGATGTCATCTGGAGAGGGTCCCCTCTGGCTGTTAAGGAATTGAAAAGTTCTCCTTTTTGTGCTTTGCACATGCTTAAAGCTGCTGCGTCCCTCTGCCCTTTTTAGGGGCCCCCTTCTGAAAACATTCAGCTGTTCTTCCCCCGACACAGGCTGGCCTCTCATTTTTCTTCCCTCAGCCTCTGGGGTATGGGAGGCACTCTTGGACCGGATGCTGGGTAGCTGCAGACAGACTGTTCTCATTCCTGAGGCCCACAGCTGATCACAAGCGACACCCGGGCACTTCGGCCCTGCTGCAGGTGCCCTGGGGAATCGTAGGCACCTGCCAGGCAGTCCGGTTCCTTCTTTCTCCTGCCTGCTGCCTCCTGGCCCTTGCGTGGACATGCACGCAGCTTCTGGAACCCCAGACTACCGAGGAAATTCCTTGACTCTGCTCTCGCAGTCATTGGTAGGGGCGGTGGGGGTACTCGGAGCATGCCGACGTCTGGAGGGATTCCTGTCGGCTCTTCTAAGCTCTCATGGTCTGAGGTGAGCAGTCAACTGAGGTCACAGAACTGGCTCTCAGACGTGATGCTGCCTTCGCAGATGTTTGCAGATGCTGCTGCTGCATCTGATACCTCGCTCTGCAAGGTGGACGCGCTCGGCCCGCCCCCCGGCTTTTTATGCCCTCAGCCAAATGGGAGATTGAAGCAGTCTCACTTTAACATCTTGTTAAACGTGCATATGATTTTGGCAGCATTACACCATTGACCTTGCTCTTGTGGTCCATCCTGTATAGGAGAGAAGGCATATTCATTTCAACCCTACCCACCTTCCCAAACCCATTCCTTCACAGTGGCATCCTTCCTTGATCTCACAAGGTTGTCTCCCCCAGAAATCGTACAGCTCCTTGTTTGTACCACCTTTTCTGTTTGTAATTACTTAAGAGATCTTTTACTGTAGTTATTTGCGAGTATGTCTTGTGTTTGTTGAATTGCACTGAAGATCGATCATTATATAAATAACCTTGTACGCTTCTGAGAAACACTCAGGAGTTGTGCATTCCCGTCATGTGCTGGAGTCTACACCGCCTGACAATGAGGAGTACATTCAACAGCTGAACTCAGGGGGGCTACAGGACAGTGCCTCCCTGCCCAGCAGGGGTAGGTGTGGGAATTTGCTGAGAACGGATTGAATCTCTTTAGCAGAACAGGTCTCTTATAGGCATGTTTTTACATGATGAACGGAAATGTTGCTGAGCTAAAATGCCATTTTTTTCTTGTGCTGTAAGAATAATAGAAACCATCTTTTTCAAATTGCAAATGTTTTCAAAATTGGGGCAAGATAATAGTGCTTATTATCCTTTTGTGCTCAATTTTATTATGAATTATATAGCACCTGAGAGTATATTTTAGTTTATTTATTAAACATCCCTAAAATACTCTTGCATTGGGGTGCCTGGGTGACTCAGTCATTAAGCGTCTGCCTTCGGCTCAGGTCATGATCCCAGGGTGCTGGGATCGAGCCCCTCAGCGGGCTCCTTGCTCAGCAGGAAGCCTGCTTCTCCCTCTCCCACTCCCCCTGTTTGTGTTCCCTCTCTTGCTGTGTCTCTCTCTGTCAAATAAATAAATAAAATCTTTAAAAATATACTCTTGCATCATTCTGAATAAAACATTTCCAGCTCCTTTTCATCTGAAATAAACTTGCTTTGCTTTTATACTTTTGCAGGATTATATGTTTATTTCATTTTGCAGAACCTTGTAGATTTCCCTAAAGTTAATGGGATATTTCATGGTAAATGATACTATTCTGGAATTCAAGAGATGGGTCTTAGAGATTTTTATATTGTCTCCATAGAGAAGAGATATTTCTTCATGACTATGATAGGAAGTAGATGTAAAATTTGTCAGAGTAATAAAGATTTTATCTGTATCTTTTCAAAACTTGTTTGTAGAGCTTTACCTGAGGTACTTGGCACGGAAGTGTAACAGGTACTCACATAAAGCAACATGGCAGCCACCGGTTTCACATGTCACGAGTTCTTCACTTGTGTGGCATGTGGCTCAACATCACAAGAGGAAATAGACTTCTTTTATGAACTCAATGTCCTTTCTACTAAATTGGCCAAAATAAAGGCTTCATTCAAGGTCATAAAACTTCAGTGAGAAAGAAGTGGTGGGGCGCCTGGGTGGCTCAGTCGTTAAGCGTCTGCCTTCGGCTCAGGTCATGATCCCAGGGTCCTGGGATCGAGTCCCGTGTCGGGCTCCCTGCTCTGCGGGGAGCCTGCTTCTCCCTCTCCCACTCCCCCTGTTTGTGTTCCCTCTCTCTCTGTGTCTCTCTCTGTCAAATAAATAAATAAAATCTTAAAAAAAAAAAAGTGGCTAGAATTGCTATAATCCCCTCTTATAAAAGGGCTTAAGATTAGTACAATGGAAAGGTGATCATTATTTTGTGCTTCACATTTCAGTTTTGTACACTCAGATTTTACTGTTCCACAAACTGGGGAGAAAGATGATTAATGAGGACACTTCGTGGATGATCCATCCTTTTATTGATTTGTTAATTCTTTCAATTTTTTATTGTGTTTCTATTAGGTACAAGATACTGTGCCGGGTGGGAATAAAAGATAAATGAGGTATGGAATCCGTCCTCAGGTGACTTTACAGAGAAATAATATATGCACATTAAAATAATCAGAATCCTAAATAGAAAGTCTTGGTTGTCATTAGAAAGGTAAAATCAATTAGTTGCATGTTTGTTGCACATTTTCTGTGTGCTGGGTGCCATCATCAGCAATGAGGACATCATGGTGAGAACACGGTGTCCGTGTTCAGGGAGCTGTTCTGGCTTAACCTCCCCAATAGCTGGGTAGTAATGGGCAGTGAGATTTTTAACACTTGCACAGTTCATTGACCTGGTGGTTGCAATAATCTCTCCAAATGCTTCCTAACTAGCAGCCAAGAGGAGTCACCCTCCTCACGTGCCTTCTCAGCTTCATTTTTCGGGCTCTTTTCTCTCTTGGGTCTTCTCTGGTGCTTAGAAGCATTTTAGAGATTCAAAAGTAGTTTCTCTTTAAGCAAAATTGTAGGATCCATTAAAAGGAGACAGTACACAGCTGAGATTAATTGCCTTGGCTCTTAATCTTTTTTTTTTTAAATCAGGCACTTCTTTTTTTTTTAAAGATTTTATTTATTTATTTGAGACAGAGAGAATGAGAGAGACAGAGAGCACATGAGAGGGGGGAGGGTCAGAGGGAGAAGCAGGCTCCCCGCCGAGCAGGGAGCCCGATGCGGGACTCGATCCAGGGACTCCAGGATCATGACCTGAGCCGAAGGCAGTTGCTTAACCAACTGAGCCACCCAGGCGCCCTTAAATCAGGCACTTCTACAGTACTTACTGAAATAAACGTGTTACAAATATTAACTCATCTCCATAAGAACCTCATGAGTAGTTTCTTTTTTGTCCGCATTTCAGCATTCTAGAAGTGTGAAAACTGAGGCACAGAGAGGTTAGGTCATGTGTCTGCGGCCATTCTTCTAGCAAGTGGTCACTCTGGGAATCAAGCTCAGGCAGTCTGGATCTGGAGTCTGGGCTCATCTCCAGGACCCCAGGACCTCAGGGCATCTTTTTTTTTTTTTCTCTTCAGTTTTATTGAACTATAACTGACATATAACTTTGTATTTATTTAAGGCATACAACCTGATTTGACATATGAATATATTATGAAATGCTTGCCGCAAGTTCAGTTAACCTCCATCACCTTGTATAATTAAAAACAATTTTTTTTTTCTCCTGACAAGAACTGTTAGAGCTATTCTCTTAGCAGCTTCCACTTCTGAATTCATTTGTGTTCAGACTTACCAAGGCTGGAAAGGTTGGCACCGGGTGCCCCTCCCCCAACTGGGGTCTGGTTGTCTTCCGGGGTCCCCCATGCCCACCCTTCCTGAGTGTTCGAGGCAGATCACCTCCAAACTGGTCCTTTCTCCCCAAGGCTGCTCCATTAGAAGGGCTGCTTTTGTGGTTGATGATGTTGTTCTTGTTCCATGCACACACAAGAGCCAGCGAGAGAGCAGAATGCATCCTTAATAGCCCAACGACTTTCTCTAGCACAGAGCAGCTTAGCATTTCTGTTTAGGATGCCATGACCGGAAAGTACAGTTATTGCTCACCAGTTGTAGTTTTCAGATTGAAGCCTATTTACCTTTGAACTGTAAACATAGCATAACTGTTTCTCTTTTCCAGGTTAGAAAAACAAAATAGTCTGTGTAAGAAAATTCACAGAGGGTGATAACCGCTTTATCTTATCTCTTCCCAACTCTGCAAGTTGGTGTAGTCTAATGGCTAAAACAACCCCTAAATTTGACCCAGTAAAAGTTTATTTCCTGTTCACATCACAGTCCAGTGTGGCCTGGCGGCGGGGGCGGGGGCGTGCAGTTATTTGGAGTCTAGGCCCCTTCCGGTTTGGAGCTCCACCTCTCCCAGGCCCTTGGAGTCCTTTAGTGGATCCTTGGTAACTGGTCAACAGCCATTAGAAGAGAGGGACAGAGGGAGAGGGACAAAGGTTGTGTGGAAGTTTTTAAGGGCCAGGCTTTGAGGTGCCATATGTCTCATCAGTCTGCGTCCCTTCCGATGTCGGTGACATTGCTTCACCTAGCTGCAAGGAGGCTGGGAAAGGAAGTCAAGGTATGTGGCCGACAGAAGACTGGACATCGTGTGGAGAATCACTGGGCCGTTTCCGCTGCACCAACCAAAGTTTGATATTCAAAAAAATGTTTTTCCCTTTCTGTCCTCCTTCCCTGCCTTCCTTCCAACAAATATTTAGTGAGAGCCTCCTATTAAGCGTCAAGCACTCTAAGCTCTGTGGAGTACAGTTGTGAAAAAAACACATATTACCCTTCTGTTGGAGTTTACAACCTGGTATAAACACGTTAGACTTAGTCCTTTGAAGGGAGGTGTGTGGTGCCTGAAACCTGCAGCGGAAGGAGCTTACTTTGTCAGGATGTCAGGAATGTGGAACTTTAGGGCATCTTCCCATATCCTGACCCCTGAGGGATGAGGAGGCATCATCCAGCCGAAGGGTGGAGGTTGGAGGGCTACAGCAAGGCCTGGCAGAAGGCCAGAGTGCCTGGAACATGTGCAAGATGAAGCTGAAAGGGAGGTGGGGGTCAGAGCACATGGCCCGTGACGAAAGGCTGGTGAGAGAAGCTTCCATCTGGTGGGTGCTGGTGCCCTTCACTTAGCTAAGAAACAGTGGCAGACCGGTGGGGAGGGGGCATATCATGTGTTTACTTTTGGACGTTGTTCAGTTGAAGACATCCAAGGGAAGAGGTCAGATAGACGGAGAGAGCAGGAGGGAGAGGGGGAAAGAGGGAAAGGACCAATGGCAAGTAAATCAGCCAAGGCTGTTCTGTATTCATCTTTTACTTAATCAGCAGAGAACGCAGTTGTTGGTTTTAGCAAGTTGCACACGAGTTGGCCAGGCTTACCCACAATGTGATATGTGAGGGATGTTTGCAGCAAGTTCATTTCAAAAAGGAACTGTGAATCCCAACTGATGAGAAAGGTTAAAATCAACTATGATTTTCTCTTGGTCTTTCTAGAACCGGAGAAGTTGATTTGGGAGTTTTCATTTATTCATACTTTATTTGTGAAGTTTCATAAACTGAACTCTCAAGCAATGCAGAGTGAGGCTACATGGCTACAGGAGTAAAGAGAGCCTTGAAAAAAAATCAAACTGAAGAAACAGGGGGGAGAAATCAGCTGCAGTGCTCCCCGAGGCTATAGTGCTGTCTCATTTCAGGAAAAAGGAATTTGAACCCAGCTGGCAACTTGCAGTAAGGATTTTACTTTGCCTTCCTTCGTAGATATATTGACATCACTGCCTGCTTAATGAGGACAACAGTGTCAGGCAAAAGCCACATAATAATAACATTGCTCCATGCCTGTTTGTTTTCTGAACTCCTTACTGTTGCTAATTAGTTAATGTACCCAGTGTTATTAGCTGATCTCAGAAGCACATCTGAGAAGGTGGAGTCTGCCCAGAAGGATCTGAGTTAGTGCAGAAGCCTGGCTGGGGGCAAAAAGGGAAGAAAGAAAGAAAGAGAAGAAGCCCCAGCTATTGGAGGAATGTGTCACCATCAGCCCCAGCAACTGACGTGATCTACTTGCGCAATGGGGGGAGATGTCTCACCACACTGCAATTTATTCTCTGAAGGAGCTTATAGGCTGTTGCCTTCGTTCCTTTTTAGCCACTCCTCCAGAGCCCTGCCTTGTCTGAGCCGCACAGCTGATTGCTGGAATATAATGGCAAAGTTCAAAGTTGAGGGAATGTTTCAAAAGAGGGGGAGTCCCCGATTCTCTTGCCTTCTTCAGATTAATTCTAGAGAAGCTGGGAATAAAGTAGAAAAAAAACCCCAAAAAACGATCCTGCAGGGGGTGTGCTGGGAAGTGAGTTGCCTGAACAGATGGTGGGGGGGCTGCGGGTAAGAAGCAACAAAAGTTATTGATCTTCCATGGCACGAAGAGCAGTGTGGGAGGGATGGGGGGCGGTCATAGGGAGGGAGCCTCCTGGACCCGTCCTTTGCAGAGGCAGGACAGATATGCTGGAAAAGAGCAAAGCAATACAGAAACACATGAAACAGGTGACTTTAGATATGCCCTCCCAATATTTGTTAACTCTCCAGAAGGCAAGTTCTCTGCTAGATGGTAGCTCTGCCACTCCCCAGCCAAGGGGCATTGGGAAAGTAATTACTCTTTAGCCTCAGTTTACTCAGTTTGGGAAACAGGAATTATAACACCTACCTTACGTGACTTTGGTATAGATTTGTTAGATAAATTATGTAAATCCTGCTCCCTGGTGAGTTCTTCATACACACTAATGAATATGTGAATGAAGGAATAGAATGGTTAACAGAGTGTCTGGCACATAATAAATGCTCATTTAATGGATCAATAATTATTGTGGTATTTTTTAGGAAGCCGTTAGAGAAAGTGGAAGAAATCTCTTCCCTTGTAACCTAATGCTTGGCTATAACCCTTGCAACTTTGCTCACTGACATATCGAGGAAGAGATGGTTGGGTAATTTGCATCCTTACAATTCTGTAGAAGGGAATAAATTTGAATTATTAGCATTTTGCTCCCTCAGTTGCTTCAAGGTGTTTGGAGAGAAGCCAAAGATAAGAGTGTAGAGGCACCACACACTTAAGGAGAAAGTCAGTTTTCAGTGGGATTTTTATATGAGGGACACACAACTTGGCACCCGGGAATAAATGAAGTCATGCAGGTTAGAGAAGTGGCCTGAGAGAAAGCAGAAGTTTAACTAATTTGTTTACTCAGGCGTGGAATGGGGGGAGAGTGACTGCGACCTCCATGTGATAAAAAAGAGTAGAAAACCTAGAGGGCCCTCAGTGAATTCCTTTCTGAAAGTTAACATAGAAAATGCAGGAACAATCATGCATTTCCATTTACAGTGCAATCATTTAGAGATTTACTGAACAAAAAGTCTACTATGGTTGATTAGTTTGGTCGAAGCAAACATTAAGCAGCTTGTTTTTCTTGCTGTAATTCATCCAGGATATGAAGTATGGTGGCAAAAACAGCAAGTGAGAAAAAGACAAGGTATTGAAAAAATGTATTAAATATCTGCTTTAAAACAGGTACTATGCTAGTTACTTTATAAGAGTTACCTAATTGAAGTATCATAATAACCCAGGGGTATATAAAACACGGTCAGTCTGACTCTAAAATCAATCCTTTTCTATAACTTCTATAGTGAATAAACCTCCATTATCATCTAGGGATCAGCAAACTATAATGCATGGGCCAAACCTGGCCCCTGCCTTTTTTTGTAAATAAAGTTTTATTGGAACACAGCGATGTCCATTTATTTACAAATCGTGTGTGACTGCTTTCATACTACAAAAAAGCAGGGTGCAGTAGTTGTGGCAGTGAATGTATGGCCTAAGATACTTGCTATCTGGCTCTTTATGAAATAAAGTCTGATGTTTACTATTTCCTGTACTGACACTTTGGGCAAGGTCCCTTATGAGACAGTATCTTCAGTTGTAAAACACAGTTGATGCAAGCCTTGTCTATATTTACAGATTTGTTGTAAGAAACTAATCTCTTATATATGAAAATTGTATAGAAACAAATGTCTGTCTACCTTGTAGTACCAGTTTTAGTTTTTATTAAGCTATTAATATGCTATTAAGAGAATGCTAATAAGAGAATTTTCAAATATACCAAAAAAATGCTATTAAGAGAATTTTCAAATATACAAAAATTTGAAAGAACCATACAATGAATGCCCATATTCCCACTGCCTAGAGGCCACAATTAACATTATTCTGTATTTGTTTTATTACCTATGTATCTGTCTGCCAATCTATCCATCCATTATTCCATCTTATTTTTTATGCATTTCAAAGTAAGGTGTGCACATCAGTTTAACTGGCAATCAATATGTGTTTACTTTTTTTTTTTTTTTTAGGTAAAATGTACATACTGTGGCATGCACAGACTTAAGTGTACCCTTTGATGAATTTTTACAAGGGACCCTTGTTGAGATATAAAACATAATGATCACCCCAGAAAATTCCCTCATGCCCCTTCTCAGTCATTTCCCATCTCATCCCTACTTCCAACAGGCAACCACTGTTCTGATCTTTCTCACTTAGCATAATGTGTGTGAGATTCTGTGAGTTATGTATAACAGCGGTTGGTTGCTTTTTGTTGCTGAGTAATATGAATTGTATGAATGCACCAGTTTATTCATTCATCTGTTGATCCACACCTAGGCTGTCCCTGGTTTTGAGTTATTATGACTAAATCTGTGAACATTATTGTACAAGTATTTTGTGAACATATGCTTTCTTATCTCTTGTGTAAATGTCTGGGAGTGAAATTGTTGAGTCATAGTGTGGTTTTATAAGAAACTGCCAAAGTAATTGTACAGTTTCACCCCTTTCTCCCATCCCCCAGCAATGTATTAGAGTTCTGGTGGTTTCACATTCTTGCCAACATTTGGTTTGTGTCTGTCTTTTTAACTTTACCGTTCCCAGTTGGATGGTATTTGGTATCTCGTGGTGGATTTAATTTGTATTGCCCTGATAACTAATAATGATAAGCAGCCTTTTATGTGTTGGTCATTTATAAGTATCTGGTAAGATAGAAGTTGAGTTACTTCTAGTGTATAGTGTGAAGTGGGAATAGAGGCTCATTATTATCCATATGGCTCTGCAGTTGTTCTGCACAATTTGTTCAAAAGACTTTCTTCTCTCAATTGAATTGCTTTGTACCTTTATTATAAATAAATCAAAGATGTAAGTGTAGGTCTATTTCTGTTCCATTGATCTGTCTGTCTACTTTAACACCAGTACCATACTCTCTTGATTATTGTGGTTTTATAATAAATCTTAAGGTAGTAGGGTAAGTCTTCCAACTTGGTTTTTATTTTTCAAGATTGCTTTGGATGTTTTAGGTCCTTTTTATTCTATTACAAATTTTTGAATAAGCTTGTCTATTAAAAAAACTGGGTGAAGTTATGATTGGGAATTCATTGAATCTGTAGATCTGAGGAAAATGGACATTTTAACAATGTTGGGACTTTTAACCCATGAATGTGGTATATCTCTACATTTATCTAGATCTTCTTTAATTTCTCAGCAATGATTTCAATATAGTTTAATTGTGGAGGTCTTGCATGTCTTTCATTAAATTTATTCCTAAGTAGGGGCTCCTGGCTGGCTCAGTCAGTGGAGCATGTGACTCCTGATCTTAGGGTTGTGTGTTCACGCCCCATGTTGAGTGTAGAGATTACTTTAAAAAATTATTCTGAGGTATTTAGTGATTTTTTGGTGCTTTCAAAAGGAGGATTTTTCTTTTTTCTTTCTTTTTTTTCCTTGAATTTTATTTTCCAATTGTTTGCAGCCAGCATATAAAATATAGTTGATTTTTGTATGTAGATCTTGTATCCTAAAACCAAGCTAAAGTCACTTATTCTAGTTGTTTTGTACATTCCTAAGGATCTTTCTATGGAAACAATCATGTCATCTGTGAAGAGTCCATTTTATGCTTACTTTCCAATCTTTATGACTTTATTTCTTTTCTTTAACTATTTATTCTGGCTAAGATCTCCTGTATGATGTTGAATAGACGTGGTAAGAGGGAACATGCTTACTTTGTTCTTACTCTTAGTAGGACAGCATTCAGTATTTTACCATTATATATGATAGCTTTTGTAGGTCTTTCATAGACTTTTTTTTTTATCAGATTGAGAAAATTTTCTTCTAATTCCTAACTTGGTGAATTTTTAAAAAATATCATAAGGGTGGGGCGCCTGGGTGGCTCAGTTGTTAAGCGTCTGCCTTCAGCTCAGGTCATGATCCCCTGGGTCCTGGGATCGAGCCCCACATCAGGCTCCCTGCTCTGCAGGAAGCCTGCTTCTCCCTCTCCCACTCCCCCTGCTTGTGTTCCCTCCCTGGTTGTCTCTCTCTCTGTCAAATAAATAAATAAAATCTTTAAAAAATATATATCATAAGGGTGTTTAATTTTGTCAAATGAATTGTCTGCCTTTGTTAAAATAGTCATTGATTTTTTTTTTTCTTTATTGGATATTGTGACGCATTGTTTTCATTGACTTTTATGAAGTTTAAATCAAGTTTGCATTCTTGGAATAAACAAATTCTATTGCTAAATTTGATTTTGCTAATATTTTCTAAATCATTTTGCATATATCTTGATGAGAGATGATTTTGTATATTGTTAATTTCTTTGTTAGACTTCGGTATTAAGATTATGCTGGCCTCATAAACTGAGTTCAAGTGTCTCTATCTCCTCTATCTTCTGAAAGACTTGGTGTGATATATACACATATTCATTGAAATATAGTTGACGCACAGTGTTACATTAGTTTCAGAAGTATAACAGTGATTGAACAAGTCTGTACATTATGCTGTGTTCACAAGTACAGCTCCCACCTGTTACCATACAACACTATTACAATACCATTGACTGTAACCTGTGCTGTAACTTTTATCCCCAAGACTTATTCATTCCATAACTGAAAACCTGTATCTCCCACTCCCCTTCACCCATCTGGCAGTCATCAGTTCTCTGTTTTTTATGGGTCTATTTCTGCTTTTTGTTTGTTTACTCACTTGATTTGTTGATTAGATTCCACATATAAGTGAAGCCATATAGTATTTGTCTTTCTCTGTCTGACTTATTTCACTTAGCATAATGCCCTAGACGTAGGTGTGTGTGTGTTTGTGTATGTGTGTGTATCTTACATCTTCTTTATTCATTCATCTATTGATGGACACTTGAATTGCTTCCATATCTTGGCTATCATAAATAATGCTGCAGTAAACATAGGGGTGCATATATTTTTTTGAATTAGTGTTTTTGTATTATTTGAGTAAATACTGAGTAATGGAATTACTGGATCATATGGTAGTTGTATTTTTAACTTTTTGAGGAACCTCACACTGTTTTCCACAGTGGCTGTACCAACTAAGATTCCCACCAACAGTGTACGAGGGTTCCTTTTTCTCTACATCCTTTCCAGCACTTGTTATTTCTTGTCTTTTTTATTCTAGGCATTCTGACACATGTAGGGTGATATGTCATAGTATTTTTATTTATTTATTTATTTTCCTTTTATTTTTTAAAAATTTTATTGTATTATGTTAATCACCATACATTTCATCATTTGTTTTTGACATAGTGTTCCATGATTCATTGTTTGCGTATAACACCCAGTGCTCCATTCAATACATGCCCTCTTTAATACACATCACCAGGCTAACCCATCCCCCGACCCCCCTCCCCTCTAGAACCCTCAGTTTGTTTCTAAGAGTCCATAGTCTCTCATGGTTCATCTCCCCCTCCAATTTCTCCCCCTTTATTTTTCACTTCCTACTATCTTCTTCTTTTTTTTTCTTTTAACATATAATGTATTTGTTTCAGAGGTACAGGTCTGTGATTCATGAGTCTTACACAATTCACAGCGCTCACCATAGCACATACACTCCCCAGTGTCTATCACCCAGTCACCCCATCCCTCCCACC
>NC_138374.1:58389056-58404227 GCF_054177405.1 Leptonychotes weddellii
AATCATCATTCTGAACTCTAGTTCTGACATCTTACTAATGTCTGTATTGATTAGGTCCCTGGCAGTCGGTACTGCCTCTTGTTCTTTTTTTTGAGGTGAGTTTTTCCATCTTGTCATTTTGTCCAGAGAATAGATGAATGAGAGAACAAAATGCTAACAGGGTAACAATGACCCCAGAAAAATATACACTAAACAAATCAGAAGAGACCTGAAATGAGGGGAAAAGAAAGGGAAAGAACAAAAAAAGAAAAAGAAGGAAAAAAAGAAGAATATGACCAGATATGATCAGGCTGGTGAATAGATCAGTGTCACACACTAGATTTTGGGCCTATTTTGGTCTGTTAGAAGAAACTGCCTCCCCAAATTTTTTTAAAGAAAGAAAACTTATATATGTACAAAAATAAGGGTAAATACGATGAAGGAATGGAATATGACTGTAAAGATGGAAATTAGAAAAGATTTTATAAAAGGAATTGATAAGATCAGAAGTTAGTTAAAAAAAGAAAGAAGAGAAATTTAAAAAAAAACAAAAAATAGGGAGAGAATGTGATCAGGCAGGAGACTAGAACAAAGCCATACACTAGATATTTAGGGTATATTTCGGCCTGTTAGAAGAAACTGTATCCCAAAATTTTAAAGAGAGAACAATTTATATATATATATATACCAAAAATAAGGTTGACTACAATGAAGGGATAGAATATGACTCTAAAAATGAAAAATAAAAAAGAATTTTTAAGAACGGATTGATAAGATGTTGGTTGAAAAAGTGGAAAATAAAAATTCAAAAAAAAATAGATAAAGAAAATTTAAAAAATTAACTTTGAAAGACTGAAGAATCAGGGGGGGGAAAAGCCATGAATTCTATGTGCAGTATTCCACTAGTGCTGGAGTTCTGCCATTCTCATTGATCGGTAAACTTGGTCTTGGCGGGCTGTTCTTGCTGATCTTCTGGGGGAGGGTCCTGTTGCTGTGTTTCCCATATGTCTTTGCCGGAGGCAGAATTGCCCCACCCTTGCCGTTCAGGGCTCAGTAATCTGCTCGGGTTTGCTCTCGGGAGCTTTTGTTCCCTGTAAGCTTTCGTACAGCTTTGGAGGACAAGAGTGCAAATGGCGGCCTCCCAATCTCCGCCCTGGAGGAGCCGAGAACTCGGGGCTCCACTCCTCAGTGCGCCCCCAGAGAAAAGCAGTCAATCCCTCCCGTCTCCATGGTCTCCAGCCGCACTCCGTGCTCACCCGGCCTGTGATCGAGACTTTCTATCTCTGGCACCCGACCCCGTGTGGAGTCTCCAAACCCAGCAGATCCCTGTGGTACGCTCCTACGCCGCTCCTCCTGGGGAGGAAGGGGAGTCTCCCTGGATCTGCCACGTGTTGGGTCCTTGCTGGAAGAGCAGTGGCCTGACTGTGCTGCAGATCACGGTTTATGGCAACCCTGAGCTGAGAGCTCGCGCCTCGGCTCTGTCTCTGCAGCTGGCTTCCCCGCTCCGATACCTGGAAGCTCTGCAACACTCAGGCACCCCCAGTCTTTCTGTGACCCCGAGGGTCCTGAGACCACACTGTCCCGCGAGGGTTCCACCCCCCGCTTAGCCACTGAAGTGACGTCCCTCAGCAGAGCCGACTTCTAAAAGTTCCAATTTTGTGTTCAGTGGCTCTATCACTTGTCAGAAGCGGCTGACGGAGGCCCCCTCCCCTGCCGTCTATCCTCCCTAATATCGCCTCGGATTCACTTCTCCGCACATCCTATCTTCCAGAAAGTGGTCGCTTTTCTGTTCAGAGTTGTTGCTCTTCTTTTCTTCGATCTCCTGTTGAGTTTGTAGGTGTTCAGAATGGTTTGATCCCTATCTAGCTGAATTCCCGGGACCAGATGAAATTTAGGTCCTCTACTCCTCTGCCATCTTCCTCCCGGAACCCTGTCATAGTATTTTTGATGTGCTTTTCCCTGGTTATGGGTGATATTGAACATCTTTTCATGTGTTTGTTAACTATCTGGATGTCTTGTTTGGAAAAATGTCTATTCAGGTCCTCTGCCCATTTTTTAATTGGATTATTTGGGGGTTTTTTGGTGTTGAGTTTGATAAGTTCTTTCTATATTTTGGATGTTAACTCCTTATTAGACATATTATTTGTGAATATCATCTTCCATTCACTAGGTTGCCTTTTCATTTTGGTGCTGGTTTCCTTCGCTGTGCAAAAGCTTTTTATTTTGGTGAGGTCCCAATACTTCATTTTTGCTTTTGTTTCCCTTGACTGAGGAGACCTACCTAGAAGAATGTTGCTAAGGCCAGTGTCAAAGAGATTACTGCCTATGTTCTCTTAGAGGAGTTTTATGGTTTCAGGTTTCTAATCCATCTTGAGTTTATTTTTGTGTGTGGTGTAAGAAAGTGGTCCAGTTTCATTCTTTTCCATATAGTTGTCCAGTTTTCCCAGTACCATTTATTGAAGAGACTATCTTCCCCGTGAATATTCTTTCTTCCTTTGTCCTAGATTAATTGGGTTTATTTCTGGGCTCTCTGTCCCCGCTGATCAACATGTCTATTTTTGTGCCAGCAGCATACTGTTTTGATTACTACTGCTTTGTAGTATATCTTGAAATCTGGAATTGTGGTGCTTCCAGCTTTGTTCTTCTTTCCCAAGATTGCTTTGGTATTGGAGGTCTTTTGTGGTTCCACAGAAATTTTAGGAATATTTGTTCTAGTTCTGTGAAAAATGCTGTTGGTATTTTGATAGAGATTGCATTGAATTTGCAGATTGCTTTGAGTAGTATGGACATTGTAACAATATTAAGTCTTCCAACGCATGAGCATGGAATATCTTTCCATTTGTTTGTGACATCTTCAATTTCTTTTATCATTGTTTTATAGTTTTCAGAGTACAGATCTTTCACCGACTTGGTTAAGCTTAGTCCTAGATGTTTTATTCTTTTTGGTGCAATTGTAAATGGAATTTTTTTTTTTAATTTCTTTTTCTGCCACTTCATTATTAGTGTATAAAAATGCAACCAATTTCCATGTATTTTGTATCCTGCAACTTTACTGAATCCATTTATTACTTCTAATTGTTCTTTGGTCAAGTCTGTAGGGTTTGCTTTGTATAGGATCATGTCACCTGCAAATAGTGACAGTTTAACTTCTTCCTTACCAATTGGGATGCCTTTTATTTATTTTTCTTGTGTGATTGCTGTGCTACAACTTCCAGTACTATGTTGAATAAAAGTGGTGAGAGTGTCTTCTTCCTGATCTTAGAAAAGCTTTCAGGTTTTCCCCATTGAGTATGATGTCAGCTGTGAGTTTTTAATATATGGCCTTTATTATGTTGAGGTATGTTTCCTCTGAACACACGTTGTTGAGGTTTTTGTCATGAATGGATGTTGAATTTTGTCAAATGCTTTTTCTGCTTCTGTTGAAATGATGATGTGATTTTTAACCTTCATTGTGTTGATGTGGTGTACCATGTTGATTTGTAAATATTGCACCATTCTTGCATCCCTGGAATAAATCCCACTTGATCATGGTGAATGATCTTTTTAATGTATTATTGAATGCAGTTTGTTTATATTTTGTGGAGGATTTTTGCATCTATATTCATCAAGGATATTGGCCTATGGTTTTCTCTTTTGTAGTGTCTTTGTTTTTATCAGGGTAATGCTGACCTTGTAGAATGTACTTGAAAGCTTTCCTTCCTTTTCTGTTTCTTGGAATAGTTTGAGGAGAATAAGTATTAACACTCTTTAAATATTTGGTAGAATTCGCTTGTGAATCCATTTGGTCTTAGGCTTTTTTTGGTGAGAGTTTTTAAATTTCTGATTCAATTTTGTTACTAGTTATTGGTCTATTCAGATTGTCTAGAGTTGGTGTAATATTGATATTTCTTTCCTAAAAATTTGATAAAACTCATCAGTGAAACCATATGGGTGTGGAGTTTCTATGGTAGGATGATTTTATATGATCTTAGTTTCATAAAAAAAAATCTCTAAAGGTTTTCCTTTTCATCCTTTGTCAGTTTTAGTAAGTTGCAATTTTTTTTTTGAGGAATTTGTCCACTTCATCTAAATTTTCAATTTACTGGCATGAAGTTATTCATAATATTCATTTATCTTTGAATATCTAGTCCCTAGTATTTATTCATAGTATTTGTAAATTGTATTCTCTGACTTTTTTGGTATCAATTATTTGTGATACATAACCAGTCACCCCAACATTAGTAAGTTAAAATAATAATGATTTATTTATCTATGAGTAGGCCATTTGGGCTAGGATCATTTAGGAAGTTCTTAGAGTCCAGGCAGGTTCACAGAGGGTCTTTGACCAGCTGCCAGTCTGCTAGGTGGCTCTGCTTCTGGGGTTTGGGTGGCTGTTGGCTGGGAAATGGGGATAATGCGCCACATGTCTCTCATCATCTACCAGGCTAAGCCAGGCTTGTTCACATAGTGGGTCAACAGTGTTCCTAGACAGAATAGAAATGTGCAAGTTCTCTTGAGGCCTAGTCTTGGGATATGACAGAATTGCTTTTTATCCACATTTTTTTGACCAAAGTAAGTCACAAGAACAACCCAGATTTACAAGGTTGAAAAATAGACTTTACCACCAATTCCAAATGACTGTGGATGTGAGGCAGGGGAGAATTAAAACCATTTTTGCAATCTATCACATACTATGGTATACTATTGTGGGCGAATTGTCATGAATTTGGCAGTTTTATGTAAATAGTTGTCTTATCCGTATTGTGATACAACAATCTTCATGCATCTTTCTGGAGTTTACAGAACATTAAGTTTTTTGGTGTCTAATCAAAAGCAATGTCTTTTCTCCCATTAATACTTAGGAAGATTGTGATTGTTTATATGTTTTTGTTTTATACATAATTGTATATTTTGGTTATCTTCACAACCCCAAACCAAGTTTCAAGCTATTTTTTGGTCCATAATACTTTAAGAATTCAAAGTGTGGCACTGGTGAAAATTATCATGGGTATGTTGATTTGGGGCTTAAAAATAGGTTGAGTCTTAGATATTTCTCAGCTGTGGATAAACTATAGGTAATACGGAAGGTAAGCGGTTTACCTTAGCATAGGTAATATATGTCTCTAGGTTTCTCTTCTTGTCTGTCAGTAGAGCAATTCTTGGACACAGAAAATGTAAGTAGAGTTGGGCATGTGATAATGGAATACAGTTTAATTCTACAAATCTGTAAGCATATATTTACATCTTGCTATTAAGTCACATTCATTTCACCTTTTTGGAAATCTCCCTCTGGAAATTTAGCCTACGTTACCTATGTATGTGTGAACTCATCCGATGAAAAGAGTGGTCATTGATAGCATTGTTTCTGTCATGGAAGAATTGGAGGTGATCCAAATGTCTAATGGAAGGGGGTTGATTTTTTAAAATATGATGATTCATCACATGAAATACTATACAACCACTTGAAAGTTATAGAAGAGTAGTTAGTGACCTGTATGGATGTTCATTGTATATATAACATATAATTAAACATATAAAACATATATAACATATATAACATATATGACATATAATTAAAAGATTATGAAGCTATTTGTGGGATTATATTTTTGATAAGATACAAAAATGTTAATGGTGGTTATTTCTGAATAATGGCAATATGATTTTTTTCTAGTTTTATTGAGATATAATTGACATACAGCATTGTAGTTTTAGGTGTACAACATGATGATTGGATATATATATATATTACAAAATGATTACTATAATAAGTTTACTTAACATCCATCACCTACAACTCTTTTTCTTGTGTTGAGAACTTTTAGGATCTACTCTCTTAGCAAGTGTCAAATATATGATACACTATTGTTAACTTTATTCACCACACTATACATTATATCCCCAGAATTTATTTATCTTATAACTGGAAGTTTGAACCTTTTGACCGCCTTCACCAGTTTCACCCATCCCCTCTTTGTATCTGTGAGGTTGGTTTTGTTAGATTCTGCATGTAAGTAAGATCATACAGTATTTGTCTTTCTCTGTCTGACTTATTTCACTTAGCATAATGCCCTTAAGGTCCATCCATGTTGTCACAAATGGCAGAATTATCTTCCTTTTCGTGGCTGAATAATATTCCTGTGTGTGTGTGTGTGTGTGTGTGTGTGTGGTGGTTTGTGTAACATTTTTTAATTTATTTGTCTGTCTACAGACACTTGGGTTGTTTCCATGTCTTGACTATTATAAAGAAAATGTGGGGTGTAGATATCTTTTCAAGATAGTGATTTTGTTTCCTTCAGATACATACCCAGAAAGGGTATTGCTGAATCATTTGATAGTTCTGTTTTCAGTGTTTTTTTTCCCATTAAGTGTACTCTTAATCCCCTTTATCTGTTTTACCCATCACTCCCCACCCTTCTCCCCTCTGACAGCCACCAGGTCTCTGTATTTATGAGTCTGTTTCTGCTTTTGGTTGTTTATTTGTTCATTTGGTTTTGTTTTTTTAGATTTCCATGTGTAAGTGAAATTATATAGTATTTGTCATTGTCTGACTTATTTCACTTAGCATAATACCTTCTAGATCCATCCATGTTGTCACAAATGCCAAGATCTCATTCTTGTTTATGACAGTAACATTCCACTGTGTGTGTGTGTGTATACATGTGTGCATATATATATTTCCAGTCTAACTGCTCAGCTCCCTGACAAGGAAAACACATTACATGTCTGTAGTAAAGTGGTATTTCTATTGAGTAAATCCCACTATTACCACTGATTGGCTAAATTTCGCTAGATTTTAGTACCATGGCTACAAAACAAAAAGGCTCTATACTGAAGATTTTGATGTATATTTTATTTTCATTGACTACACTATTGGGACCAGTTCCCATCTAGGAAATAGTTAATGCAGCGTGCCATCTGTAATGCACCAGCAGGTCTACAAGGGGGTAGTGAAATTTTGTGGGACCCAAATTAAATTAGATTTACATTAAATACATGCTGGCGAGATTTTTAAAGTAAGGCCAAGTGTTGTGGAATCACCCCCTCTGCAGGGTAGACCACAGTTTGAAAAATGTTACTGATATGTTTTATCTGGTATGCTGCGGGCAGGCCCCCAACACATCTGGGTGGGTAGAGTTGAGTGCATGGTTTCTGGGGTAGGAGGAAGTACTGGGGAAGATTCTGCAAACCTCGGGAACCGTAGCGGCTCCGTGCCTGCAGCGCTGTTGTATAGGCAGTTTTTTCCATGTCAACACCTGCTCATTAGGAAACGGACCAAGACTCCCCAAGAGCTCTCAGATGGCCTGAATTCTGTATCCCTGCCAATCCGCTCTAGAATTTAATAACAACCATGAGGTGAAACTTGGGCCTTTCCTCATTGCTAATCCCAAAACCATCTGGCCTTTCCCTTTCTCTGAAAAACAGTTGAATGTATGCGTTGGGGTAAAGGAGGAGGTTGGAGCTGAAAAAGAGGAACAGACCTATCATTTGTTTCTTAAAGGACAGTCCACTCTCTTTCAGGCAGATAGAAGTCCTTGGAGATCATAGCTCTAAGCTTGTCTTCCATAGCGTCCACATCTTTGCCACCTGATTGTTTGAAAATCACAACATTCGTTAACTATTGACAAATGTCCAAGTTTAGTTCCTTTAGTGAAATAATGCCAAAAAGAAGCATGTACATCTGTAATCATGATTCTGATATTAAAAACAAAAAGTTATGCATTTTCTCTTTAATTTTCTATTAGGTTTTAGTAGAATATTAGAAATATGGCAGATACTCCGTAAATAGTTGTTTATTCCTGCTCTACAAAGGAATTGAAGTCAGTTAGTAGGAAATGCATAGACTATAATAGTAAATTACAAATAAAACATCAAACTTCCTCTGCCCTGCTCCCAACCAGGGGAGGAAATAGAATGCCCATAGTGAACCACGTGGCCTATGCATTGCATGGAGAATATCGTGGTTTTGGTCTCGTTGAAGGCTCATTCCAGGGCAAATGCTCCTCAAATGGAACTACATATGAGATCAGTTGTTCTACTTAAAATTGTTCTCCTACTCTCATACTACTGAGCACTTGTTGAGTTTGCGTGTCATAAATATGTGTGTAGGATTATGCTACTTCAGTAAGGGAGGTATCAAATATTTGTCAGTGAGTGAATTAATAAAGAAATTTGACTTGTCTGTACATGGGTTAGAAAAGCCAATAGTAATATGTCTTTCTATGACTCAAATGACAGTTACTATGTTCACATACAAAGGGTAGATGCTCATGGGTATTTTTGCAAATATACACACAGTCACACATATATGTATGTACATGTGTATACACATAAATATTGCAAGCATCACGTTTGAAGAGTAGTGTCCATTCACTCTTTTTTTCAGAAACCCTCAGAACAGTATGTCATCAGCAGTGTGATGCCTCAGAAGCAGGGAGGGCGGTCAGGAAACTGTGGGCCTTGGGCCAAATCCAACCTTGTTTTTGATTCACCTACAAGATAAGAATGTATTTACCTGTTTAAATGGTTGAAAATGAATCAAAAGAAGAGTAATCCTTGATGACACATGAAAATTATGTGAAATTCCAATTACAGTATGCATAAATCAAGTTTTATTGAATCCTAGCCACATTGGCGTGTTAACCTATGGTCTCTGGCTGCTTTTGTGTTACAACAGCAAAGTTGAGTAACTATAACAGAGACCATCTGGCCTGTAGAGCCCAAAATATTTACTGTCTGGCCTTTTACGAAAATGTTTGCTGACCCCTACCCTAGAAAATACAAAAAATGAGTAGGATGGAATCTACCTGACCACACGCCTCATAGTATTTGAAAAGATCTAGCCTCTACTGTGCCCCCCCTTTTTAAAGAGAAATTGGAAAAGGATAAGAAAATAGTTTTCAACTTCTATCTTTTTAAAAAGAGCCTCATAACCTATTTTCTCCAAACATATAACCTTATATCCCAAACAGAATATTTTGAATATTCAAGCTTTACTTTTTAAAAATTGAAGTACAGTTGGCATGACAATATTCTGTTAGCTTCAGGTGTGCAACATAGTGATCAGCCATTGCAGTCGACCCTTGAACAAAATGGGTTTGAACTGCACGGGTCCACTCACAGACTTTGATAAATACAGTTCAGTACTGTAAATGTATTTTTTCTTCCGTATGATTTTCTTCATACTTTTCTCTAGCTTACTTCATTGGTAGATACAGTATATAATACATATACAAAATACATGTTAATCCACTGTTTATGTTATTGGTAGGGCTTCTAGGCAATAGTAGGCTGTTAGTAGTTAAGTTTGGAGGGAGCCAAAAGTTATAGGTGGATTTTCAACTGTGCAGGGGGTTGGCCTCCCTAACCCCATGTTGTTCAGTGGTCAACTGTAAATACATTACAGCGTGCTCCCCATAAGTCTAGTTACCATTTGTCACCATGCAAAATTATTACCATATTATTGATTATATTCTCTGTGCTGCACTTTTCATCCCCGTGACTTACTTATTTTATAACTGGAAGTTTGTATCTCTTAACCCCCTTCACCTATTTTATCCATCCCTCTCCTTCTCCCGCATGGCCACCCCCAGTTCTCTGTCTTTATGAATCTATTTGTTTTTTTTCCCAAACTTTACTAACCCTTGTGATTATATCCTAACATGATACAATAAAGGGCAGGTAAAAAGGTACAAAGTTGTGGAACATACAACAGAAGGTTTAATTAGTCTAATTTATAATTGGCCTTCTGAAGCAACATGAGAGGGAAAACCCACCAAGACTTACCAAGGTGTAGGACAGGTAGGAAGGGGACAAATCCTAAATGCACTTGCAGCCTCTGTGTGACAGACCTACCTCGATAATACCTTATGTTTACATGTAGCTGTTTTTGTCTAATGTGGTGATTGTATTGTTTCATAAACATTAGCTATCAAAACATACTAGTAAGAAGCAGATGCTGTTATTTCCATTTTACAAGAGGAAAGGGCTATAAACTTTGCATATAGCTCTTTCTACAGCAGTAAGTCAGTGCCAAATCCAAGGAGGTAATTTTTTTTTTTCTTTTTTGTCAGGTAGAAATCTCTGCATGATTGATATGGTCCACAGTATGATAAATGATGACGTGAGTTGTAGTGTGAATAGTTGACTGATTTCCTTTACAGCATCTGGCATAGTGCTTAGTCGTTACTATACTACCCTTGGCCACTGTATATGGCCTCACAAGTCAATGAAAAATTTTCTAAAAATAAGAACCTTTGCTTTCTCGTGTGCACCACTCCATCCCTCATATAGAGTTTTAGCAAATGATCACTGAGTAGGCCAGCAGATTCCTGAATTTTCAAATCCTATCTCCTTCATACCTTTTACTTTTAGTTTCCTCTTCAAAGAAATGTTTTGAAAGCAGACTTACTTCCTTACATCTTGACAAGAACACACCCATGGAAGAAGCACACGTAAATCCATCATTGCATCCTTATTGTAATTATATTTTGGCATCACAGTGTGTGTATGCTGGGAGAAAGACTTTAGAATTCCTTTCCCTTTACAGATGTGGGACTCCTGAGGAAGGATAAGGGACTTCTCTAAAGTCTTACAACTATATGTAGCAAAGTTGGGGTAAGAGCTGTTTTGCCTTACTTGCTTACCTGTGTTATCTTTCCTTTGGGCCACTTCAAATATGATTATGTGTAAACATTAAATAAAAAGGGTTTAGTAAAACATCTAAAGAATATCCTTTCCTACAATGTTACATTTGGCTATGAAACGAGGTTTATCTCTGCAAGATGCATAGGAAAATTTATTCTATTACAGAGTGGACATTCTCCATCAATCTTATTGGGATAGTTATTTAATCATAAGTTAATAAAAGGTGATAGAAGCTATGATTATCCAGATAGTTTAGGAGATAAGTGATACAAGAGCATATCTATTGTTTATCTTCAGTAATAAATATATTTGAATTGAGCACATTACTTGAGAAAACATTCACATTCGCCATCAGCCACCACAATCAGTATCTTAGTTAGAGGGCTATTTTGGGGAATCACTACCCTAATAGAGTGAAAGACTCAACTCACTTGTCTCTTCACCATCTTGACTTATTTTTCCTGGAGAGTCCAAGATGGAAAGAAGCAGAGTCCATGAACAATGGTTCCCCATCTAGTCACTTTCAATTGGGTCGTATGGCTTTATTTTCTTAACAACACGTGTTACCATCTGGAATTATCTTCTTCATGGATTTGCTTGCTTGTTGACTCCCCTGTCCCATACTCACAAGAATGGAAGCTGCAGAGTGTGGGGCCTTTTCTGTCTTATTCTGCATTGATATCACCAGTGCCTGGACCCTAAAGGGAATTCCACATGATCTGTTCAGCACATGAGCAGTTGGCTATGCGTCGAGAGTGTGAGGGATCAAATTGTGAAATTGTAAGTTCTATGGATGGTCAAGAGAGACGTCGTATGTGACCAAGATAGCAGTCTTCTGAGTGCTGATCTCTGTGCTCTAACTTATATGCCCGGCTCTGCTTCTACAGCATCTATACGCATGCTGGGATTGCTGGGTCACTTGTCTCTCTTCCATCGATTGCTGGACAGCAGGAACCAGTCCCATTCACCTGTATGTCCCAGGTGCTGAGCACAGTGACCAACAGGTGAATGGGCAAGCCCATGCGTGCATGAGTGGTTCTTTTAGCACACACGCCTGGGAACCTACTACTCTTTGTGCTTCACCTTTTCAAACAGAAAGCCTAATGACTGACTGCTGAGTGTCTTCTCGTGCTCATTTGCAGAAATATCCACCTTTGGGAAGATCATGTCTGGCAAATTAGGCTCTTTTTGTTAGTATGAGCTCTTTATATAGAAAATCACTGTAGTGTGAGCCACACACATAATTTCAAATTTCTAATAGCCACATTTAAAGATCTTTTTAAAAAGTTAAATTTATTTTAATGTTTTATTTGATGAACATATCCAAAATAGTTTCAACATGACTCAATATATACAATTATTACTGAGGAATTTTACATTGCTTTTTCTCATATTAAGTCTTGCAATCTGGTGTTACTTTATGTCTTCATTTGGATGCTAAATTATTGGAAACTTGATCTGTATTTTTCCAATAAAATTTGAAGTTGGAAAAGTCAATTCCCATATCCAAATTGTTCCAAACACACTGCAATGTGTTCCAGTATCCGAACTGAGTACGTTTTTAAATTTAAAACTCGGTTCTCCAGACATACTAGTCACATTTCAGTGTCCAATCGCCAGATCGGGCTGGTGGCTACTGTATGGACCAGCACAGATCACAAACTCTTCTTCAATATACGTTTCCTCTGTATCTCCCTTTATTTCCAAACACCCACAACCTTCTGTCACTTCAAATCCTAGCATTTTGGGTCCGTGACAGGGTGGTCCAGCCACCTCCTCCTATAGGAACAGGGGCCCAGAGAGGAAGTGGCTTGTTCAGTACACTTCGTTTGCCCACCGCTCAGCACTCTGCCAGGCACCACCAGTCTACTCCGGTCAGAGAGACCCGGGGAAGTGCCCGTGGGGGTCTTCCGTGCAGAGTGAGGGATCCCCTCATCCCTGCCGGCCAATGTGGCCATGGTGGAGAGACCTTGGGGAAGCCTGTCCCTACTGCACGTGTGAGGAGGCCCCAGGCTACCAGCTGGCTCTGCAGCACTGAGGTGAGCCAGTGAGCTGGACAGACTGTCTGCTCCAGGGATGGAGGGCAGATGGAGCACGAAGACTGACGGGCCTGAGGCCAGCCCTCATGGATCCAAAGGTGCCACCCCACGATGGCGTGGGAGGGACCACCAGTCTTTCCGTGTGGTCCGGCGAGTCATTTTTTTTTTTCCCTTTTCTTTTCTTTTTTTTTTAAGCACTTCATGTGTCTCATCTGAAAATGAAGAAGAATATGTGATTATGAGTTGAGAATTTCCCAAGGTGCTTTTTTGTCATTTATTACCATTGACAGGTTTAGTGCTTGTTTTCTTTCCTGTTCCCGAAATTGTTCAGAACCTGCTCAAGGTCTCTTGACATCATCTTTATCTAGGATGCCAAAATTAATGAAATGATGACGGATCCACTTTTCATTGTGAAGGAAAAATATTTTGACTCTTACGGTGAGGTTGCTCTGCTTCTGAGAAAACTGAAGTGGGTGCAGCACGGATAGTTTTCATTCCATCAAAACACACACTTTGCTCATTACCGAGAGCACAGGGTAGGTTTGGGAAGGTACAGCCTCCCTGGCAGATGAGAACTCTCTCTTTTTTTTTTTTCTTTCTGTTTCCCATCCTCCATTTTTCTTTACACTCCCATCCTCCCCTTCTCTACATCACTGTGTAATATATTTTTTAAAGTGCACAGTTATTAAAACTTCAAAATGACCAAGAGACAGTATCCTCTTCATAGAAATCACGTACATTGTTTGTGTGTCCACCCAGCTCACCAATGTGGAGACACAATACAGAATGACAACCGAGAGTAGTCAAGTTACTAATTGGCTGAAGTAATAGAGTTTGTCTCAAAATCCTGACAAGGTGTAAGCTTAAACTGTGAAGAAAAATTACCCTCACTGGCATCTGAAGTCTGTAAAACATCCTAATGAGTTGACTTGGTTTTGTTTTCAGTGGGGTATTTAGTCATAAATCTTTGATTCCTGGATTAGAAATTCTTTGGGGTACAAACATTACTCCAGCTGCCAAGCTAGAAAGTGATTTTTACTGTTTTGTACTAGTGTTATACTGTAATGCACAGATAGGAAATCCTGTAAATAAATTTGTCACTTCTGGGAAGAACCCAGGAATGATTTTGGGCAGAATCATAAGGAAAGTTTTTGACTTAAGTTCTGGTAACCAAGGTCCAAGCAAGGAAAAGACCAGGACTCCTCCTTGCTGTAGGATGCTGGTTTTCAAATTGCTCAGCCAAGCTGCCTTCCACAGGAAGGGTAGGGGGACATAAAGCTGGGCTCTAGGATACCATTCCTTCAATTCTGCTGTTATGTTGATTATAATTGCCTTTACTATAGGACATTCAAAGAAGGATTTCTGCTGTGAATAAATTTGAAGGATCACTTTTACTTTATTTTTGAAAGGATGCTTTGGGAATTCCTGTAGCTGGAACTTTTATAAACCAGAACAGATTCCCCTCCCCCGCTTCCCTGGAGAGAATTGGCTTAAGAATAGTCTTTCTTTAACTTTGAACAGCTTTGACATTCCATGCCCAGGCCATCCCCATCCTGTGTAAGTTCTGTGCAGTACACCCTCATGGCCAATGTCAGGGAGTGGGACTGGAGAAGTTACCCTGTATGCAGGCGGTAATTGATGTGATTGAACCTTGCATCTCCTTCCTGCTCTCAGATACCAGCTGCCCTGCTCAGATATACACTCTTGTACCCGCTGCACCATCCGTTTTACTTGGAAGATTCATACTAGTTCTGTAACCTTGCAGAAGAGAGCGAACTCGAGTGGGGAAGTTTTAGGAATCTTCAACCAGAGAATCAAGTTTTTAAAAGTTCTTTTCATGTTTCATTTTCAGCTCTTATAAATAGCTTGCTTTCTAGAATTATTGATAGAACTCTCAATTCAGTTTGGGAGGAAAAAACCTAGTATTTGTGGCTATCATGCGTAAATGCCTTTGTATTGAGAATAAGTACACAAGAAGCTGAAGAGTTACTTGTCAGAGTGTAGGCTGGGCAGGGAGAAAAGAACTAAGACTTTAGTAGTACAACAATCAAAATCGTAGACCCACAGGGCTGCCTTCCTTGGCGGTATTGCTGTTAAAAGTTCTTCTGGCTTAGAAATGGAGGACAAAAGCCCACATTTTCTGTAAGAAAGAAAATCTAAACAAACCTTAGAATTTATTTTTTGATGGGTTAACCACTTACTGAGATACTGCAAAATCCAACATCACAAAAAGTTTCTATTATGGCGACAAAAGTTGTGATGGATTCTCAACTTCTGATTAATTTGAGGGAAACCAAGAATTATTCTAGTTTTAAAAAATACCTGTGTGGGCGCCTGGGTGGCTCAGTTGGTTAAGCGACTGCCTTCGGCTCAGGTCATGATCCTGGAGTCCTGGGATCGAGTCCCGCATCGGGCTCCCTGCTCGGCGGGGAGCCTGCTTCTCCCTCTCCCACTCCCCCCTGCTTGTGTTCCCTCTCTCGCTGTGTCTCTCTCTGTCAAATAAATAAATAAAATCTTTAAAAAAAAA
>NC_138374.1:58404727-58412262 GCF_054177405.1 Leptonychotes weddellii
GCCTGGGTGGCTCAGTTGGTTAAGCGACTGCCTTCGGCTCAGGTCATGATCCTGGAGTCCTGGGATCGAGTCCCGCATCGGGCTCCCTGCTCGGCGGGGAGCCTGCTTCTCCCTCTCCCACTCCCCCCTGCTTGTGTTCCCTCTCTCGCTGTGTCTCTCTCTGTCAAATAAATAAATAAAATCTTTAAAAAAAAAAAAATACCTGTGGCCCGTTTTCCTAATGTCCAACTATGCTTTGGCTGAGATCAATGGGAAAGTATAGCTTTGCAGCCTCAGACAAAGAGGTTACTCTGATCAAGGTTACTTACATATTTTAAAGTATCATTAGTGTCTATAAAGAAAGAAAAAAGGGTCCAGGAGCTGGTGGGAAACCAGCCAGTTCTTTAGCTGGCTGTTCTCTTCAGCTTGCAGAAAATAAGGAAAGGAAATCATATGAATTTTCCTCAAAAGTACAGGATAATTTGTATAAGGGGAGACTGTACAAAAGTTCTAATTTTAATTTTTTTTCTCCATCCCACCTATTCCTATTACAATAAAAAAAATTATTCTGGTAGAAAAACCACTTTTTTTTTTTTTTAAGATTTTATTTATTTACCTGACAGAGAGAGAGAGAGTGAGAGAGGGAACACAAGCAGGGGAAGTGGGAGAGGGAGAAGCAGGCCTCCCGCCGAGCAGGGAGCCGGACGCAGGGCTTGATCCCAGGACCCTGGGATCATGACCCGAGCCGAAGGCAGATGCTTAACGACTGAGCCCCCCAGGTGCCCCAAAAAACCACTTATTTTTATTACTAAGTGATTTATTACTGTGATTTGTCACTTTTGGATCTGAGTCTCATTTCATTCCCCTCCTTCATTTTCTCCTCCGTTTTGCCAGATGATGGTTTGCTAGGCAAGGGAGAACCTTTCCAGAACTCTTTCTTCCTGAAGGTAGTTTGTGTGGGGAAGCAGCACATGAGCATCAGCACACGAATAGGCCCCTGGGAATGGTTTGACCCATGTGGTTTTCACGCGGTTCACAGTGAGGCCCGAGAGGAGTGTGCCGTCCATTCGCGGCAGGGCCGGAAAGCCATGGGCCCGCCATCTTTCCCTTTCCGTTGCCTATCACTGCCCGCCAGAGGGTCAAGCCCCCTACAAGGGGACGGGGAGGAAGATCTTTGATCTCCAAGTCTAAAACGTAGTGGGTGGATGTTGTTTGCAGGAGCTCACACTGGAGGTTCTTTATGAAGCAGGTGAACAACAGCTCCAGAGAACCCCAGCCGACTCTTCACGTGGCGCCTTTGGCCTTCTTGCTTCAGCTTTCACACATGTTAGCCGTCAGTCCTGCAAAGCCAAAAGGACCAATCTCTAAAGTTACGGACTTCTTGTATTGGAAGAAGCACGTGGCCTCATGGTATTGGAAGTACACATACTAAGTCTCTTCAGTGGAGTATCATCTTTTTTCCCCCTGCTCATTTTCCTGGTGCCTTTAGGGTTTCCTCCCAGTGCTCAAGTGTTTTAGGTCCAGTCTACCATTCAGCCATTTCTTGCTAAAACCGTGTGAATCGCCTGTGTGTATACATGATTCCTGACTTCGTCCGTTTCTTCCGGTGTGTGCCTCGGCAGAACCACCCCGGCAGGCCTGGAGAGTGACTGCTGCTTCACTTCACATCATGAATATTCAGAGGCTGCAGTCAGTGAGGACTCAGGTGGCAAAAATAGTAAGGTGATGGAAGCAACCCCTCACGTGAAAGCCAGATCTCCATTTCAGTGTCTCCGAACCCCTGATTGCTGCACAGACTGCCCGTCCTCGACCCGTGGACCACATGAGAGGAGAGTCCTGGGGAACTCCTATGAATCGGGCATCTGTTCCATACACCAACATGCTCACGTCTTTCTGTATGATGTGTTGTAATCAGCATGTTGTTTTTAAAAGACAACAGGCCCTTCTGTAGTCCTCGCCCACAAAATGCATTTAGGCAGATAGTTCAGCATAAAGGACGCACTGTTGAGACCAGCAATGCATGCATTGTTTTCCCCGTAACGCGGTCAGGATCTCCAGAGCAAAATTTAGTGCATTTTGTGAAATCTTATTTTATGTATTTTGTCCCCATCAGCAGTTAAACTCAAGTAGGAACGGCTCCATTCTCTTACGGGTTAAATTATGCTCTGTGCAGAACTAGTGGTGATGTATAAATTGCAGCCCTGTCTTTTTTTCGAAGGATTCTAAAATAGGTTTTCAGAATTAGTGCTGGATTTTCGCTCCTGCATGTGTGGTGACTCTGGACTTTTTCCCTTCAGAGAAGCATCCTTTGCAGCATTCCCCCTTCCGAGGAATCACTTAGACACTTCCAGCTGGTGGCAGGGGATACGGCCATAATACAGCTTCCTCTGCCCCAGCTGTCTTTCTCACTACGATAAATGCATTACTATGGCTGCACTCTCGTGTAAAGGTTCAGGTGGAGGAAGGTGGAGGATGAAGTCTGGAAACCGTCTTTTGGGTTTTTAAAAGCTTCAGCTTCTACAGCATCTTTGCATTTTGCGCGTGTTCCTGCTTCTGGTCAAAGGTTTCTCTCCAGTGATTGGAATGCTGCTGTAAGCCTGGCTAAAGGTGCCTGAGGAGATCACCTTATAGGAGGAAGCCCTGCGTGCTTGAGAAGCTCTTTTTAAATGCATTATGGCTCATGCAGCCTCACAATTAAAGAAAAACAGGGATTTAGAAATCAATGCTGAAGAAGAGCCTGAGAAAAAAAGGAAACACCGCAAACGGTCCCGGGATCGGAAGAGAAAGGTAGTGGTCTCTGCCAGAGCATATAGCTTGCCTGGCTTTTTTGTTTTAATCTCCTCCTGGCGTCTGTTGGAGGCATGAAGGGCTATTTTTACAGGCTGTGTAGGGGCTGAATTGGGAACAGATGATGAAGCCCACCGGTCGGGCACGGCCGCAGGACGGGCGAGGCGAGGGAAGGTTTTATGCTGTGTGGGGGTGATTGCAGGGCTGATGCGGAAGGTGTGCTTCCACCTCGAGGAGGCTGGGGCACGCTGGCAGGACACAGAAAGGGGGTGCAAGGGAGTGAAAAGTAGTTTCTTCCCAGCCCCATCAAGGTGAAACGGACTCCGGGGACTTGGGTTTGAGGGACAGGCCGGGGAGCCAGTCTTGGTACTTCTTGGAGGTCTGGCTCGTGGAAAAGGAGCTTTTGTGCTAGAACTACTGTCACTCGTGTGCGTTTCTCAGGCAGATCTGTGACCTTAAAGACGGAGCAGAAAAGTCATTTCCTGCTTCGCGCTTTTCCGCCTTTCTTTCTTTCCTCTTGCCCCTTATTTCCGTAAGGTGCTGCTCCTTAGCTTGTGCAATAGCAGTAAGCTGCCAGAAATAACTTTCTTTTGTTACATGAGGCTAAAATCACTGGGGTTTGTTTTTCTCGGCTGGGGGAGAGGGATTATCCTGGATGCAGGAATTCCCATGGCACCAGTGGCGGGGACCTGCAGGCTTCCATGCTGATTGCTTCTGATTAAAGCATGGGCATTGATCATCCCCAACTGATATTCTAAGGTGGTGGGGATGGGGGGAGGAGGAAAATTCTAGGTCAGTGGTGTTTTATTACAGCCTGAGAGTACTTACTGAGTGTTTAGTGACTGTGCCCTTAAATGTGACTCCTAGGTACCGGGTGGGGAGTGAGGGCCCAAAGCACTTTTCCTCCATGGCAATTAATAAAAATTGACTAAAACTCTGTGATCTGAATATGAAAGTCAGGTCATAAAGCATTTTTATGGCTCTTTGTGAGAATTCCCAAGGGAAAGATCATCTTAATTTGCTCTGAGCAGTGATGCATGTGCCTTGTAAATGACATGCCGATTTCATCCACCACATGTACCTCTCCTCAGGGATGATCAGGAATATTTCTGGTGCCTTTGCCGTTTTCTTCAGAGTTAGGATCAGTAAAAGGAGCCTCTCTGCCATTTGTTACGTGGCAGGCTCGATGAGATTGAGTTTGGAGGGCTACATTTGCTTTGCTGCAAGGTGGTTCATATAGATTGTCCCCCCTTCAGTAGTCTTGTAAATAAACTTCTTGGATATATTTTCATGAAAGTACGAACTCAGGTTGCATATTTCAAAGGCTTGCACAGCAGAGTTATGGAATTGCCATATCTGGCTGGGTTCTGGTCTAATTGTACCGTGTCAGGTTGTCTGTGCATAGGTCACTATGGAGTGCCCCCTCTCCACACATCTTTGCCCACTCCCACCACGATAAACTGGCTTCTAAGGACCATGCGGGAAGGGACATGTGTTTGTATAAAGATACAGCGTCACCACTGCTGTTCATACCCTGTGTAAGAGTTGTTGGCTGAGCCAGGCTTTTGCACCACAGTTTCCTGTGGTGATGACAGGCCCGCTGCCTTGGGGCCTGGGCCCCTGTTTGACTTGGAAGCAAAATCGGGAAGGGGCCAGGCAAAGGGAGCTTCTGGACTCACTGAGCTGAAGCAATTGCTTTGTGGACCAAAGTGCTTTGTTAATGAGTACAACAGAGTCTGTCCAATGTAAATCTCTTAGCAACCAGAAGGGAACATGGAGAAATATCAATATCGCTATGTCAACGTGTAAGCAGATTTAAATGTTTTGTTCTCAGGACAGTCACAGAGGTGACCCAGAAAGTGGCTCGGGGATAACACTTCCATTGCTGTTGTACTACTAGATTTATGACACAGTAAGATATGCATATTCCCTCTCAAAGATATATGTATTTCAGGAGATTTAAATATTCCTAGTCCAGTGATTTCAGGGACCACTTTCAAAGTATGAAGTCAAGATTAGATTACTTTGAAGACATAATCTAGATTCTTTTTTGGTCATATAGCATATGTACCACAAAGTGAATTGTTTTGACTTGGTGTTTCTTTTTCCTACCTTTTCCTAAAGATCCTAATTAAGGCTCGTGGGTTACTTTGCTCCGTATTATAGGTCCCATGTCAATTGGAAAAGCTGCTTTTATATACTTTGTGAGTTGTTATGGGGTTCGTTGCTCTTGCTCATATGTAGAAATATCCTCTAGGATCTTTTAATTACATAAGAGTAATAGTGAGCAATCTCCTAAAATCACAAAATAGACAAACTTAAGAAAAATGTAAAGAGTATCTAATTTGTAAAATAAGGAATTTGGTTCATGGTACCCGTGTAGTTCAGGTCTGAGCAAGCCCAAGATGAACCTTTCCTGATTCTATCCATATGGCATAACATCATACAGTATGGGATATTACTAAGCATTATAATCAAATCATAATACATGCATAAAATCAACACTGCATTCACATTTCATCAGTTTAAAAAAAAAACCCACATTTGGTCTATTAAGAATATTGATAACCATGAATAAGTGATTACCAATTAAAAAAATAGGAAACTTCTAGGAATTTATAATGACTTGAATTTTTATAAGGGTGTGTTTTATTCTTGCCATAGCAACTCGTGTCAAGAAAAAGATCTTCCTATTTGTTAAAGGAAATACACCTAGATGGATGAACCCTTAATCTTTTTATCACCGGTTTTTCTGACTTGAAGCAAAAAAAAAAAAAAAATCCAAAAAACTTTTCATGAGTATTTTGTTTAAAAGTTTCTTTCTACTGCATTTACAAATCTCCCTGATGCATACTTTCCCATCGCTCTTCCCTGATAGATTTTTCCCTTCCCTCTCTTCCTCTCCTGATGGGCTGCTGAGGCTGGCCGTGAGAGGGTGGTGTGCCCAAGGTAGATGGAGTGCCTTTGGGCGGGTTAATATTGGATCCATGCCCTGACTGAGCAAGTTGCAGAGAGGAACTCTTTATATCCCCTGCGCTGAGCAAGGGCCTGGCCCACGGGCGCTGGTCAGTAGACTACCCAAGCTACTCCTATGGATTCATGAGGGCTAGAAGTCACAAATGCTCTCAGGCCCACATGTTTTGCCTTCTCTCCATGCAAACTATAAGATACGTTTCAATAATGAGGGGTATTAGGAGAATTGACCTTAACTTATTCAATAATTTTTTTTTAATATTCACAAGTATGCTTGTATATATGTATTACATCCTATAAAAAATTTTTGAGGTGATCTAAGGAAATGTACACTAAAAAAAGAAACATTTATATATGTATCACTGACATAGGATAATATATACTGGGATAAAGTGGCATTCAATTTTATGGTTAATATCGTTTCTAATTATTGACGTCAGACTCATACGGCTACTCAGTGGTAGAGCAGGAATGAATATTCATTGCTTCATTTTTGCATTCATGCATTCATTCAGCAGACATTTATTGGGTGACTTCTGTGGGTCAGGCACGGCATCCGGTGGTGGAAGCAAAGCTAAAGGAGGCAGAATTGCAATAGTACAGTAACTCCCTGCAGAGTGAGGAGAAAGATATGAGCACCATTAATCACCCTACATAACATGTGGAAAGGGAGCCACAGGAGCCCAGAGGAAGACTCCCAGTTCAACTTGAATTGATGAAGCTGAGCCTTGGAGGAGGAGTGAGCAAGATAGGCAAGGAGGAGGACAGGAGTCCCATGCCCAAAGTGGTGGACGTAAGAGGGAACGCTCAGGTGTGTGAGAAACAAACATTAATAAAGAGCAAAGGGGATGGGAGTGTATGGCAGGAAAAATGGCTGGAAAAGTAGTCCGGAGCCAGGTCCTGAAGACCTTTGTATGGGCTTGGAAATCACCCTCTCAAAGGAGAGGGACTCGAACCAACTTGAACGGCGGTGGTAGGCTGGGAACCGAACAGCTGCATGGTTTAGAACCATCCCTCGGGTGTCCGTGTTGCAGACAGCAGCCGGGCTAGTGGTCCGGAAGCGCTGGTGGTGATTCGGGAGTGAGAGAGGCTGAGGGGCTGAACCAGGGCAGAGACTGTGACAGTGTAGAGGGGGTGTTGCATCCAGGAGATATTTAGGGGAAGACTCAACAGAACTTGGCAATGGACCGAACGTAGGATGTGAGAGGGAGAGATCGGATTCTAGGGTGACTGCCAAGTTCCTGGCTTGAAGCGGAAGATGAATAATTAAATTTCCTGGATTCAAGTCTTTTCTCCCAGGACATTTTTTGACCACTTAAAATGTACCAGATAGGGTTTTAAATTGCTTTGTAGGTGGAGACTCACTTAATCTTTACAACAAACCTACAAAGAAAGTATTTTTATCATCCCCATTTTACAAATGAGGAAACTGAGGCACGAACCCATTAAGCTTTTCCTATACTGTTTAGTGGTACATCTGGGATTCCAGCCTGGAACATCTAACTCTAGCTTATGCTCTAACCTACAGCACGAAACAGCATATGTAATTAATATTTTCACAGCTATGTATCAAAATGGACTTGATTCAGAGAATCTTTTTTTTTTTTTTTTTTTAAAGATTTTATTTATTTATTTGAGAGAGAGAGAATGAGAGACAGAGAGCATGAGAGGGAGGAGGGTCAGAGGGAGAAGCAGACTCCCTGCCGAGCAGGGAGCCTGATGCGGGACTCGATCCTGGGACTCCAGGATCATGACCTGAGCCGAAGGCAGTCGCTTAACCAACTGAGCCACCCAGG
>NC_138374.1:58412362-58425834 GCF_054177405.1 Leptonychotes weddellii
TTCAGAGAATCTTCTAAGTGATCAGCTGTTTCCTAGACATCGGGAACCTCAAATAACAAGGTTTATATCTCTAAGTAACCCAGTGCAGTATGAGCAGTGTGTCTGTTTTTCTTCTCTTCTGCAATAGACTTTTTTTGAAGATTGATTTATTTATTTGAGAGACAGAGAACACGAGCAGGGGGAGGGGCACAGGGAGAGGGAGAGAGCGAGAATCTCCGGCAGACACCCTGCTGAGCGTGGAGCCTGACATGGGGCTCAACCCCACAACCCTGCGATCATGGCCTGAGCCGAAATCAAGAGTCGGACGTTTAAGCAGCTGAGCCACCCAAGGGCCCCCCCTCTGCAATAGATTTTAGTGTTTTACCTGAAGAATTTCTTTTTTAAATTTTGAGCATAAGTGGAAAATTACCACCACCAGGACTGGAGATCCTCAAAGACATGTTGCTATAATAACGTAACAGTGCCTTAGGTGCTTGCTGTATACCTGGCGATGTGCAGCGTAATTCCCGTGGGTTTTTTCTTTTTTTTTTTTTTTTAATTTATTTATTCATGACAGACAGAGAGAAAGAGAGAGAGGCAGAGGGAGAAGCAGGCTCCCAAGGAGCAGGGAGCCTGATGCGGGGCTCGATCCCAGGACCCCGAGATCATGACCTGAGCCGAAGGCAGATGCTTAACCATCTGAGCCACCCAGGCGCCCCCCGTGGGTTTTTTCTACTGTTTTTTCTCACACCTTCTTTATGAGGCAGGCATTATTTTCATCCCCATTTTTCATACCTAAATGAAGACTTAAAGAGAATAAATAACCTGCCTGTGGTCATACAGCTCATACATGTTGGGGCTACACTTAAATTTGGGTCATAGGACCCATTTGGAATCTGTATTTAACCCACTGGGTTTATTGTAAGAAAAATCTGGCAGTCTCTTTTAGGATTAAAGCAGTGTACGGATTTGAGAATAAATTTCAGGAGACATAAACAATTGAGTATTATCTCTTGCTGTAGATGCTTAGTGCATCTATAATGCAAACGCATAGACATTGATAGGCCTTCACCATGCCTAGTTTCCTATGCACCTTTGGCAGCATGATGTGAGATGCCAGGCAGGGGGAGGTTTTGGACTACAGTGACTGGACCTTTGAGGGAGAGGATTGGGTGGACCTATATTAGATAAAAAGAGCCTACTCTGTTTCTGGCTGTGCTGAGTATGTAGACTCCAGATGTCTATAGAGTCTAATTTCTCTATTAGCATCCTTGATATTCTGCACTGTAATTATGAGCTTGCATATGTCTCACCCAGGAGACTGTGAGGGCAGAGGAGGTATTATATCACCTACTATAGAGGTAGGTGCAGAGTGGGTAGTAGATGGGAGGGAGATGGACAGATGAGAGGCAGTATCACGCAATAATTAAGAGCATGGACTGTAGAGGAAGATTGTCTGAGTTCAGGTCTTCGCACTCGTAGCTGGTGTGACCTTGGGGAAGTTATTTTACCTCTCAGTGCCCCAATTTTTTACCTGCAAAATGAATATAATAATAGTACATACCTTTGTCAGAGGGTTGCAATGAGATCTCAGTGAATTAAGATTAGAACGGTGCTTGGCACAAAGCAAGAGCCACATAGTGGTAGTTGTTGCTGTTGTTATTGATATTCATAAGGAACAGAAGAATGAATGGACTGTTTCCAACCTGAGCCTTTAGGGATTGTGCCAACAAGTCAACTCACTGAAGCCAGGCAGGTCAGCTCCCTAGGAGCACGCTGCTGCCCCATCTCCACTCTTCCTCCATTTGGAAGAGGATGGATGGAACTCATAGAAAAGTTGTAAACCTTTGTCCTTTGACATTCCATAGCATTTAGGAATAAGGAAGCAATTAAATAAAACTTGTCTGCTCATTGGTTCTCTGTGCTCTCTCTTCCTATCGTGATACATCTTTTTATTCTCAAAGTCATATGTTCATTTAAAAAAAAACCACTTTCTTGCTCTTGATCAATTACCATTATAGTCAGTGCAAGATCATGTTAGTATAAGTTATACATTTATTAATGTCTGAATATGTTATTTAAAATTTTGTTAGTTTTGTCATCGGCAGTCTATAGCTATTGAACTGTTTCTTCATTACTCTTCAGGTTCATGGTCTTCTCTGTCTCTTGATTTGCCTTTGGCAAGATGATACTGTATTGTGTGTATGTGTGTTTTATTGAATCTCAATGTGGAAAAATGTTTGCTTTTAGTAGGTATGTTTGAGGAAAAAGAGGATTTGGCAGTGCTTCATAATTTTTGTAGTTATATTGTTAGAAAAAGATACATTAATCACATCACATTTTACCAGTGTCTCTTCATTTAATAAGAATGTACTGTGTGCCGACATTGTGCCTGTCACCATGCTGGGGACTGGCAATGTAAAGGATGGGACCTGTAGGCCCATCTGCATGCTCTTTTTTTTTTTTTTTGAAGATTTTATTTATTTATTTGAGAGAGAGAGAGAGAGCTCAAGAGGGAGGGAGGGGGAGTCTGATGCTGGGCTGGATCCCAGGACCCCGAGATCATGACCTGAGCTGAAGGCAAATGCTTAACCAACTGAGCCACCAGGTGCTCCTACCTGCTCTTTTATATTCTGCTTGTACTACTCAACACAGGTAGGGGTGAAGGACTGGAGAAGAAAAAAAAAAAAGATGCTAACAGTATGTCAGAGTGTTATCCACATGTTCAGAGGCTTTAGCCTAAGCTTAAGTTTGTTATGTAACTTGCCTCAGTAACAGAAATAACTGGCCTTGTAATTGAGCTCTGTATGGTTCTAAGTCCCTGGCTTGGGCCATCAGAATAGATGGATTAGATTTTTAAATGTGAGGTTCTTACTAATAGACATCTATGGTGAATTCTTATGTGAAGAGAAGAATAATCACTGTTGGAATGTTAAAAGTTAAATTATTTAGTATCTGAAATTTTATAAATTATTTATCTTTCACTGCAAAATCTAAATATTGCCTAAATCATTACACTTAAATTAGTGTACATTTAAATTAGTGCGCATTTATTTTTAATTTTAATTTTTATTTTTTTTAAGATTTTTTAAATTTATTTAACACAGAGAGAGAGGGGGAGAGAGGGGGAGAGCAAGCACAAGCAGAGGGAGGAGCAGAGGAAGAAGCAGGCTCCCCGCTGAGCAGAGAGCCTGACGCAGGGCTCGATCCCAGGAGCCTGGGATCACAACCCGAGCTGAAGGCAGCCACCTAACCAACTGAGCCACCCAGGCACCCCAATTTTTATTTTTTTAAAGATTGTATTTATTTATTTGAGAGAGAGAGAGTGAGAGACAGATCATGAGCAGGGTAGAAGGGTAAAGGGAGAAGCAGACTCGTGGCTGAGCAGGGAGCCTGACACATTGCCCGTTCCCATATCCTGGGATCGTGACCATAGCCAAAGGCAGACACTTAACTGACTGAGCCACCCAGGTGCCCAAAATTAGTGGGCATTTAAAATAACTTTTAAGAGGAATCCAGTCGCTGAAACAAAGTAGAATTGTTCACTTCTATCTGTTGATTGATGAATAGGTTAAACGTTGAGGGATGATGTCTAAATACAGTGTGACACTGTCATTTGTATAATCCAAATAGTATCCTAAAGAAAATACTTGCATAGAAAGGTAACATTTGAAAACAAGGAATCTGCTCTAAGTTTTACCCAGACTATGGTGTTTCTAGCTTGTCTAAATTAAAAGTAGAAGAATTGAAAGCAAATTAATGGAAATGAAGCCTGGACCTTTCACATATAGTTCAGATTTTTCTGGTGCTTATCCCCTTCATTGAAGATTATGCTGTCCTGGACCCAAAGTGGCATCATGAAAAAGAATGGCCCATCATCGTCAAATATAGGAGCTGCCTATAAAAAGTGTAGATTTCAATTTAGATTTAGTTGGTTCCAGTAAATTATTTCTCAGTTATAGGTGACCTTTCTACTAATTAGGATCGGATCATCAGTTCTGTTTGAATTTATATGAAGCCCATTAGAATGGATAGAGACTAACATTCTTATGTGCCCGGCCCATAGCTTGCCCTTTGGCAGAACAAAAGCCAACCCAGTACCATCACCATAGAAGGGGAAGGATATATGGACTGTGTGGAAAAGAATGGGAACAGAGAACTTGGCCAGAGAGGGTTGGAATTAAGTCCAAGGTTTTCTAGTGACTGGAAGCCAGTGACACTAAAACATTTATAACAATATGTAGGTATCTCTAAAAACTTCATAGTTTCAATACTATGAACAGCATTTTATCCTAGCAAAGTACAGTTTTCTAAGAGGTCTATACGATTGAAGAGGGTAGGAAAGTATGGTAAATTTTGTTTACTAGAGGATTAAAAACATTAATAAAGCAGGCGAGCAATAAGGAGAAAGTTGTGGGGAGGGGGATAAGTTTTACAAACCATGGTGATAGAAAGAATGGGCTTTCGGCCTCGATAAGAATTCACATTGCAGCTGCCACTCATTAGCTGTGTGGCCTTGAACTAAATTTCTTTGGGCTTCAGTTTCCACATTGTTCAAACCAGGATATTAGTCCTTTACTTGCATACATACTGTAAAGAGTAGAAACACTGTAAAGGCATTTTGCCAAGTTCCTGGCATAAATAGAGAAGTTAGCAAGGGCTTCCAGCCTCCCTTCCTTGGAGCATGGGCTCTCAAATGTAACCGGTGACTATAGCCAAGAAGCAGATGGACGAGCTGAGTAAATGAGGGGATGCTTTCAAGAACTTTTATACCTAGCAAGCACTCAGAAAATTATTTGGTGGATGAAATTTTACTAATAAACTGGTATCCTCAAAAAGTCATTTGAGCCCTGCAGTTCAGCTCTTTGCAAACTTTTTTACAGCCCTCAGGGAATTAAATCAGTCATTTTGAGAAATACTTCCAAAGACTCACATGTTAAATACATTTTTCTATTCATTAACACTATTATTAATTAGCTTCTCTCAGTAGTTAAATGCTAGCATAGGTTGATATTAAAGAAAGCTTAAGAGGGGCGCCTGGGTGGTTTTTGAAATGAGTATATTCCCGATGTCTTGTGTTTCATGCTTACTGTTTTTTTTTTTTTTTTTAAGATTTTATTTATTTATTTGAGAGAGAGAGAATGAGAGAGAGCACATGAGAGGGGGGAGGGTCAGAGGGAGAAGCAGACTCCCTGCCGAGCAGGGAGCCCGATGCGGGACTCGATCCAGGGACTCCAGGATCATGACCTGAGCCGAAGGCAGATGCTTAACCCTCTGAGCCACCCAGGCGCCCCTCATGCTTACTGTTTTTATGAGAAAGCTATTGAAGAAGCTGGTTTTAAAGAACTCAGGGGCTCAAAACAGACTTATTTTCAGAGGCTAAATTAGAAATTAAAAACAATTTGTAGAATGGTAAGAAATTAGCATCAACATTAAAAAAAAAAACAAAAAAAAAACCTCCTTGAGCTGATGACACTGATAAATGTTGGAAGTGAGTCACTAGGCACCGCCAGATTCTCAGCCAGGAGAGCCAAGACCTCTTAGGCCTTAGGAAGTGATACTCTTTCTTTTTCTATTTCCTTGACGGTAAGAACAATGAGTAAAAAGCTCAAATTTGGGAAAGGGAGTAGGCAAAAATTGGAATCTCAAAAAAATGGATTGATTACTTGGAAAGGACGAGTTTAGGTTTTACTAGCACACTTTAGTCTGAATCAGTAGGGACCCTGCTAGCAAAGTTAGGCTCCACTTACAATAAAGTAATTGGCAGGTGTGGAAGGCTGTTCTCTTGGTTAACGCTTATGTGAACCTCTGAGTTAGATGGCTTTATTCTCCTTTTGCAGATGAGCAGATTGAGACTCTGACACTGAATTTAACAGTAACAGTGAACAGACAGAGGCAGAATTTGAACCCCTTTCCCCCCTTACACTATTCTGCTTAGAGATGATTCACCACTCATGTCAGATTCTTACATTTGGAGAAAGCTTTTGCTTTTATTTTTCATTATTTTCTAATAAGTTATTAAATCATTTTTATGCCTCCCCATTACCAATGTTATTGTTCATTTGTTTTATGTGACAAATACTAGATAGGAAGTACTTTTTAAATAATGATGCATGACTTAAACCCTATGTTTTTATCCTCACATGTTACATGGGGACATTAAGTATTACTGCAAAGCACAGAGCAATTTTGAATCAGGTACAGAAAAATCATAATTGACCTTGGCACTGTGGATTTACCATTGTCTAGGGAAACAACATTAGTCAAAGCCATAATCTTGAACAATGCATTTTGTTTTCTGTTAGTCCCCAGAATGCCCAATCTCATAATTCCCAGCCACATTCCTACTACCTAGCTGCTTAGGGGTGAATGAGAGAGGATGTGCCTGAAGGTTCTGAGGTCACCGAATCCCCACACTGTCCACTGTTTCCCCCCCACCCCGCCCCCCTCCCCTTCTGTAAGGACCTGCTCTCCCTCTGTGCAGTGGTTCGGCCACTGCAACCTGATTCAGTAACATAATGAGTGTATTTACTTAGCTCTGTCAACACTCAAAATGCGTTTGCCTGCCTCGAAATAAGAAGATAATCATATTGATGTTGAAAAGTGCTGAATGCAATTAATTTTTTTCCTTTGAAGAATGGCCATTGTTAAGGATCCCTGCTTTACTATGCCTCTTCAGCTGGAGTCGTTCTTTGCCATCTAAAAATGAATGGTTTTGTGTACACATTTATTCTAACCACATTTATTCCAAAGAGAATTAATATATCAATACCAGTGATACCGGCATGTGAAACTCACATATTCACTCATCATCATTAGTGTGGAATTAATCATCCTGGTAATCCTCCTCAATTCCAGTCTGTGATTCATTTCAGAAGGTTTTGATTGTACCTCATCTTAGCTGATATTAGGTGTTTGAAGGGGACCATGAATACATTAGAATAGGTGTTTTCCCTGTAGACTGTGTTGTGACCTGGCTAACACGAGCATGGTATTCCACAGACACTGAGCGTGCTCAAGGCAGCCTCACTTCTCCCGCTCCACTGTGTGTGGATCCAGTTCCTGGGCTTTGTCCAAGCTCTCCACCAGAGAGCTTGTCTCCACTGGCTGGTTGTAACTTGATTTTACATAACATGTTTCAGTGGAGTTTTCTGTGGGATCAGATTAAAATAATTACATAGCCATCCAGTTGGCATCTGATAGGCATTATCTTTTTGTTTTCTGGTGGATTAGTTAGGGTTTTGTTTGCAGTGTCAGGAAGGGAGAGCGTTCTTAGGTGCATTTGGCATTCTCGGCTTTGACCTGCTTTCCTAGAGCTGCTTTGCAGCTTTAGCGGAACCTAAATTATTAATGCGATCTGTGCTGTATCTGCACATAGGGCTTAATCCAGCCTTTTTTTTTTTTTTTTTAAGTGCTGCTGGGGATCACTGAAATAATAGGAAAATTGATTTTTGGAGGCTACGTGGAATGAGGAATGGGCCTGGGTGTGAGCCGTGAGTCATGGAGGCTTGGGTTTGAGGCTCCTGACTGTCACTTCTTTGCTGCATGGTCCCCAGTTGGTTACTTGACCTCTCTGAGCCTCTGTGCCCTCATCCACAATAACACCTAGTACAAAGAGATGTTGTGAAGATAAAATTAAATTGAACATGAAGTGCCTGGCACAGGGCAGTGATTCAGCCAATGTTAATTCCTCCCACTTCCCTGCTCCTTCCTCTTCCCCTCGTCCACTTGGAAAAAATGAGTTTATTTTATGCTGAGTGTATTTAGGGAGAGTTGTCAGTTAAAATGAGGAAAGTAAATTCACTGAAGGTCATTCCAAGCAGGGTAAAAGTAAATACAAATTATATGCATGTGTGTATGTGGAGAAAAATACGTATTT
Organism: Leptonychotes weddellii; assembly: GCF_054177405.1. Taxonomy (NCBI): domain Eukaryota; kingdom Metazoa; phylum Chordata; class Mammalia; order Carnivora; family Phocidae; genus Leptonychotes; species Leptonychotes weddellii. The sequence goes on from NC_138374.1 coordinate 58,420,221, forward strand.
ATATAAAATGTAATATTAATAATTATATGTACATATACATATATATGTGTGTGTATATATATTAGATATATTCCAAATATTTATTATTCATATATATTCTACATAAGGCAGTTAAATCCAGAGCCAAATTGCTCTTACTTTCCATTAGAAAGAAATGGGGTTTCTGGAGAGAGCAGTGAATGTGGTGCGGGGTGTAGGAACACCTGGGTTCTGGGCAGGTGCGATGCCTTTGCCGGGATCGCTCCATTCAGCTCCGGCTCCTTCCGCAGCAGCGCCCCACCTCCAATGCAGGTGTCCCCGTAGCTTTTCTAAACTGAGTGAGAAGCCAGTCCTTTTTCCCCGGGTATGCCCTAATGGATTTACCTCTGCGTTAACGGTCTCCCTCTGGCAGCTAGCTGCCACTTGAATCCCAGACTGAACTCTACTTGGAGGAAGCTGGTCAGGAAGAGTTCAGTTTCAGCGGCTCTCCTGAGAGGGCTTCAGAGACGGTCTGTGATGTGTGTTTCCTCGGGACAAATGCAGAGAAGTAGACAAACTGTGGGCAGACAGGTTTTCTTGCTAAATATTACCTCCAATCAAAGAAGACTTCTTTTAAGAGCTTTTGGCGCATTGAATACCTGTTTGCCACCTTTACCCCCTGCTTGATTACTTGTCATGCCCTGGGGCATCTGGCAGTCCTCTTACCTGCGTCTTTCCCACCATGTGAATAATTGATGTACATCGTAGGTGGAGCATTCCACACAGGGAGGCTAAGATCACCCAGAGAAAGCATTACTGTTACCATTTTGAAATGGGTTTTTCCAGTATTTTTCTAAGCATGTATATACGTAGTTTCTTCTTCACTCTTCTTCTGTTTTCTTCCTTTCCTTCTCTTCCCTCTTCTTTCTTTTTTCCCCCAAATTAATGGAGATAATGGTAGTACCTCCTCTTTTGTTGCCTCATTTTTTTCCCATGGAACAATATAATGTGAACATTATGTTTATGTCAATAAACATATTTTTGTAAGGTTTTTAATGCGTCTTTGGTGTTCTGCTTTATGGATGTACCAGAATGTATCCAACTAATACCTTATTTTTGTATATTTGGTTCATTTCCGTTTTTGTTATCATGAAAAATGGTACAAAGGACAATAGGGCTTCATCTTTTTCCACAACTGAAGGGTTCTCACTTTCTGCTCTCCTTTCTGGCGACTCCTTAGCCAAGCACTCTCGGTCCTTCATTCTGAGGCCAGAGCCCCATGTACCACCTCATTTTCCACAAATACGCTGGTTGACCTTACTTGTCATTGGAGGGACGGTCTTTCCCTTTCCCAGAGCGTACATACCCTGGCTTTTCCACCACAGGCTTCGTGCCGTGTGGCCTGCAGCGCTTCCCTCCCCCATTCTTCTCCAGTGGGGGGGGTCCTTTCTTTCCTCGTACCTGGTACAACTCTTTGTGTCTCTTAGGAACGCTATATGGAGCTATAGTCCTTTGTGTATGAAGGTCTCTAGGTGAAAGAAGTCCCAAGTCTCGATTTTGAATCTTGGCATGGCCCCTAAGTTTGCACCTTCAGCTGCTCTTTCCGTGGCTGTTCTTTGTTGAGGACCGTGACAAGGTGACGTGGAGAGGCTCCTGCGGTTTCTTCGTGCTCATCTGGACTACTGATTCCTTGGAGCAGGCTTACTCCTAATTCCTAGTGTGTCCTCTTCCAGGCCACCTTGGCTCTGTCCTGTTAAATGAATAAATGGCAGTGGCCACACAGCTCTCTGCCCAGGATTCTGTGCTTTTTCTCCAGATTATTGGAGGCCTGTGGCTGTCAACTGGCAAGAGAAGAGGTTCTGCCTTATACACCGGGGGGTTAGTGTGAGCAGCCAGCCTTCATTGTTTGGGGCTGGGGGACTTCCCAGGATGGGACATCTTCAGTGACAGAACTGGGACAACCCCAAGGGTGTATTAGAACCGGGTGGCCTGTGGTGGGGCTAGGACAAATCGTAGAGCGAGGAAGAGGTCCTCTGTACTCCCTGCTTCTAAAACTCTCTTGGCTTTGCTAACTTGAGGGGCTTGCCTTCCATCTCCTCCTTCTCCTCCAGGAGTCTGTAACCCATTTTTGTAATTTCCTGTCATCAGTGGGTGTTACTTCTTCCTAAATTTTCAGTTCTCTCCCGAGCATTCAAGCACAGTGGACCCTTCTGCATGCCATGCCATAGTGCATATAGGGAAGTACTTAAATCTAGCTTTGGGCAACTCCTGCTTTCATTATATAAGGTCTCATCTAGGACCCGGTTGCTTTTGCTTTACTTTTATTTCATGGGCTCTTCAACTCCTTGGATCATGTGTTTTACTTCTTAATTTTTTTTTTTTTTCATCTTTGGCTTAAATTTATTTTTACCACCACTCAAATTTAGATTATACAGTACATACAGGGATTTTTGTTTTTGTTGTTAGTTTTATACACTCTTTAGGTTTAGGGAAAATTGCTCAGGGCAAAGGAAAGATTAAAATATAGGCAAAGTGATTAAAAACCCTAGCACTATCACCTTATTTTTATCATTCCCAGCTTGGACTTGCCAAAGCGGTCTCCTCCTCCACCATGCCACTTGAACCAAGGGAAGGAGATGTCAGCCTTCACCCCATCTCTCCCAGGGAGAAGCTCCTCGCCTGGGTGCCTCCTTCCACCAGGCAGTGGGGGACTGGACACAATAAAGAACTTTACTACTTTCCAACCTAATTCTCATTTAGTTTCTCATGTCCTCGACAGAGGGAATCTGCCATTATTTTATTAGAAAATGTTTTGATGTAGGCCACTGCAGAGCTACATAACTAAAATGTTGTGTGTGCAAGAGACTCACATTTTACTTAAATTTATATGATTGAGATAACAAACATGACCTCAAATTGTTTTACAGTGATACCTAGGTAAGAAAAAAATTCATTTATCATGCCCCAACTTTCATACCAGTCACTCAAATTGTATTTAATGGGTTAGTAGTGACTTTTACGGACTGCAGATTAAAACAAGATTCAGTTACTTTATTAGGATGAGTCAATGAATAATTTCATTTTATTCAGTGAAAAGAAGAGCTACTATAGAAATCTGAATTTGAACCTATAGGACTTACGTAAAGGACAGCTACATCCGTTTTGAAGGGCAGAGTTGTGTGGAAAATCCCCAGAGTGTCTAGAGTCGTGGAATCTTAGAGGTGGAAGGGACCTTGGAGGTCACGGAGCCAGGGCCTCTGCGGAGCCTGCCTGTCCTTGAGGACAGACGGCTCTGTGACTGGCTTGTCAGTCTCTGCTTATGAATCGCCTGTGACTGGAAACGTCCTACCTCTAAACATAGTCCACCCCATTTCTGGACAGTTCTAATTGTTAGAATATGCTCTCTTATTTTGAGACTAAATCCAGCACCCTGCTATGTCCACCCATATGCCAGTTATTTATATAGATGAAGATAGATGTGTTGGTGCTGTGTCTTCTCTCCCAGTGAAATGCTCCCTATTTCTTCAGCCAGTCCTCATGAGACCCCGTTCTTCCTCCGTTAGCCATCGTGTGCACCCCGAACTGACAGTCTTCTGCATGGAGACCATCCAGCTCATGCTGTATTGATACAGCTCAGCCTCTGCTGTCGCCTCTCTTTATAAGAGGCCAAGGTCACAGTCATTTTAGGGAGAAGACAATTGAGCGTCTGTATAGCCCCTTTTCACAGGAACTTTGTTTCTGTTTTGCACATGGATTTTCTCCTTCCTCTTTCACTTTTAGCTTTGTCTCTTTGTTGGCATTGAAATACATACATCTGACTGATGTGTGAACACATTGGAACATTTATAAACAGCAGTAAGTACAGATTTATAAAGATACAAAAGCTCTGTCCCCACCAATACTTTATCTTCTGTATTTTCCATTGTCCTATCTCACATTACTCTATCCCGCAGACTCAGAAATTACTTTCTAAGTAAGTACTAAGTACCAACCATACATCCTGCATTGTCCTTTCTCTCTCTTTTACTTGGCTTCTGCCCTCCTGTTCTTGTTTCTGCTTTCTTCCTTAAACATCAGAATATTCACTAGAATTCACTTAGACCAGACAGAGATAGATCAGTATCAGTTGGATCCACGAGAGGAACAAATAATGTGATGTGTTAAGCTTTATCAAAGGTTGATTTTTCATGTCTCAGGTTAACCAATTTAACTGGTAAACTGTTGGCTTCTTAGAGACTTTTATGGACTGAATCCTTAGACACTTAAGTTATGTGGAACTATTTTGATAGGAAAATTAGCCAAATTAATTTGGATGTAAAAGTAACAAAATTCTGAAATATTTGTGTAGTGCAGTGGATATGAAACACACATAATTGTTTTGATTCAGTAGCACTTCAGTTCAACAAATATTTATATGCTTTAGGAATCCAAAGAAAAAAAAGATGTACTTCTAGACCTTTGGGAACTGGTAGTTTAGTAAGGAAGATGGACAAGTTGGAAAGAATTAAGATAGTCTTAAGTGTATGAAGTGTATGAAGTGAGATGGAGGCCATGTGGGGGGGCACAACTATGGTGCAGAGGGTAGAGAGAGGTGGACATTGAAGCTGGCTCTCTAGACCGAGAAGTGTGAGCACGGTTAGAAAACTTATAGAAAGAGGTAGGACTGGTCAGACAGGATGGCTAAATGTGGGTGCAAGAGAAAGGAAGGAGCCAAGAAAGATGTGTAGGGGCTGTCAAATGTGAGCATCTGTGGGGCGCCTGGGTGGCTCAGTAGGTTAAGTGTCTGCCTTCGGCTCAGGTCATGATCCCAGGGTCCAGGGATCAAGCCCCGCATTGGGCTCCTTGCTCAGTGGGGAGCCTGCTTCTCCCTCTCCCTCTGCCTCCCCCCAACCCCTGCTTGTGCTCTCTCTCTCTCTCTCTGTCAAATGAATTAAAAAAAAAAAATGTGAGCATCTGAGAGGCTAGTTATACCTTGTGTTAAGAAAGAAATGCGGAGGATGGGGGCACCTGGATGGCTCAGTCGGTTAAGCATCTGCCTTCAGCTCAGGTCATGATCCCAGGGTCCTGTGATCGAGTCCTGCATCAGGCTGCCTGCTCAGTGGGGAGCCTGATTCTCCCTCTCCCTCTGCTACTCTCCTTCTGCCCCTCTCCCTTTCCCCTCCCCCCTGCTCATGCTCTCTCTCTCAAATAAATAAATAAAAGCTTTTTTTTTTTTAAAAAAAGAAAGGAATGCAGAGCTTACATGTGTGTAGGATGTACCCCTTTTCCTCCTGCTTTCCCTGATTCCTGTCAACTCTTAATAATTTTTACTTTGCAAAAATATTATCTTATGTTGACTTTTAACTTGGGTTTTCAGTATGAAATTCTGCACTTGGGACACCTGAAAGAGCAGAGACCTACTGAGCTGATACATGAAAAGCCTGGAGAATAATTACTGAATTGTTTGAGAAATGTGGAAGTCTTGCTTTCCGTCTAGGCTGTCATTCATCAGGCATGATGAATTTAGAAATGCTGGTTGAAAGGCCTCTCAGATTTAGATTATGACAGTCTTTATGATAAGAACTGTGATGTTCCATTCTTGTTATCCCTTCCACTATAAGTATTTGCTATATTCACAGTAAACCCTTTAGAACAGTGACATGTTTTTTTTTTTTTT